>NC_073637.1:2246250-2567142 GCF_029407905.1 Bubalus kerabau | reverse complement strand
GGACACGTTGACCAAGAGCTGGAAGGGTACGCGGGCGGCGCCTCCGGCGTTGGAGGCCTCACACTCGTACTTTCCGGCGTGGGCCAGGGTGATGTTGGTGAGGAAGAGCATGCCGCTGCCGGTGTCGGAGGCCCCGAGACCTCCTGGGCCCCGCCACCCAACTTCTGGCTGCGCCTGGGCGCGAGGCGCACCCTCGCGAGGCTGCGCCACCTTTCTCCAGGTCACCAAGGGCTGCGGGTAACCTGAAGCCTGGCAGGCCACCCGCAGGTCCTCACCCAGGTTGGCTGTCACCTCCAGCGGCTCCACGTGCACAGACGGTGGGATGCAGATGAGGCTACTTCCAGATACTTCCAGGAGACTCTGAAGTGCCAGGCGCGGGGGCTCTGCACACAGGATCTTCTTGTCCCTGGAGCTGAGCAGTCGCTGGCCTCCCTCCTTGATCCAGGCTCCCAGCCAGTGCAGGGCACAGTCACAGCGCCATGGGTTCTCTGTAGGTGGAGCAGCAGCAGGCATGTAGCTCAGGGGTGCTCTGGAACACAGCCTGTGCGGTTGGGGTTGTCGGCAAGAGCAGGAGCCCCCTTACCTAACACCGTGGGGGACCCCTGCCACCTCTCTCTGACAGGGGGCTCCTTAGAGTGGGCAGCACCCACCCCCCCACCCCCCCCACACACACCCCAAACTCCGTTCTGTGATGCATGTCCAATTCATTTCACCAGTCTGAGAAAGCTCCTGTTCCTGGCGTTTCCCTGCCACAAGTTTTGCTATTTGAGGGGAACCTCTGTCCACATAGCCATCCCACCAGCACTAAGACCTTGCACATCCTGCCAGCTTTGTCTTCAGGCGCTGTCTGGAGGGAATGTCCCCACTCTTGGTCATGTTTCCAGTTTTTTCCTGCAGGCCCTCTCCTGGCTCAGTAATGTGGAAGCTGCTCAGCTCTGTCTGGTTTGTTCAGGGCCTTGTACATGTTCTGTCTCCCTTAGGCAACTATGACTCTACCCTTGTTCTTAGCAGCTTTCTATCATGGCTGTGGGTAGGTAGTGCTGCCCGCCCCCCCAGGGCTGCCACTGGAGCCCCTTCCACAGCTGGCTGGCTCTCTAGTGCTACCACTGTGGCCAAGGAAGATGCCTTTGCATGAGAGCCCCTTGCCCCCAGAAAGAGTTACCTGTGAGGCGCAGGACCTGCAGGCTGGCCAGTGGCTGCAGGGCCTCCCGGCTGATGGTGCCCAGCTGGTTCCTGCTGAGGTCCAGCAGTGCCAGTGAGGAGAGCCCAGCCAGGGCCTGGTCCTCCAGCAGCTCAATGCTGTTTTCTTGCAGGTGCAGCTCCTGCAGTCGCTGAAGCAGAGACAGATCATCAGAGAAAAGGGCCCTGGGGGACAGGTCCCCTTCTTTAGCCTGGGCTGCCTTTTCTCCCCTTCACTACTCCAGCCCAGTAGGGCAGGTGGCAGTGCAGGAGGACCTTCTTGCACACTCCTCCCACCTCACCTGCAAGTGTAGGAAGGTGAAATCCAGCAGCTGTACCAGCTGGTTGCCAGCTAGGTAGAGCACGCGCAGTTGGGCCAGGCCTGCGAAAGCACCGACACGCAAGCCGCGCAGCCGGTTGCCAGTGAGCGCCAGTTCCAGCAAGCGCGACTGCGCGCGGAAGGCACCCGACTCCAGGGCGTGTAGGCTGTTGTTGTGCAGGTAGAGATGGCGCAGGGAGGCGAGGGGCGCCAGGATGCCCGGCTCCAGGCGCGCGATGCTATTGTCCTGCAGGAACAGCGTCTGTATCGGAGGGAGAGACGGCGCTTACCCATCTGAAGGGGTCTTTCTTTTCCCTGGAGTGCCCCATTCACCCACGGGGAGGCTCACACACCCGTCCCTCCGTTTCGCTGGCACCCCTTACCGCCGCCCGGCAGCCCCACGCGGTGCCCACCTGCGTCCCGGGTGGGATTCCAGGCGGGACTACGCGCAGTCGCAGAGCACCGCACTCCACCGTGGCGCTGTAGCAGCGGCAGGCGGCGGGGCAGGCGGCAGCGCGAGGCGGGAGACCCGGCAGAGACAGCAGCGACAGTAGCAGCAGTGCAGGCGCCCCTGGGGCCATCTCCCGCGGGACCGGCCGCGGGCCACAAGCCTGCAGCCTTTCCAGCAGCCTCCCTACAGTCCGGCCCCGGTGGGATGCAACTCCTGAAACACAGGTTGGCAGGCCTGTCCCTAACATTTGAGAGCCAGCGAAAAGCATGAATGGAGGCACACACCGTGTCCGAATTTTGAAGCTTGAAATCGGTTTAAGAAACTGGTAAAATAAAATTTCATTGCCTTCCTTTATAAAAAGCTTTAAAAAAAAAAAAAAGTCAAAGATCTGGAGCATCAGGTTTCAATTTAGAATTTCTCTTGTCTTCAGAGTCTCGCCACACAGGCCACAGGAAGGAAGCCTATGCCACCCCAACACTTTTCTCTCCCCATCCCCCATCTGCCTGGTACTGAAGGGTTTCCTGCTCATGCATGTGGACACATGGACTGAAGTGCCCTCTACAACCCAACATCCAGCCACTCCTTGGATCTTAGGTGCAAGAGACTGGTATGGGCTTGGGAACACGTGGGTAAAGTTCAGGGTCAGTCACCAAAGCATGGACTAGAAGGGAAAGAATAGGCTCTGAACAGACACATCCCCTGGTCTGCATGAACTCACTCTTGAGCACTGGCATGAAACCTCAAGATATGGAGCCCAGATCAGGGGTACTTTGCGTAACCTCAGGACAGGGCACAAGTCTCCCTGTTGCTAGTGTTTGTCCTTGTCCTCACCTAATTTTGATCCAGAATTTACTCTCGTCATTTTTATCCCTAGAACTCATGCTGTGTCCCCAACGCTCGGATTTTCCTGTTGTGACTTGACATGGGCACAACTGGCCTCGGGTGGGTGGTGGGGGAGGGCCACCAGCCACAGGAAAATGGAGGCATACTTTTGTCCAGCCTCTAGCCCTGCCCTACTTGGGGTGGGAGTGGGTAGAACAGCTTAGCTATAATTAGAGCTTTTTCTCAGGGAACTTGCTAGAGAATTGAAGGATGAGACAAATAGGAAAGCCAGATCAGCTGTGGGGCCATGCTGACCCCACATGGGGTTAGGTGGGTCCTTGGGATGACTGGGCTGTGAAAGAAGGAACCTTGGGTCACCAACTGAGTTTCTAGTGTAGTTTGCCAAGTAGGTTCTGTGCTCAGTGACCTCCTGGACTTTGAAGGAGTGTGTAGTGTTTTGTTTTGGGGATTATACACATGCAGCTGTGATCCTAGAAAGAGAAGACCTGAGTCTAGTTCAAGGCACAATGAGTCCAGTTCAAAGCACAATGAGTCCAGTTGGATGGTGGGGCTGAGGTGTGCCATCAGCTAGCCTCCACTTCAAATGGTCTCTGCTCCGAACACCTGCCAGTTCACCAGGTCTCCTACCAGGAAGAGTGTGTCATGTGGAAAGTTACCAAGTGGCCTTGGTGTTTATTTAAATCTTGCTCTAAATTTAACTCACATGGTTATTTAAAATTACTGAACACAAGCAAGCACAGTGAAAGTTTTAATGTAATTGCTTTGGTCTAGGCAGAGGCAATTCCCAGATGTCTCAGAATGTGTGTGAACCCCAAGAAGTTGGGGGGCATTCTCAGCCTCTGGGACCCGCTTCCCTCAGCAAAAGGGCTGGCCTAGAGTGCCCACCCAGCTTTCAGCGGCAAGGCCTCTCAGAGAAGATTCTTGGCCTCTTCTTAAGGACTTAAGAGGATTGCTGCTCACGTGGACACCCCCTAGATGCTGATACGTGTGGAAGAGCTGGCCTGGGCATGGTTGAGGACTCAAGCAGGAACAGCAGGGGAGGCTAGCTCAGAAATACTTTAACCCTGCGGAAACCCTCCTAATCTGACTGGGTAGGAGGTGGGGTGTAACATACTGGATTTGGCAACAGCTGTCAGTCTCCAGGGGGCCCATCTGTGCGAGGAGGGGTGAGTGAAGGGATAATGGCGGAAGCCCTGCTTCGCTCTTCTGCGCAGTGCGAGGCCCGAACCTTGATCTCCCGAGGCGCCCCCTGCATCCCCTCCGGCGTGGTCTGTCCAGGGCAGGTTCAGGGCAGGGCGTGGTCCCCGTCAGGTCGCACGCCCTTCGCAGTAGTCGACAGAGACAGAGCCAGGATGGGCCCTGATCCCGCCCCACGCCCGCTGACCTTGGGCCGGGCGCCCCCTCACCTGACGCTCCCGCGGCGCGGCTCCCCCGCCGAACCCCGGCCCACAGAGCAGCACCCGGCGGGGGAGGGACGGGCGCCGCTCGGGCTCGCGCACTGGAGCCCCCGCGCCTCCCGCCCGGCCGCCCCGATCCGCCGTCGCGAGGGCCGGGCAGACCAGAGGACGAAAACTCCCCAGGCCGGGGGTGTGTGGAGGGAGTAGGGCCCCGGAGACCCCGCCCCTGCCGGCGTCGGGACTCGGTCCGCGGCGCCACCTCGGACAGCGCCGGCGGGGCGGGGCCGCGGCGCACCTTCGCCGCGCACGCGCACTCGGCCGGCGCGCTCTCCGGGTGGCGCGTGCGCAGCCTGACGGCCCGGGGCGCTGCGGGTGCCAGCGGCTGCTGGCCCGCGGTTCAGGGCGGCGGGGCAGCAAGCAGGAGTGGGGCCAGGTCCATGGTGAGTGCGAAACGGCGGCCCTGCCAGCGCACGTGCGAGGGCAGCTCGGGCGCGCCTGGCGCGTACTCGAAGCAAGCGCTGAGCTCGAAGGCCAGGGCCGATCGCACCAGGCCCACGCCGCCCGCGCGCTCCGGCGCTGGGTGGTAGAGACGCCCATTCGTGGCCAGAGGCAGCAGGCGCGCCGGCTCGAAGGGCACAGCCAGGGCCTCGCCGCCGCCGCAGTAGGAGAGGCGCTGGGGCGCGGGGCCCGCGGCCAGAAGGTGCGTGAAGACCACGGGCCGGTCTTCGCAGCGTAGGAAGTTGCGTTCCCTGCCGCAGAGCGAGAGGAAGGGGAAGTAGGCCTCGTAGCGCCCGCTGCGGTTGGGTCTCAGGCGGGAGAAGAACATGACCAGGAACTGCGGGTCTGTGGGGAGGAGGGGGAAAGGGCGTGACTGCTCAGCACGCCAGACCCCGAGTCCCCCGGGCCCTACTGCCCCAGGGCAGGCGGCTCTCCCTGGGCCACATCAAGGGCTTGTGCCGGCTGTCGGACAGCCACCCAGGCCTCACTTCAGTTAAGGGGCTTTTAAGCACAGTACGGCCAGCCTCCTAACGCGGGCAGGACGGCTGGCAGGTTGGGCAGCGCGAACGCTTAAGAGCCTTTCCCGAAGGAAGAGGGAAGGTGGGGTGGAAGGAGCATCGGTACCTTTGAAGCAGGTGGTGAAGTTCTTCATTCTGGAGTCGTCCAGGAAAAGCTGCAGAGAAGCAGACCGTGGCCCTTGAGTAACAGCTCGAGAGAGCTGTCCCAGGGCGAGAAGGGCCTGGTGGGCCTGAGCCCGGGCTGATGTCCACTTTCTTTGCTCGTCTGTGCACACCATGTGCAGGGAGGCGCGTGGAAGATAAACTTGGGAGCCCTGCCGACCTCCCCACATCTATCCCACGCCCCCCGCCTTACTTCCTCAAGCACAGATTCTCTCAGCTGGCATGCCCTTTCCGCGCCTCTTCCCTCCTCCCTTTTAGTTTCTAATGAGATGTGCCACTTCTTCCGCAGAGGCTGAGTTGCTTCCTTGTGTGTATGGTGGATGCCACCGCCAGGGCTTCCAAATCAGGCGCGGCGGCGGGGGACGCAGGACCGGGGGATGCAAAGCCCGCAGAGCGCAGCCAGGCGCGGGACGTTGTCCTCTGGGGGCCTAACCCTTTGGGGCCATAGCCGCGCGTCCTAGTGTTTCCAGCGCGACCCGGGAGGCCGGGTTGCCTTACTGTAAAGACCCCGCCCCCGCCCACCTGGCCCTGATGATCCACATAGTAAAAGTACTCGCGCGTCCGAGGCTCTGGGCTCTGGCCCTGCGTGTAGGAGACGCTCCCGCCCCCAGCGTAGGTCCGGGCTCCCGGGGACCGCGCCAAGATTAGAGCCCAGGGCCGCAGAGCCCCACTCATCGCCCACATCCTCCTGCGCCGGAAACGGCCGGAGGTCACGCGGGGCAGGTGCTGTGGGAACACCGGTCCCCCGGCGGTCATGGCCTCGTGCGTTGGGTTCCGTCTGCGGCCAAGGAGCTCGTCCGCCACCCACCCCCACCACCTTCCTCTCTCCTCCCAATCCCAGGCGTTTCCGACACTCTAGGCGTCAGGGGCACGCCGCCCAGCGTTCCGGCTGGGGAAAGGGTGGCGAGCGGGACCGCCCGACGTTGGGGTTCTAGTGTGAGACGCAGGTGCGGTCGGTTTCGGGAACAGGGACATAGGCTGGGCCTGGACTTCGCTGGGCATGCAGGCCCTGTCCCTCCGCTCGCGGAGACTGGCTGTCCTCACGTGAGCGAGGTACGTGCAATGTACCCCCGCCCTCAGGAAGCCGGCCCGGCTGGGCAGCCTGCATGCGAGGGTGGCTGCTGAGGGCAGGTGGTGAATAAACACCGCCCAGAAAGCCTACGCCAGCTTGGTCAGAATCCCGCCCGCCGTCCCCACCCCAGCCTCAGGCAATCAAGCAGAGCTTACGGGCTCAAGTGGAGTCAGGTGCCTCGCCCCATCCCCTGGAGGTACCTTCCTTTCCTCCCCGAACCCCTCCCTGCTCCCCCTCCCCTATTCTCCCTTGACCTTACGTCCACCCAGGTGCCCACACCGGCAACTGGCTGCTGATAGCTGCCTCGCTGCCACTGGAAGGAATGGGAGGCGACAGACTCGTAAGTGTCCATACGTACTTTATTCGCACAAAGTGTTTTCATCTCTCGAGTCCATGCGTCAGAGCGAGTCTTTGGCCGGGCTGCCGGTACCCAAGCCTCGAGACCACCGGACCCAGGACCTTCTCCCAGGGGGACACCGGGCCTCGGCAGGGCTGGGATTTTTTAATAATAAATAAAAACTCAACTCTAAAAAATATATATATATATAAACTGGGGATAAATTAAGTTTTACAACGATTGGAACCCAAAATTCCAAAATGGAAAATGTACAGAGTCTAGGTACCTCCGCCGCCCTATCCTCACCCTGCCCGCGCGCGCTCTGGACTCGAGGAAGGACAGCCTCTGGTGCCCCTCTGGTCCCCCGCTCTGGGCTCCTGCCCTCTCATCTGCTGCAGGTCTTGGACGGGGATAGGGCAGGATTCGCTTTTTGGTCAAAGCCAAGAAGGTGGAGAAGAAAATGAAGGAATGATAGCAACTTGTCTGCAGAGGATGGGGGAGGACGACTCAAGAAATAAATAGCATTTGGGTTAAGATTATGTCATTAGCAAATTTAGTTCTTATATCTTTCGCTCTATTTATATCTCTATACACAGGCGGGTTGGGATGCGGGATAGATTCTGCATTTATAGTTACACGAAGAAAAAATATTCTCGCCCCTCCCCCACCCTGCCCCAAGAATGCCTGCCCAACCCTGCCCCCCACCCCGGAGGACTTTGGCTTGGAGGCTCCTTCCCGCCCAGAGAGCCTACTGGGCCCTGGACCGGCCGGACTCTGCTCTGGTGGTGGACAGTCCAGAGCCCTGGAGACCCCAAATTCCTGTGCAGTCACCACGCTGGAAGCCACAGGTGGCGGGGAGGGGTGGGGGGGTGCTGGGTAGGGTAGGGGGCGGGAGAAATTGGGGAGGGTTAAAGTCGCAGACGAGGAGACCCCCAGGACAGAGGGAGGGCAGAGGAAGGGAGGGGTAGCCGGGCTGGGACCAGACTGAGCACAGCACCCAGCCAGACGGCTTGCCCCAGGGAGGGCGGCTTGTGCTCTCGGGCCGGCCGGGAGGGGCAGTGTCACTTGGCTCCAGGAAACAGAAGGCACTTTCTCGCGACCGACCTGCGGCTGGCGATGGGCGGGGTCGCGCCTAATGAACCAGCCAGAGGCCGGGGGCGGGGCGGAGGCGCCCTTCCCTCCGCTCCTCTGCCCCGGCTGCGCCTTCAGGCCGAGGGCCAGGGTGGGGGAGATGGGGGTTCCAGGGCTGGGGCGGGCATGGGCGGAGCCGGCATGCTACCTCCGCGACTGGGGCATCCCCTCCCCCCTCCCCGCGTGCCCCCCTGCCCAGGCGCACCCGGGCAGGCTCTGTCCCCACCCTCGGTCCCTCGGTGCCCACGCGCTATAGCACGCCCTCCATGAAGCTGGTGTCCAGGTGCTGGATGAGCACGCGCAGGAAAGACATCTCCTTGCGAGTGTTCTCAAAGATGACCCGCGGGTCATCTGAGCGGCAGCGCAGGCAGTTGGGCGCCATCACCATGGCCAGGTTGCTGACGTCCATCTTGGTGATGGCCACATTGGCAGGCTGCACGAACACCTGCGGGGGAGCGGCGAGTGGGCCCGAGCCAGGCGCGGAGGGGGCGGGGCGCAGCGCGGAGGGGGCGGGGCGCCAACCGCCTACCTGGAGGAAGCGGATGAGGTAGCACAGCACCAGGCGGTTGATGCGGGGCAGCGCGTGCACCACGGCCACGGCAGCCTCCGGGCTCTCGTAGTGCGCGATGCACTGCTCGTAGAACTCGTGCGGGATCAGGGGCTCCTCCAGCTCCCGGTACCACAGCTTCAGCAGCGACGCTGAGAACGCAGCGCGGGCTGTTCAGCCATGTGGGGCCGTCGGGGACCGGCAGCAGCAAGGGGTGAACCGGACCGTGGGGGGCGGTGATTGTGTGCTGGCGCCGAGGGGGCAGAACCAGACTGGAGGTGTCCACACAGTGGTGAGGGCTACCTGGCTGGAAGCCAGTGGGCTCCTAGTCCTGACCGTCAGGATTGACCCCGAGGGTGGGGGACACTGTCCTGAAGGACATGCAAATGTTCTAGAGAGGATTTATCAAGAGGGCTGTACAGCCACTCTGAGCCATGAAGACTGACCAACGACAGTGGATCTCTGCACTGGAAATGGATCAGAGGGCTGCCCCTTCTCCATGGGAAGCAGGGAGGGCTTAATTAACCATTCCAGCTGCTCCTGCTGACGGGGCTGGGGGCTCACCTGGGACGTGGGGGTCCTCCAAGCCTGTAGGCACCTTCCACTGGTCCACCTGTAGCTTCAGGGCATTCACTTCATCGATGTCCCCAGGTACTCTGCCGAGCACATGGCAGGTCTCAGGGAGGAGGAGCTGGGCTTCCTCCAGCTCAGGGCTTCATGACCCCTCTCTGCCCGAATGACCTCCTTCCTACCGGAGGGGAGGTGTGGCTGGGGTCCCCTGCCCCAGGCCCTCATCCTGCTGCTGACTACCCCCATGCAGATCCCTTCCTCAGAATGATCCCTGAGGCCCAAACCCACAAGCTCATTTCCCCAACTGTCCTGGGCAGGTGAGTCATGATGGCAGGTGGCTGGCCACGTGCCACCCCCGTGGGGCAGGGCTATCATCTCCACGCACAGGTGAGGGTCCTTGCTGAGAGTTGCTGCATCCTTCCCAGCCCTGCCCATGGCTGTCGTCCAAGTGCCCTCTGGGGCCCTGGTGGCCATTTCTGAAGGATTACTGTCCCAGACCAGCTCCCCTGCCTGGATTCAGGCATGACGTAGTTCAGGGGGAACAGTCCTATGCCCAGCCTCTCCATTTGCTCCAAGGTGCCTCTCTCCGGCGTGCTGGCCTCTTGGAAGTGCTCCTCTGAGGCAGGGACCCAGTACCCAGTGGCCCTGACTGCCCAAGACTGGTGGAGACACCCGAGGCCCCCACACCCGGGGCCCAGGTTGCAGGGCACCTGAAGATGCCTTCCGTCTGGTCGCCGTTGAGTGCGAGCACCTCCTCTGACAGTCGGGTCTGCACCCAGGGCAGCTGCCGATCAGGGTAGCGCTCCTTCTGCATGCTCATGACCTCCTGCAGCGCGCTGCCAAACATGGACGGGCTGAAGACCGCGTTCTTGGCATGTCGAATTTCCTCTACGTTGGGCTTCTTCAGCCCCTGCAAAGGCAGCCCAGCACTCTGTGCCAGTGTGGCCAAGCACCCAGCCCTCTGTCCCCTGACACCCCTGCAAGGCCTACCCCTGGTTCACCCGCCTCTCCTGTGAGCCCCAGGCCTCTGCCTAGCCAGAGCACCCCAACTCCCTGGCCCCCAAGTCAACACGGCGGCTTCCTGTTGGGCCACCTACAGCACCGGAAGCTCCAAGTGGCACCCTTTGCCCTGTGAGAGGTTGAAGGGTGAGCCCTTCACTTCACCTGCCCCCTTCCCAAGTCTGCAGCCCCACCTCCCGCTGGACTCTGTCTGGGCCTCACCAGCACAGGGTGCCCACCCACCTCTCCCCGGCAATGCAGGGAGTTCATACCTTCTTGGCCCCAGTTAGGGCTGCCTTCTGCAGCTTGTGGTAACAGTACTTGGCATATGTGCTTATTGCCACCCCTGGAAAAGAATGGTACCAGTTGGCTTGGTGTGGACATGTAAGAGCAGGGGCTGCAGGCCAACCAGTGACTGAGAGGAAGCAGCAAGAGGGGCGAGGAGAAGTGGCTCTTGTAAGAACGTGGGCACCCAGGGCCTTACTCTCCTGGGCTGTGCTTTGAAGTAAACCTATGTGGAAGGGAAGGAGGCACTGCCCTCCCCTCCAGAGGAGCCAGAATGCAGAAGGAAGCCCTCTGCCAACCCACCCAACCCTCCCCCTAGCGAGTAAGGGCAGGCCTGGGGGTGTGGTGTTTCCCTGGAGAAGTGGCAGGCCGGATAGGGCAGGGCCTGGGGAACCCCTGAGAAGGGGGATTTGTGTGCAGCAGGCCTGTGGGCACTTGGCACCCACTGCCCAGGGTTACACAGGACGGAGCTCTGGGTTGGCTGGACTGCAGGCCTTCTTGTAGCTCTGATTCCAGAGGGAGGCCCTGGGCAGCTCAGGGAGAGGCCTTAGCCTGCAGGGTCCCATGCCCACGTGGCTGAAGGCTGCCTGGGTGGGAGTCAGGGAGAGGGAGGCGCAGGGCCTGGCTCATGTGGAAGGGGGATAGTGGGAGTGGATGCCCCAAGTCCTGAACCTGGGTTTTGCTGGGAGGGCAACGCTGGGGAAGAACCACTCAGGGCTCTGCCTGAGGGCTGAAGGTGATGGGAGGATGGGTCTTTTTTCTCAAGGAGGGAGGCTTTCTAACTGGTGGTCATGGAGGGAGGCAGAGCCAGCAATCCGAGAGCAAGGCCTCGAGCACCTTGGCCGGGGTCTTTTCAGATTTGAAGGGAGAGGGGCTAGGAGGAGACCTAGTCCAAGGAGGGTCTGAAATGTGGGCACATCCTTCTTGGCCCAGGCAGGCAAGGGAAGGAGCAACAGGACAGAGGAGCCACCTGGGCCGGGCTGTCCAGGCCACGGATAGAGGGGCTGGACCATGTGCCCCCAGGCTCAGGTCAGGCCCCTTCCCTGTAAGACTCTGCCTCTGCTGAGTGCCACCTGCCTAGGGGCCTCTGGCCCCAAGCCTCAAATCCAAACACAGAGTCTTTTTCAAAGGAAGCAGTTTCTTGAGATGTCTGAGGACGTGGGGCTCCTTGAACCTCAGTGTGAAGAACACAAACATGTCTCATCCATGAAAACCTTTTCATTTCTAGTTGTCACAGAACAGCTGTCGTTACTGGTGACGGAGTTCTATTTTAGAGGAACCAGAATGAAAATGAATGTTTCTTCTAGATGTTTAAACCCTGAAGAATCTGTTTCAGGTCCCTGGGGACCCACAGACCCCTGGCAGAGATCCTAGCTGCTGCCTCCCATTAGCCCACTTGGAACACAGCGCTTGGAACCTTCCACCCCTGGCCCATGTGGCCCACGTGGGCAAGCTCTGGGCTCAGGGAGAAGGGATGGCGCTCAAGCAAAAGGAACCTGGGCTGCACCCTGAGCACTGGGAGCACTTGGCAGCAGCGCTCCCTCTCCCCGTCCTGGGTGCAAACCCCCTCTCCCTTGGGCGACTGCTTCTGTCCCTGGGCTTGGGGCCCACGGGCAGACTTGCCCCGCCCTCCTGCCACAGGTCTCATGGGGCTTCCTGCACCTCTTACCTAGGGTTGGTGGTGCAGCCCTTCCTGGCCTGACTCCCTATTTGTCGGACGGGGACGGGTGCCCACTAAGGGCCGACCCCGGAATCTGGCCGAGTGAGGACTCAGCTGAGAACCACCACTGCTGGAGTCCCAGGGCACATCCTCCTGGGCCAAGACTATGGGGCGTTTGCTCAGTGCCCAGCGTCCAGCCCAGGGAACCCTCTGGAAGTGTGGGGGGACTCTGCTCTGAGCCCCGCGTCCAGAGGCTGACAAAGCAGTTCTCCCAGAGCCTTGCTGCTGTGCCAGGGCCCAGGCCATGAACCTCAAAGGCCACCAAGTGTGGCCAGAACCTGCTGCCTCTTGGCATGTGCTCTGCAGGGTCCCAAGGGTCTGGCTCCCTTCTCTGACCCACTCAGGGCTCCGATCACCTCCAACCCCGCTCATGGCGGCACTGCTCTTGTGGATTGGCTTGGGCAGGAGCTCAGGACCCCACCTGCTCCTACCCACGACAACAGTGGCCCAAGGGTGCCCTGGAATCCCAGATGGCAGCTGCCTCCTTTCTCCTGGCACAGGCAGCAGACAGCCAGGCACTTCCCAGAGGAAGAAGAGTGGGGAAAATGTGGGTAACTGGGTGTAGGCAGGCTGGGAGCTAGTCCCAGGATCTTGGTGCCAAGAGGGGCAGTTCATGGCACAGCAATGCACCACTGGCTCTCCTGGTGGGAGAGGGTACACAGCCTTGAGTTAACAAGGCTTCCCTGGAGCTTGGGCAGGGGTGGGGTTCCTGAGCCAGGGCCCAGAAGGGCAGGGATGGGAATGCTGGGGGAGGGAGGCTGGGGAACCCCCGAGTGTGCTGGGGGCTCTGCCAGGGAACCGAGGCCCGGCTTGGCCCCCAGGGCACTCCCACACCAGGGGCTGCCTCCAGCAGGCCCCTCCGCACTGTGCGCCCAGCATGCACACCGGAGAGTGTCCCGAGCATCGCGGAAGCCGAGACAGGGTGGCGCGGCCTCTCCCAGGAAGCCCTGTCAACAAGCAGGCTTCAGCCCCCTCTGGAGGAGGCCTGGCAGTTAGTGCCCCCGCGCCCCAGCCCGGAAGTGGTTAGAGAGAGGGGGCCAGGCGGCCGAGCCGGAGAGCAGAGCTGTGCAGCGCAGCGCCCGGGCTGCGGGAGAGGCCCTACCATCCGGCTCCTCAACATAAGGCTTGGGTTTCTTTCTCAACTTGGACTTCTTCTTAGTGTTCCTTTCCAGGAGCGCTTTCATGTGCTGGGTCACTGGGGAGCAAACACAGGGTGAGGCCACAGAACACAGAGGAACACGAGCCCACACGGCCCCAGGTGGTGCTGACCCCGGGCGGCTGGTGGGTGACGACCCAGCCTGCGGGGCTCCTTGAGGGGTGAAGGCGAGTGTCCTGCTCACACTCCCAGGACAGGGGTGGGTGTGAGGGCCTGTCCGGGCCACGTGGCTGGGGAAGTGCCAGCAAGATGCCCACGGGCAGAGGCGAGGGACTGTGGTCAGCTCCTGACCCTCTGGCCGACAGGATGGAAGGGGTGGGGACAACCCTGAGGAGGCCCCAGGCCAGCCGTAGGGTTCCTACATGGCTGAGGGGGCGCTGAGCAAGGCGGGGCGCCGGGCTCCCCTCTCTGGCCAGTCGGGGCGCCTCCCACTCGGCACTGCTGACACAGCCCCTCCTCCCCCGTCCCACGCTCCAGAAGGAAGTTGGGGTGCACGGTCCACACTGAGGTGGGAGCTACCTCCCATCACGGTGGACCCTCTTACCTACATATATTATTCGTAATTCTTCTGGATGGGGAAGCTGTTATTTACCTAATAACACTTTGGGTTATAACCCAATATGCTTTATTCTGCTGTTCAGTGCTCCAGCTTTGGCCCCGGGAGCTGTGTTCTCTAACACAGCCCTGTGTCAACCCTCATCCCTTCCAGCACTTCCTCCCCTCGACGGACATCAGTGTGACCAAACTCCGGGAGATGGTGAAGGGCAGGGAAGCCTGGCGTGCGTGCTGCAGTCCACAGGGTCACAAAGAGTCCGACACGACTTAGCAACCGAACAATATGTACATTCCCAACCCCACCCTTAGAATCAGTTGCTTCTCCAAAGAGCACTGGTTCTGTATCATAGAAAATGCTAGAGACCAAGAGCTGTTGGTGAGCTGTGCTCACTTGTACGGGGTGGCACTGCCCTCGCTGACAGGGCTTGGGCAAATAAACAGGTAGCTAGGTGGGAGAGGCTGCCTTCTCTTCCCAGTTCAGAGTTTTTGTCAGGAATGGAATGCTGGATTTTGTCAAATGCTTTTTTCTCCACTTATTGATATGCTCATATGATTTTTTTTTATTCTGCTAATATGACAAATCACACTGACTGATTTTTAGAATGTTAAACCAACTTTCCCTTTCTTGGATAAACCCCACATACTCAAGATGCGTTATCGTTTTAATATATTATTGAATTCAATTAGTTAAAAATACTGTTAAGTTTTTGTACTATGTTCATGAGGGATACTATCTGTGCTTTTTTTTTTTTTTCAAATTTTTGGTAATGTTCTTTTCTAATTTTGATACAGAGAGAGCTGGGAGACAGTCCTTCCACTTCTGTTTTCTGAGTTGGTAAAGAATTGCTACACAAGCAAGCATGTGATAATTCTCTAGTGAGGCCATCTGGGCCTGGCATTTTCTTTGTGGGAGAGTTTTAAAGTCCTAATTTAATTTCTTTAGTAGATATATGATTTTTCTGAAATAGATATGAAATAGAGGCCTTACATATAGCTGTGAAAAGAAGAGAAGCGAAAAGCAAAGGAGAGAAGGAAAGATTTAAACATCTGAATGCAGAGTTCCAAAGAATAGCAAGAAGAGATAAGAAAGCCTTCTTCAGCGATCAATGCAAAGAAATAGAGGAGAACAACAGAATGGGAAAGACTAGGGATCTCTTCAAGAAAATCAGAGATACCAAAGGAACATTTCAGGCAAAGATGAGCTCGATAAAGGACAGAAATGGTATGGACCTAACAAAAGCAGAAGATATTAAGAAGAGATGGCAAGAATGCACAGAAGAACTGTACAAAAAGGATCTTCACAACCCAGATAATCACGATGGTGTGATCACTGACCTAGAGCCAGACATCCTGGAATGCGAAGGCAAGAGGGCCTTAGGAAGCATCACTACGAACAAAGCTAGTGGAGGTGATGGAATTCCAGTTGAGCTATTCCAAATCCTGAAAGATGATGCTGTGAAAGTGCTGCACTCAATATGCCAGAAAATTTGGAAAACTCAGCAGTGGCCACAGGACTGGAAAAGGTCCGTTTTCATTCCAATCCCAAAGAAAGGCAATGCCAAAGAATGCTCAAACTACCGCACAATTGCACTCATCTCACACGCTAGTAAAGTAATGCTCAAAATTCTCCAAGCCAGGCTTCAGCAATATGTGAACCGTGAACTTCCTGATGTTCAAGCTGGTTTTAGAAAAGGCAGAGGAACCAGAGGTCAAATTGCCAACATCCGCTGGATCATGGAAAAAGCAAGAGAGTTCCAGAAAAACATCTATTTCTGCTTTATTGACTATGTCAAAGCCTTTGACTGTGTGGATCACAATAAACTGTGGAAAATTCTTCAAGAGATGGGAATACCAGACCACCTGATCTGCCTCTTGAGAAATTCCTATGCAGGTCAGGAAGCAACAGTTAGAACTAAACATGGAACAACAGACTGGTTCCAAATAGGAAAAGGCTGTATATTGTCACCCTGTTTATTTAACTTATATGCAGAGTACATCATGAGAAACGCTGGACTGGAAGAAACAAGCTGGAATCAAGATTGCCGGGGGAAATATCAATAACCTCAGATATGCAGATGACACCACCCTTATGGCAGAAAGTGAAGAGGAACTCAAAAGCCTCTTGATGAAAGTGAAAGTGGAGAGTGAAAAAGTTGGCTTAAAGCTCAACATTCAGAAAACGAAGAAAAAAAAAAAAAGAAAATGAAGATCATGGCATCTGGTCCCACCACTTCATGGGAAGTAGATGGGGAAACAGTGGAAACAGCGTCAGACTTTTTTTTTCTGGGCTCCAAAATCACTGCAGATGGTGACTGCAGCCATGAAATTAAAAGACGCTTACTCCTTGGAAGGAAAGTTATGACCAACCTAGACAGCATATTCAAAAGCAGAGACGTTACTTTGCCAACAAAGGTCCGTCTAGTCAAGGCTATGATTTTTCCTGTGGTCATGTATGGATGTGAGTTGGACTTGAAGAAGGCTGAGCGCCGAAGAATTGACGCTTTTGATCTGTGGAGCTGGAGAAGACTCTTGAGAGTCCCTTGGACTGCAAGGAGATCCAACCAGTCCATTCTGAAGGAGATCAGCCCTGGGATTTCTTTGGAAGGAATGATGCTAAAGCTGAAACTCCAGTCCTTTGGCCACCTCATGTGAAGAGTTGATTCATTGGAAAAGACCCTGATGCTGGGAGGGATTGGGGGCAGGAGGAGAACGGGACGACAGAGGATAAGATGGCTGGATGGCATCACTGACTCAATGGACCTGAGTCTCAGTGAGCTCCGGGAGTTGGTGATGGACAGGGAGGCCTGGCATGCTGCGATTCATGGGGTCGCAAAGAGTCGGACACGACTGAGCGACTGATCTGATCTGATCTATTTCTTACTGAGTGATTTTTGGTAGTCTGTGTTCTTAGAGGAATTTGTCTATTTCCTCTAAATTGTCAAATTTACTGACATAAAAGTTGTTCACGGTATTTTTTTATTATCCTTTCAACATCTGTTGAATCTGTAGTGATTTCATCTCTCGTTCTTGAAACTGGTAATTTATGTCTTTTTGTCCTGGTCAGTCTGTATGGAGGTTTGTTAATTTTGTTGACCTCTCAAATAATCAGGTTTTTGTTTCACTGATTTTTCCAGATGGTTTTTTCTGTTTTCTCTTTCATTGATTTCTACTCTAATCATCATTTCCTTTGTTCTCTTTACTTTTGGCATAATTTCCTCTCTCTCTCCTTTCTAACGTTTCTCAGTGTAGGAGCTACGTGATCTATTTCCTAGTACAGACATTAGGTGCTGGAAGTTTCCCTCTAAGAACTGCTTTAGCTCCATCACACTAATTTTAACATGTTTTGTTTCTATTTTCTTTCAGTTCAAAATACTTTCTATATTCTCTTTTCATTTTTATTTGACCCATGAATTGTTCAGTATCATGTTTAGTTTCCAAATACTCAAGGATTTTCCAGATATCTGTGTGCTGCTGATGGTCAGTTTAATTCCATTGTGGTTAGAGGACACACTTTCTTTGACTCATATTCTTTAACTTTTACTGAGACTTGCTTCATGGCTCAGGATATGGATTATTTTTAAAAAGTGGCTGACATTTGAGTCCAGATGCTCTAGGCTTCTCTGGTGGTTCAGACAGTACAGAATCTCCCTGCAATGCAGGAGACCTGGGTTCGATCCCTGGGTTGGGAGGATCCCCTAGAGAAGGCAATGGCCACCCATTCTAGTATTCTTGCCTGGAGAATCCCATGGACAGAGGAGCCTGGCGGGCTACCGTCCATGGGATCCCAAAGAGTCGGACATGACTGAGCAAATAACACACCCACTCTGCGACCCAGATCCTTGAAGTGTGGCTGCTTTGTTTCTCACGCAGACCTTCAGCTAGGCCCTCTGTTCTCAGCGCCACGGTCACTACCACTTTCACACCACTGCGGAGGATGCTCGCCCCTGCTACTGAACTTCTCAGGCTTTGCCAACTGCTTCAACTTTTCAGCTTCCCCACCGCCTGCTTGGGATCCATGTTTCTTGGTCTGCCAAGTGAGTTTCTCGCCGCTTGTCCATTTGCTTTCCAGCTTCCAAAACATGATTGTTTTTCCTCTTCCCTTGTCTTTGTCCTGGTGGGTTTTAGTATTTTTATTATAATAAAATATACATACCGTAAAACTTGCCATCCTAACAATCTCAAGTGCACATTCAGATCATTAATCGCATTCGTGTCACTGTGTCCCCACCGCCCACCTCCAGCGCTTCTTCCCCAAGTGGGAACTACAGCTCAAACAACTCTCCATTTCTCCTTCCTATAACCTACGGCACCGCCGTTCTGTCTCTCCGAATTTGACTGCTCCAGGGACACGTGGCGCTAGTGGTAAAGAATCCACCTGAAATGCAGGAAAGGCAGATTGGGTTTCTGGGTCGGGAACAGCCCCTGGAGTAGGAAATGGCAAGCCACTCCAGTATTCTTGCCTGGAAAATTCCATGGACAGAGGAGCCTGGTGAGCTACAGTCCACGGGGTCGCTAAGAGTCATACATGACTGAGCAACTGAACACACGCAGGGAAGGACCTCATGGGTAGATTCATATATTTGTCTTTTGGGGTCTGGCTTAATTCACTCACCCTAGTGTTTTCAGGGTTCATCTATATCGTAACCTGTGCCAGAATCTCCTTCCCTATTTAAGCTGAGGAAGGCTTTCTTACCTCTCTTTGCTATTCTTTGGAACTCTGCATTGAAATGGGTATATCTTTCCTTTTCTCCTTTCTTTTCGCTTCTCTTTTCACAGCTTTTTGTAAGGTCTCCTCAGACAGCCATTTTGCTTTTTTGCATCTACTTTTCTTGGGGACAGTCTTGCTCCCTGTCTCCTGTACAACGTCACGAACCTTCGTCCACAGTTCATCATAAACAAGAAAGCCTTCCTCAGTGATCAGTGCAAAGAAATAGAGGAAAATAATAGAATGGGAAAAACTAGAGATCTCTTCAAGAAAATTAAGAGATACCAAGGGAACATTTCATGCAAAGATGGGCTCAATAAAGGACAGAAATGGTATGGACCTAACAGAAGCAGAAGATATTAAGAAGAGGTGGCAAGAATACACAGAGGAACTGTACAAAAAAGATCTCCACAACCCAGATAATCACAATGGTGTGATCACTCACCTAGAGCCAGACATCTTGGAATGTGAAGTCAAGTGGGCCTTAAGAAGCATCACTACGAACAAAGCTAGTGGAGGTGATGGAATTCCAGTTGAACTATTTCAAATCCTAAAAGATGGTGCTGTGAAAGTGCTGCACTCAATATGCCAGAAAATTTGGAAAACTCAGCAATGGCCACAGGACTGGAAAAAGTCGGTTTTCATTCCAATCCCAAAGAAAGGCAATGCCAAAGAACGCTCAAACTACCACACAATTGCACTCATCTCACACGTTAGCAAAGTGATGCTCAAAATTCTCCAAGCCAGGCTTCAGCAATACGTGAACCATGAACTTCCAGATGTTCAAGCTGGTTTTTAGAAAAGGCAGAGGAACCAGAGATCAAATTGCCAACATCCGCTGGATCATTGAAAAAGCAACAGAGTTCCAGAAAAACATCTATTTCTGTTTTATTGCCTATGCCAAAGCCTTTGACTGTGTGGATCACAATAAACTGTGGAAAATTCTTCAAGAGATGGGAATACCAGACCACCTGACCTGCCTCCTGAGAAACCTGTATGCAGGTCAGGAAGCAACAGTCAGAACTGGACATGGAACAACAGACTGGTTCCAAATAGGAAAAGGAGTACGTCAAGGCTGTATATTGTCACTCTGCTTATTTAACTTACATGCAGAGTACATCATGCAAAATGCTAGGCTGGATGAATCACAAGCTGGAATCAAGACTGCTGGGAGAAATATCAATAACCTCAGATATGCAGATGTCACCACCCTTATGGCAGAAAGTGAAGAGGAACTAAAGAGCCTCTTGATGAAAGTGAAAGAGCAGAGTGAAAAAGTTGGCTGAAAGTTCAACATTCAGAAAACTAAGATCATGGCATCCGGTCCCATCACTTCATGGGAAATAGATGGGGAAAGAGTGGCTGACTATTTCGGGGGGCTCCAAAATCACTGCAGATGAGGACTGCAGCCATGAAATTAAAAGATGCTTACTCCTTGGAAGGAAAGTTATGACCAACCTAGACAGCATATTCAAAAGCAGATACATTACTTTGCCAACAAAGGTCCGTCTAGTCAAGACTATGGTTTTTCCAGTAGTCATGTATGGATGTGAGAGTTGGAGTGTAAAGAAAGCTGAGTGCCAAAGACTTGATGCTTTTGAACTGTGGTGTTGGAGAAGACTCTTGAGAGTCCCTTGGACTGCAAGGAGATCCAACCAGTCCATCCTAAAGGAAATCAGTCCTGGGTGTTCATTGGAAGGATTGATGTTGAAGCTCAAAGTCCAATACTTTGTCCACCTGATACGAAGAGCTGACATTTGAAAAGACCCTGATTCTGGGAAAGATTGAGGGCAGGAGGAGAAGGGGATGACAGAGGATGAGATGGTTGGATGGCATCACTGACTCAACGGACATGAGTTTGAATGAACTCTGAGAGTTGGCGACGGACAGGTAGGCCTGGCATGCTGCAGTTTATGGGGTCGCAAAGAGTCGGACACGACTGAGCGACTAAACTGAACTGAACTGATTTAGGCTGAATAATACTCCACTGTATATACAGATAACATTCTACTTAATCTGTTCATCCATCAATGGATACCTGGCTGCTTTCTACCTCTTGGCTGTTGTGAACATGGTGCTATGAACACAGGTGTGCAAATATCTATTCACGTCTCTGCTTTCAATTATTTCGGGTATTTACTCATAAGTGGAATTGTGGGGTCCTATACTAATTATATTTTTATCTTTTGAGGAATTGCCATTCTATTTTCCATAGTGACTGCAGTATTTCACATTTCCTTGCGAGGTTTCTTTTTTTGTCTTTAAAAGATTCCCTCACTGTTTTTACCATGAACTCAAGGTGGGATGCAAGTAAATGTACGTGTCCACCCTGCTGTCTTTACCCGGAGGATAAACGCCTGCTGCAGGCATGAGGCGCCTGCACTGAGTGTCCCTCAGGGCTCCTGCAGGAGCTGCAGTCGGAGCGCTGCCGCCAAGCCCCCGGGACACCTGTGCTGTCAGCATGCTCGGGGGGTCCAGGGCACACAAGCTGTGTCACCTGGGGGTGGCTGGCACAACGATGTGATCATGTGAGACGAGGTTAAGCCAGGGGGGCGGGAGCTCACATGAACTTGGGTTCACTGTGGGGTACCTTGGTCCCTCGAGGTTGTGACCACACAGCAGACGTCACACACATGCTGGCAGACGAACTACAGCTTCTGAGGCCAAGGCAGGGAGCAGCTGGGTGAGGCCCCACGTGGGGGAGCCAGCTCAGCTTTGCCCTCACCACTGCTCCCGGGACAGACTGCATGTCCTTCCAGGCACAGGCTCGTCCCCCTGGGCTGAGGGGGCCTGTCTTTCTGACCAGCGGCCAGCACCCACATTCTCTCAAGGCCGCTCTTCTGGGCTGGTGCTCACCCAGGAGTGGGTCTCACAGCTGGAGACAGGGCTCTGACGGGAGGGCAACCCTGTGCCACTGATGTAAGACCAGACCCCACAGTCCAGACACAGGGCCCAGCTTGCAAAAGCACACAGACCCAGTGTGGTCTGTGGACAGAGACCACTGGGGCTGGGCAAGCATGGCTGCTGGGCTGAGCCTCGATTCCGCCT
Source organism: Bubalus kerabau (assembly GCF_029407905.1). NCBI lineage: Eukaryota > Metazoa > Chordata > Mammalia > Artiodactyla > Bovidae > Bubalus > Bubalus kerabau. The sequence goes on along the minus strand of NC_073637.1, from coordinate 2,545,650 downwards.
GGCTCCCACAGCACAGACGTCAGGCCGGAGGCTCACTGACCGCGGAGCCAGCGGCACTGTCCTACTGGACAGTGCCCGGCTCTGCACAGGCACCCCGGCGAGACAGGGGCCGGCCCCGAGCCTCTGGCGTCTGTCCACCGCTCACTCAGCTGTCACTCAGCAGCACTGCCGGAGCCCTGCGGGCTGCATGCTAAGCGGTGGAAACACATTTCCAAACCTCCAGCTCACAGCAGGGACATTTCAAGTCCTTTTTGGAAGAGGCTGAGGTGAACCATGAAGCTACTGAGGGCCCACCTGCGCCTGGGAAGGTCTAAGAGGACAGAGACAGACAGACCCAGGCCACCTGCCTCACCCTGGGAGCAACCTGGGAGGCCTGTCTGTGGTGTTCAGGGATCGTGCTTCCAAAGGTGCACGCCTGAGTGAAAATGTCAAGACTTCCGAGATGTGCTTACCAACGGCTGGCGTGCTGGACGGTCCCTGTGCTTGACGCGCCTCCCAGGACCCACACTGCCTGCAGCCCTCCCCACTGTGTGCAAGTGCCTCGGCACCCATGGCTGGGCAGGAGCAAGGCCCCGGTCAGGCCAGGCCAGGTGACCACTCGCCCCAAGCCATCTACAGCACAGAGGACACTCAGGAGCACAGAGTGGCTGACGGCCACTGCACGGGCAGGTGCTCCTGCAGCCCCACCCTGGCGCTGGCCCAGGCCCAGGACGTGCACCACCTGGCTGGCAGGACTGTGGCCCAGCGTCCTCCCCACGCGGGTCAGGTCAGGGCCACACAGACCTGACACATGGCCTCCAGACGCAGCCTGCACTCGGCCCCAGGCGGCCGTCAGCAGGTTGCTGCTATGACGTTCCCACCCTCTGACCCCTGACGCAGCTGAGGCCATCGCAGCTCACAGCACCACAACAGCCTACTGGTCGCCTCAGCCCTGGTGCTGGGCCAAGTGCCCAGCTCCTTGCTGCTCTCAGAAGCCCTCCTGAAATGGCCTTGAGGGACAGTGTGAGCCCAGCCGGGGTGGATGCAGTAAGTGCCCTCATCAGGCAGGGCCACTGGGATGGGGCCTCTGAGGGAGCAGACGCTGGCTGGTGGGGATGCGGGTGTGACATGCAGCCACATTTCTCAGCCAGCGGCCGGGACGGCGGCACGCCTGGAGCAGCTCTCCTCAGGGCCTCCGTGCTGAGAGGGGATCCCTGAGGACCCTGCGTCCCTGTGGAAGCCAAGGGTGTGCCCTCGAGAGGCGGTGCCTCTGTGTGCCTGCTGCCCGCGGGCCCAGCACTGAGCCCAGGCAGGGGACCTGCCGCAGCCGCCCCTGAGCCAGTGGCAGAGCCAGTGCCCGCCTGGGCCATTCTTACCTTTGGTGTCGTTGACAGGGTCCATGTGCCGGTAGATGTAGCCCTCCAGGTAGGAGTGGAACTTGGGCGTGGGTGGGAAGAAGGCCAGGCAGATGGCCATAAGCTCCCAGCCACGGGCCAGGCTCTCAAGGCGAAAGTTCTCGGTGGTCTGCCGGCACAGCTGGATGTAGAGCTCGTCCCGCAGGCCCTGCACACTCCAGCCTTTGGTGGCGATCTCCAGGGCCACGTGCAGCGGGTCTGCCTTGGCGCGCCGGTCGCCCATGTACATCTGAATCAACTTGAAGACCTCACAGGCCTCTTTCTTCACGTGGCGGTCGCTGGTCACGATCATGGGCTTCTTGATGGACTCGCTGCTCCAGGCCAGCATGTTGGCGATGGACACCTTCCGCCGGAAGAGGCCCTGCGTGTGGGTGTTGAAGTGCTTGGAGGCCCAGTTCTCGATGTCTGTCTCCGAGGATGGCTTGCGGAGCGTGAAGGTGGGGAACACGCAGCTGGCGCTGGGCATCACACTCCGGGCCTGCCGGCTGCTCTCGAACTGGGCGCAGGTGCCAAGGTCCTCAGACTGGGGGACAGAGGGGCCCACATGAGCCAGCCAGTAGAGAGGTGTGGCCCCCACCCCACACAGGCCCAAACGCTGCTGGAGGAGAGAGGCCTGGGACTCAGCTCTGCCCACCTCATCCCAGTCTGCCCGCCTCAGTCCATGCCCGCCCTCCTCACCCGTCTGCCTGCCTCAGTCCATGTCCGCCCTCCTCACCCATCTGCCCACCTCGCCCATCCACACGCCTCACCCCTGTCTGCCTGCCTCAGTCCATGTCCACCCTCCTCACCCCGGTTTTGCCCACCTCGCCCGTCTGCCCACCTCAGTCCATGTCCGCCCTCCTCACCCATCTGCCCACCTCGCCCATCCACACGCCTCACCCCTGTCTGCCTGCCTCAGTCCATGTCCACCCTCCTCACCCCGGTTTTGCCCACCTCGCCTGTCTGCCCGCCTCAGTCCATGTCCACCCTCCTCACCCATCTGCCCACCTCAGTCCATGTCCGCCCTCCTCACCCGTCTGCCTGCCTCAGTCCATGTCCCTCCTCCTCACCCGTCTGCCCTCCTCACCCCTGTCTGCCCGCCTCAGCCATGTCTGCTGTCCTCACCTGTCTGCCCATTCGCCCATGGTCCGCCATCCTCACCCTGGTCTAAGTGCCTCACAAGGCTGAGACGGGACCAACCTTTCCCTGGGGGCTTGGCCTCTGGGAGGCACCCACTCTGGTCCAAAGACCAAGGGTCGGGGGGCCAGCAGTCTGGGAGTAGGAGGTGCTCGTGCGGCCCACGGGACACTGCATCCCGGACTCACACGGCCCCCCAGGCAGGGGGCCGACCGTGCGTGAGGGTGGGCAAGAGGGAGAGCGCTGTGGCTTCTGCTGGTTCAAGTGGGAAGGGCAGCCCCTCAAGGACACAGAGAGCCCCAGATTTCAACCGTGCTTGACAGAGGAACGCAACCTTCTCTGGGCCGCCACTGCTGCACCTCCCCAACAAAGACACAAGGATTCCCAGGCATCAGAGGCAGGGGGGAATGCCCCTGGCCCCTCCTTCTCCTGGCAGGTCGTGCCCACACCTGCACGGCCTCCCCAACCCCTGGGGCAGGAAGCCACCTCCCCCGGCAGCACCCGGCATGGACCTCAGTCAGGCCCTGGGAGCCCACGTGTCCTTCTTCCAGATCAGGCTGGGAGCTGGGTGCCACAGGACGCAGCTGCCCACACCCCACCCACCACCCGCCCCCACCCTGCCCGTCTGTCCTGATGCCCTCCTGTGTTACAAGCCACAGACAGAGACGCTGCTCTGAACGCTCCAATCTGGAGTACACTAAGGTGCCCCAGGGGACACTGGCCACCTAAGACGTCCTGGTTCTTGGGCATGGCATGTCTTCTGCATCAGGGCTGGGGGTGCACCTAAGGAGCCTGGCCCTGGAGTCTCTGACCACCAAGGAGGGCCTGGCACTCCACCTGCACGGCTTCTCACTGTGCCTGTTCATAGGTGGGAGGCAGAGGCTCAGGGAGCAGAGGGTGGGTGGGTGCCTCTGCGTCCTGGAATCAGGATGTGCCTTTGGCCCCCCGGTTAGCAGGAGCCGAGGTGAGAGATCTCTGTGCTGGTGGAGACCCCAGCGGCCATCCACCATCTGTCCTCAGGCCCGCCAGGAACTGTGAGGCCACACACGTCTTGGGGTGCTGACCTGCCCCACCCCTGCCCAGGACCCGCCTGTGAGCGCCTACCTGAGAGGGGTGCAGGTAGGGCTCCGGGGAGGCCAGGCTGGTCTGCACGGAGACGCTCTTCTCGAGCAGGACCTGTGGGAAGGCGAGCCTGTCCAAGGCACCCCTCTGCCAGTGCTTGCTCTCCTGCTGGGCCAGCGCCTCATCCTCACTGAAGGCACGCACCACGGGCCCGGGCATGGGCAGCGGCACCGCCCCGTCACTCTCGTAGCCGGAGCCATCCTGCTGCGAGTCCCAGCTGCCCCTCTGCTTCATGTGCAGGTGGGCTTGCTGTGCCTCCCAGGCCAGCCGGGCCTGTGCCAGGAAGGGCTCAGCCGGGCCCCGGTGGCCCTCCCCGTCCCCCGCCTCCCCCTCTGTGCGCTTCATGGGCGTCAGGCCGGGTCCACACAGAGGCCGCTCCTCCGTCAGGGGCTGCTGGCCCAGCGGGTCGCAGTCCCCAGGGCCCTCGGCGGGCGGGGCGCTGGGAGCATGGCACACGGAGGGGTTCCTGCTCTTCCTCTTGCGCGTGCTGGGGGAGTAGCCCGTGGAAGACATGGTGTCCTGCTGGCTAGACCAGGACATGGCATCGTCTTGGGCCTGGGGCAGGGGCGTGGGCGGTGGGGCGGGCCGCAGCTCGGGCCCCTCCATGCTGCTATAGTCCCCAGACACGACCCCCAGCGAGGACGTGGCCCCCAGGCGCTGATCACGCAGCAGGCAGGGGCTGGGCTGCAGGGACAGCGAGCCGCCCCCCGGGTGAGGCGTGTACTTGTGCCGCGGGCCTGCCCGCAGCTTGGGGCTGGAGCTGGCCTGCTCCACGTACACCAGCTGCCGCACGTACTCCTTGCCGGCAGGGCTGTACTCCAGGCTCAGGTAGCGCTCCGGGCACTTCTGCCTGGTGAGCACCAGCTGCTGGTAGGGCGACGCGGAGGCTGCCTTGGGTGGCTTGCGGCCAGGAGACCGCCGGGGCGAGCCGGCCTCAAACTGCACATCCATGGGGGGTTCGTCGTAGAGCGGGGCCTGGTACTCCACGGGGGGCTCCTCATAGAGGGGGGGCTCGTAGGCGTAGCGTGGTGAGGAAGGCTGCGAGTCTCCAGTGGGCCGGCGGGGCTGGGCCAGCAGCGGGGAGCAGCTCCCTAGCTCAGCCCTCTTCGGGAAAGGCGACGGCCTCCGCTCCGGGAAGAAGACGGGGCTGTCCGTGTCAGGGGTGAAGGTCTGCAGGCTGGGCGAGTGCTGTCCTCCGGAGGGCCTGCGGGAGCGACCCCCAGGCTGGCTGTCCAGGGCGTAGCCATTGCCCTGGGGGGAGAGGAAGCTGGGCTCCCTGTCGGCAACTTTGATGAGCATGCGCTCCTTGGTGCCCGAGTTCCAGCGGAGAGAGGAGGTCCTGGTAGGGGGTGGGGAGCAGGTTACCTGAGGAGGTCCTGTGGGGGGCAGGTTACCTGGGGAGTTGGCCAGGGGGCAGGTGACCTGGAGGGAGCCCTGGGGGGAGCAGGTTGCGGGCGGGGGGCAGTCCTGGGCAGGTTACCTGGGGGGAGCAGGTTATGTGGGGGGCAGTCCTGGGGAGAGCAGGTTACCTGGGGGAATCCTGAGGGGGGGGCAGATTACCTGGGGGGAGTTCTGGGGGAGGTTACCTGGGGGGATCCTGGGGGAGCAGGTTACCTGGGGGGGGGTCCTGGGGAGAGGTTACCTGGGGGGGTCCTGGGGGGAGCAGGTTACTTGGGGGTTCCTGGGGAGAGGTTACCAGGGGAGTTGGCCAGGGGGCAGGTTATCTGGAGGGGGGGATCCTGGGGGCAGGTTACCTGGAGGGAGCCCTGGGGGGAGCAGGTTACCTGGAGGGGGGTCCTGAGGGTAACAGGTTACCTAGAGGGTTCCTGGGGGCAACAGGTTACCTGGGGGGGGTCGGGGGGGTAGCAGGTTACCTGGGGGGGTTCCTGGGGGGAGCAGGTTACGTGGGGGGGCAGTCCTGGGGGTAGCAGGTTACCTGGGGGGGTCCTGGGGGGGGTCCTGAGGGTAGCAGGTTACCTGGGGGGGTCCTGGGGGGGGTCCTGAGGGGAGCAAGTTACCTGGGGGGAGGTTACCTGGGGGTGTCCTGGGGGGAGTCCTGGAGGGAATAGGTTACCTGAGAAGGTCCTGGGCGGGGGCAGGTTACCTGAGGGGAGTCTGGTGGGGGCAGGTTCCCGGGGTGAGGTGGAAATCTGACCCCTTTGCCAGCCTGGACCCATGACCACCCCCCTTGACCTCACGGGTGTGTGAGGTCAGCCCAGAAGGCCTGGTCGTCTCTCACTGTCCTCTTCACAGCTGCCCCAGGGGCTGCAGGCTGTGGGGCCTGGTACTGCCGGGTGCTGTGATGAGCTGTGATGAGCTGTGAACCTTTCACTGCTGAGGCCCTGACCCCGGGTCGTGCAGCCTGGAGCAGCTGCCCCCTGGCCTGGGAGCCCCCCTCACACACTTCCCAGGTCAGCCCGGCAGCCCTCCAGGGGCTCTCCTACTGCTGCCCATGGGGACGCTCCTCCAGGGCCCCTGTGAGAGGCTCTGCTCTGGTCCCAGGCCAGAACCAAGCAAAGAACTACTCCTGGACGGAAGCGCTGGGGGCCAGGGGGCTCCCAGAGGCCTCTGTGGCTTTGGAATCCTGGGCTCAGCACCCTCCCCACTCCCGCAACACAGCCGATCATCCTGCAGCGCAGCACCTCTCAGGGCCTGGACTCCCAACCACAGGCCCCCGTGAGTCCAGAAGGGCTGACTGCCTTGCTAGCACTGCCCACCGCCCTGCTCAGCACTCTGCACCTGGACCGAGATGGTAAAACCGCTCCCCGTTCCTAAGGGCACCTGTGGCCCCAGGGAGTTGTGTGCCCAGATCCTGGCCCCTCCACCTAGCAGGGGGCACTAGGGGTGTTCAGGCTCTTCTGAGTCTCATTTGCCTGATGACAACACGGAGACACTGCCCCTGGCGATACAGGGACTTGATCACACACCGTGCCCACCAACTAACGGTCAGCCCCATGTCCCACGGCTGTACCAGCCATGACACGGCAGACCAAGAGGCCCAGAGCCGTGCGCGAGGCTCCCCGCTTCCAACTGCCCCCTCAAGAAACTCCCAGCTGCTTTAAAGATTTCCTTCTAAGAATACACCTGCAATGCGCAAGACCTGTGTTCGATCCCTGGGTTGGGGAGATCCCCTGAAGAGGGCAAAGTATTCTGGCCTGGAGAATTCCATGGACTGTATAGTCCACGGGGTCACAAAGAGTCGGACATGACTGAGTGACTTTCACTTTCTACATTTAGTTCTACATCTGGAACCTTTGCATCAGTGTCTCTGCTTCATAGCACTTCTTCAGTCTGTGGTCTGACATATTTTATGATTTCTGGAAACTCCTGACCATATCTTTAAAAATATTACTTCCATCCCATTTCCTCTCTCCTTCTCTGGGAGTCAGGTGCTGTCCTCTGCACTGAGCTCCACAAAGTTGCAGGCTGTGTCCTGTGCTTCTCATCCCCTGGACTCTCCACACTGCAGACATTTTTCTGATCTACCGTCTAATTTACTAACCTTTTAAGAATCCATCTACTGAGTTCTTACTTTTCTTATTATATTTTTTTCAGTTCTAGAGTATCTATTGATATACAATTTTTTTTAACAGTACTTTGAGGTTCACAGCAAAACCGAGCAGAAAAAAATGTACATTTCCGACGTACCCCCTGCACCTACTCACACAAAGCTTCCCCGATTATCAGCATTTTGCAAGAGACAGAACATCTACTGTCAACTGATGGACCAGCACTAACACATTATAATCAACCAAAATTCTTAGTTGATATCAGGGCTCACTCTTACTGTTGTACATTCTGTGGGTTTGCATAAATGTAGAGACACGTGTCCACCGTTGTAGTGTTGTACAGAGCATTTTTCTTTGCCCCCCAAACCCACATGCTCTGTCTGTTCATCCCCCTCCCCAAATCCCTGGCAACCACTGATCTTTTCACTGTCTCCATAAGAGGCAAATCTAAAGCCAAATTAACGAGCAAATCTTTGGCCTCCAAAAAAGGCAATCTGAAAACCTACATACTCTGACTCCAGAATGTCAGGAGTGGAATCACGCAGTGTACAGGCTCTCAGGCTGGTGTCTTCGCTTTGTGACATGCACTTAAGCTCCTCAGTGACTCTTCACAGCTGACAGCTCATTTCTTTTTAGTGTTGTATAAGCCATTGTCTGGATGGACCACAGTTTACTTCTCTATTCACCTACTGAAGGACATCTTGTTTTGGCAACTATGAATAAAGATGCTAAAAACATCTGTGTGCAGGATTTGATATGAACATAAAATGTCAAACTCCTTTTGGTAAATACCAAGGAGTAGTACTGCCAAATCATTTAGAGTATATTCAGGTTTTTAAAAGAATATATTTATTATTTATGGCTGAGTCAGGTCTTAGTTGCAGTACATGAAATCTGCATTGCATCATGCTAGATCTTTCCCTGCAGTGCAAAGGCGTCCTCCAGTCATGGCACACAGGCTCAGTAGTTGTGGCACATGGGCTCAGCGGCTGTGGTGCATGGGCTCAGTACTTGGGTGCTCGGGCTTAGCTGCTCTGTGGCATGTGGAATCCTAGTTTCCCAACCAGACACTGAACCTGACTCCCCTTGCCTTGGAAGGGGGGATTCTTAACCACCGAACCCCAGGGAGTCCCTGTGTTCAGTCTTAGCAGCTGCAGCCTCCTGCGCTCCCACCAGCACTGACCGCGGGTTCTCTTGCTCCGCACCCTCGCCAGCACCTGGTGTCAGAGTGCTCACCTTCTGGCTCCTCTAACAGGCCTGCAGAGGTATCTCACTCTTGTTTTACTTTGCATTTCCTGCTGACAAGTGATGTGGAGCATCTTTCACATGCTTTTCTGTGCCAACAGTATAGTTCTTTGCTGAGGTGTCTGTTCAGCTCTTTGGCCTATTTTAAAAGCAGGTTGTTTTCTTACTGCTGCATTTTAAGAATTCTTTGTATATTTCAGATTACGGTCCTTTATCATTTGTGTCTATTGCAAACATTTTCTCCTAGTTCGTCTTTCGCAGAGCAGAAATTTTTAATTTTAACATAGTCCAGCTTATCAATTGTTTCTTTCATGAATCGTGCCTTTAATGTTATATCTAGAAAGTCATTGCCAAACCCAAGGTCATCTGGGTTTTCTTCTCTGTTACCTTCTAGGAGATAGTTTTGTGTTCCCATTCAGGTCTGTGATCTATCTTGAGTTAATTTCCATGAAGGGTGTAAGGTCCACGTCCAGATTCACTTTCTTGCGTGTGGATGTCCAGGTGTTCCAGCAATGTCTCTTAAGAGACCATCTTGGCTCCACTGCATTGCTTTTACCCCTTCATCAAAGGTCCGCTGATGATACTCATGGTGGTCTATTGATTGTCTCCAAAATCACTGCAGATGGTGACTGTAGCCATGAAATTAAAAGACGCTTACTCCTTGGAAGGAAAGTTATGACCAACCTAGATAGCATATTCAAAAGCAGAGACATTACTTTGCCAACAAAGGTCCGTCTAGTCAAGGCTATGGTTTTTCCGGTGGTCATGTATGGATGTGAGAGTTGGACTGTGAAGAAGGCTGAGCACCGAAGAATTGATGCTTTTGAATTGTGGTGTTGGAGAAGACTCTTGAGAGTCCCTTGGACTGCAAGGAGATCCAACCAGTCCATTCTGAAGGAGATCAGCCCTGGGATTTCTTTGGAAGGAATGATGCTAAAGCTGAAACTCCAGTCCTTTGGCCACCTCGTGCGAAGAATTGACTCATTGGAAAAGACTCTGATGCTGGGAGGGATTGGGGGCAGGAGGAGAAGAGGACCACAGAGGATGAGATGGTTGGATGGCATCACTGACTTGACAGACGTGAGTCTGAGTGAACTCCGGGACTTGGTGATGGACAGGGAGGCCTGGCATGCTGCGATTCATGGGGTCGCAAAGAGTCGGACACGGCTGAGCGACTGAACTGACTGGTCGTCTCTCCATTCTATTCTATTAATGTGTCTATTCTTTACCAACACCACCCTGTCTTGCTTACAACAGCGTTACAGGGAGTCTTGGGACTCAGGTAGTATTATTCCTCCAACTTTGTCCTCCTTGAATATTGTGTTGGCTGTCCTAGGTCTTCTGCCTCTCTAGAGAAATCTTATTATCACTTTGTCAATATCCACAAAACCACCTGCTGGGATTCTGACTGAGACTGCATGGAATCAGAGATCAAATTGCCAACATCCGCTGGATCATGGAAAAAGCAAGAGAGTTCCAGAAAAACATCTATTTCTGCTTTATTGACTATGTCAAAGCCTTTGACTGTGTGGATCACAATAAACTGTGGAAAATTCTTCAAGAGATGGGAATACCAGACCACCTGATCTGCCTCTTGAGAAATTCCTATGCAGGTCAGGAAGCAACAGTCAGAACTGGACATGGAACAACAGACTGGTTCCAAATAGGAAAAGGAGTACGTCAAGGCTGTATATTGTCACCCTGCTTATTTAACCTATATGCAGAGTACATCATGAGAAACACTGGACTGGAAGAAACACAAGCTGGAATCAAGATTGCCGGGAGAAATATCAATCACCTCAGATATGCAGATGACACCACCCTTATGGCAGAAAGTAAAGAGGAACTCAAAGGCCTCTTGATGAAAGTGAAAGTGGAGAGTGAAAAAGTTGGCTTAAAGCTCAACATTCAGAAAACGAAGATCATGGCATCCGGTCCCACCACTTCATGGGAAATAGATGGGGAAACAGTGGAAACAGTGTCAGACTTTATTTTTCTGGGCTCCAAAATCACTGCAGATGGTGACTGCAGCCATGAAATTAAAAGACACTTACTCCTTGGAAGGAAAGTTATGACCAACCTAGATAGCATATTCAAAAGCAGAGACATTACTTTGCCAACAAAGGTCCGTCTAGTCAAGGATATGGTTTTTCCTGTGGTCATGTATGGATGTGAGAGTTGGACTGTGAAGAAGGCTGAGCGTCAAAGAATTGATGCTTTTGAACTGTGTTGTTGGAGAAGACTCTTGAGAGTCCCTTGGACTGCAAAGAGATCCAACCAGTCCATTGTGAAGGAGATCAGCCCTGGGATTTCTTTGGAAGGAATGATGCTAAAGCTGAAACTCCGGTACTTTGGCCACCTCATGCGAAGAGTTGACTCACTGGAAAAGACTCTGATGCTGGGAGGGATTGGGGGCAAGAGGAGAAGGGGACGACAGAGGATGAGATGGCTGGATGGCATCACTGACTTGATGGACATGAGTCTGAGTGAACTCCAGGACTTGGTGATGGACAGGGAGGCCTGGCAAGCTGCGATTCATGGGGTCGCAAAGAGTCAGACACGACTGAGCGACTGATCTGATCTGATACATTGGTAGATTTGATTTCCTAATATATTTTTGAGGATTTTTACATCTATGTTCATGAGAGAGACAGGTCTGTAGTTTTCTTTTCTTGTGTTTTTCTGATTTGGATATTAGAGTAATACTGGCTTCACAGAACAAGAAAGTATTCTCTTTGCATCTATCTTCTGAAAGAGATTGTAGAGAACTCATAAAATTTCTTCCATGTATATTTGGTAGAACTCACCAGTGAACCCATTTAGAACTTCTGCTTTCTTTTTTGGAAGATTATTAATTATTGATTCAATCTCTTTTAACAGATATAGACCTATTCAGACTGTGTATTTCTTCTTCTATGAGTTTTGGCAAACTGTATCTTTTAAGGAATTGGTTTATTTTGCCGAGGTTAACAAGCTTGTGTGTACAGCCTTGTTCAGAGCCTTCCTGTCCCCTTTGAGGCTCCTGAGGCAGAATCACGTCTTCTGGACTGTACCGGCTGTCAGACCACGGCCACAGGTCTTGGCTCCTCTGTGGATCTCTGATGCCTGTGGAAATTTGGTCTATTTTGTTCTTGTACAAGCTGGTCTCAGGTAAGTGAATCCACCATCACAGAAAGTAGAAATCCCAAGTATCCAAAGAAACCAACTGTGTACTCTGGTCCTGTGCCTCTGTCCTCTGACTGAACCACGAGTCCTAACTGTTGGCCGTGGGTAAGGCAGGACTGAGAGAACCAGGGTGAGAGTGAGCAGGGCTCGGGAGGCAGGCTCCCTTCGGGAATTCAGCTCTTGGTTGCCAGAGGCTGCTCCTGGCCAGCCGCACAGGCCAGCCAAGCAGAGCAGAGAATGGTAGGCAGTGTGCCCGCAGACCTGGAGAACCAGCCCTGGAGTCTGAGAGATCCAGGGCTGAACTCCAGCCTGTAGTTCCTGGGCTGTGGGGCATCACCTCCCACTTCCACCCCAGTCCTCACGAGTTCTTGCGAGGACTAAAAGCAGGACATGTGGAAAATCACGGTGTTGGTTCAGCAGGGGCACACAGGAGACACTGCACATGGTCCACCGCCCAGCAAATGCGGGCAGGGCTGCAGCAACCAGATAGGAGGGAGCCAAGGCAGAGGCAGGCACGAGGCAGCAGGAAGGCGGGTGCCGGCCTGTTTCAGGAAACGCGCCCCCAGCGGCCCAGAGACGATGCCCCTCAGCGCCCCAAGGCCCAGCCACAGTCCTGTGCTTCTCTCCCAGCCCCTGATCACCTCCCCTCCCACAGGACGACCCCCGCAGCCCCTCACCACCACCCGCAGACCCAAGAGGAGGCCCGGCCTTCTCTCTCAGCCCCAATTCCTTGTCGGCTCTGCTGGGGAGGAGACACCCAGGGGAAAGACCCCTCCCACCGCCTCCTGCCTGTTTCTGGAGGCGCCTCAACAGGGAAGCGTTGCTCCTTGCTCAGCGCCCTGCAAGAGCGGCAGGAAACGGGACCTGGACTGCCTCGGAGGGAAGCTTCTGCCCCTGACGTGGGCCCCGCTCACAGGCCACAAGACCACATCAGCTCTGTGCCCACAAACCCCAGTCAAACCTGAGTCTCCCGGTGACCAGTGAGGACACCCGTGGACACAGCCGCACTGCTGGCCCAGGCAGGCTTAGATCCCTCCCTGTATCAACAAACCCAGTCTTGATCTCTAAACTGAGCAAACTGCCAAAGGCCCCTTGCGCTCCAAATCCCCACCTCCAGAGGCCCAGCACCCCGTCCATCCCCCATCAGCTACGGACAAGGTGCCTGCTCCAGCCTGGACACACGAGCTAACCCAGGGGAGGCCCTTGCTCAGCCTGCTGCTGCTGTGCCCAGGGTCCTGAGCACTGAATCTGGAAACCCAACACCCAGCAAGGCCAACCCAGGCCTGAGGGCAGCCAGCCTCCCTGCCCCACTTGGCGGGCACCAGTCTTCCCAACGTGGCCTGGAAAGCACTCCGATGCGCCTGGGGCTCTGGGGGGGACCACACACTAAGGAACCTCCAAGGGATCCATCAGGGCCAGTACCATGGACACAACAGTACTCCACACCACACAGTGGCCCAACAGCCTCTCCTTGTGTCCCACGGGCCAGGGCAGGGCCTGGCACGCTCTGCACGTCCAGATGGTCACTTCCTGCTGGGCCAGACCCTTCTCCAGCTCACCCGAGAGCTGCCAGGAAAACCACCCCCGGCCAGGAGATGGACAGGCCTGAGGCAGGGCCTACCTGCAGTGGAGAAGGTGGCCGTCCACGCTGTAGTCCCGGTAAACCTCGTAGTCCTTCTCAAGGAGCACTCCTGACGGTGAGGAGCTGAAATGCAGCAGAGTGAACAGGAAACGTGAACAGAAGTACAACCGCTTAGAGACACAGCGGGTCCATAACGCATGCCGCGGAACGAGTGCAGCCCTCTGGTTCTCACCACAGCTCCTCCCACAGGTCTGCCTGCACCTGGGCAGGGTTTCTTGCACCCTCACCGCCCCCTCCCACGATGCCCAGATGGAGCCCACTGCCTCACCCAGGACAGCCCCAGGCCCAGCAAGGAGCTGGAGCTCTGGCCGGTGGCCTCCGGGCTGGGCTTGGACCAGGGGGCATGGAGTGGGGCACAGAAGGGCTCGGGCCTGGTCGCCAGGGCCCCTGGGCTGGCCATGGTGGGGAGCCTGCACTCCACTTCAGGCTGGAGGGCAGCTGACTACAGCCAGTGGGCCTCATCCAGCTCCAGTGCCTGGTTTTGTACAGCAAGTGGGCAATGAATTTTTTACATGCAATTCAAATTCCAGTGTCTGTCAGGAGCACATCATGGGAACACAGTCCTGTGTGGCCACACCACTCAGCACACCACAGGTCCCGGGTGCGGCCACAACTCAGCAGCCTGAGTGCCCCCACACGGCCAATCTGCCGGCCACAGACGGGGGCCTGGACGGCTCTGCCTTTGGCGGCATGCAGGCTCTGTGCCGCTGGGCCAGGCAGACACACGGCCCCGCTGGAGAGCTGCAAGGTGCACAGCGGTCAGAGCCCACGACGGGAATCTCGTCGCAGCAGAATTACTTCAATGAAAACGGAAGGGACCTTCACACCACATGTGCTTCCCAGCGGCTCATCTGTTAGCCCAGCAGGGACAGCAACCACGCTGTTCACAGACGACAAGTATCAAACTACGCCGACAACGGCAGCTGAAGGCACGTGTCCAGAGGAAATAGGCCTGCTTCAGACCAGCAGCCTTGAGGCACGGACAGTGCTGGGGAGAGGGAAGGACAGTGAGAGCCGCTCGGCAGCGGGGCCCGGGGCTGCCGGGGCTCCTGGCGCTACTCCAGGCTGTCGCTGCACTAAGGAGTCGCAGCTGAGCGTGACAGGACTGGGGAACTGGCCTCCACGCGTCACCTCTGTGGAACGCCTGCAGGTGAAATCACTACCAAAGAAACTGAGGAAACACTAATTCAGTCCAGCCTGCAGTGCAGCTGAGACTGTCATGACTGACCATGCTTAAAACATGCGCTGGGGGCCAGCATAGGGCGCAGGCTGGCGCTGAGGGGGCGCGGTGAGCCCCAGCAGCAGGCAGGCGCTCAGCAGCCCGTCGTGAGCTGTGAGGCAGCCACACAGGCCGCCAGCATCCTCTGCCCTCCTGGACTCGGTCGTCAATGGTCCCACAGGTTTGTGTCAGGAACAGAAGGGAAGTATCCCAACCTGACCCACCACACAGCAGTTTAAAAGCTTGGAAACAGAAAGCTTTGCTGCAATGTTTAAAAAACTCATGGCCTAGACTGAAATTTTTTCTTTGAGAAAAGATTCTACTCAATTACTATCATCAAACATTGAATGTGAGGGGTTTTTTTAGATTTGACAATGTTTCTCAATGAATTCAACCTAAAATTATAAGGCAAACAGTGCTTATATGAGACACTGAGACTGCAACAGTCATTTTGATGACAATGGATGTCTGAGTCACAAGCAGCATCAAGCTTCTTCAGCATCTCCTTCTCAGGCTGCCGAAATTGGAACAAGAAGCAAGATCCCCATTCCCACACAGGAGACACGCTTTCTGAGCTCCACTTCTGGTTCCAGAACAGCGCAATAAAGCCAGTCACGTGAATGTTCTGGTGTCTCAGTGCAAACCAACATTACGTTCACACTGAACTAGTCTATTAAGCATGCAAAGCCACCTGGGTTTTCTGAGGAGCTTGAACTCCAGGCCTTGAATGGTAGAAGGAATGCCCACAATTAGCTAAGACGGTCGTAAATACAAAGGGAGACAGGAATGTTTCCCAGCACTGAGGCTTGAGAGGTGATGGCCCGAGAGAGCACACGGACAGCGCGGCCAGGGTACAGGGCCGCGCGTGGTGTGGGCGCATGCAGGCCACAACGTGCAAAACCCACAGGTAACACAAGACATGTCAGCAAATACCTTTGGTCCAAGGCCAGAAAGAACTTTTTAAACAAAACATTAAAAACAAACAAGGTGAAAATTACAGTAAACTTGCTTGTATCAAAATCAAGTGCTCCAGGGACCCAACAGCAGGCATGAGGGGGTCTGTGGGGCGAGGCCACCCACACACTGAGTAGGAGCAAGTCTGCAGAAGCAGCTGCCTCGCACCCCTGAGGCTCTGCCTGCCCAGCACTTGCCCCAGGCCCCCAACGGGCCCCAGGCGCAGAGCGGTGGTGCAGGCTTCCCCAGGCTATGGGGTGAATGCAGCATCCTGGGGGGGCACCCAGGAACACGCTGGGCAGCAATGCATGTGTGGAGCACGTGGGAACGCACAGGAGGAAGGGGCAGGAAGGGTCTGACCTGGAGGAGCCGAGGTGACACCACATCCTCCGCTGCATCAGGGGTCCCCACGAAGCACCCCACAACCATCCCACCACACCAAGGCCAAGTGTTAGAACAGGTGAAGGTGACCAGACCCTAGAGGTCCCTGAGGAGGAACACACCTAACACATGCGAGGATGGCTGTTCAGGGGCAAATACGAACCATGGGGAAGTGGCTGACCCTGGTTCCAAAGCACAAGTCAAGGCAAAAAGCATCAGCGATACGACACAGGGAAACGTGCTGGGAATACCTGACTGCAAACCTCCCTGGAGCCGACCCACAGCTTCCATGCAGAAGGGCAGGAGCAGTGGGAGACAGGAAGAAGGGACAGACCACTCCCACCACCCGGCGGGACTCACCTCCCAGAATCCACGTGTCTCGGCAGATCAAAACTTAGTAAAGAACTCAACTGATACAATTAACAGATCTGACCTAACAAACACACAGAGAACCCTAGAGCTAACAGAGAAGAGAAATTGTCTGCCTCGGCCAGCAGGGTGTTGTCCTGTGCATCTCCGTATTCTTGCAAGGACAACAGTCCTGAGGGGTCAGAGCCCTGCCCACTGCAGGAGGGCCCATCTCAGTTTAACCAACGGCATCCACAACAGCCCTGTGTCTCCAGAAGGTCACATTCACAGGTGCCGAGAACAGGACGGGGCAAATTCAACCCACAAGACAAAGAAACAAACTGGATAGGATTCCCCATCCACTCACACTGAGAAGCCTAGTAAGAGAAAGGGACGTCCCAGCCTGAACCACAGGGTTGCGGGGCCATTGGCCTGCCTGCCCCCCTGGCCCCACCTCCTCGGGGAGAACCAGCCAGCTTGGGACAGCTGGCAGTCACAGGCAACTCTGGACAGTGCGCTGGACTTTGTAATAAGAGCTCAACAAGTGTAAAAACAGGACTGACGTATAAATATAACATCTGGGGCCTTCCTTGGTAGCTCAGTGCTAAAGAATCTGCCTGCTAACACAGGAAACATGGGTTGAATCCCTGGCCTGAGAAGATCCCACGTGCCACGGGGCAACTAAGCCCTTGCGCCACAACCACTGAGCCCGTGCTCTAGAGCCGGGGACTGCAACCACTGAGCCCGTGCTCCACGACGACCAAAGCCCGCGCGCTCCAGAGCCCATGCCCACAAGAGAAGCCGTGCAGTGAAAAGCCTGCGCACCACAACCGGACAGTGGTCCCCGCTCACCGGAACGAGAGAAAAGCCTGTGCAGCAATGTCAAAGATAAATTAAATACATAAAATTAATTTTTAAAAAGTAGTACCTGAATACCAGTAATGATCATACAATATGACTTTATATGGTATCTAAAAACAAACCTATAAAAAATGCAAGTTCTTTGGGGGAAAATGTATAAAATGTACTACCTTCATGAATGGGAGAAAATGACACAAGCAAGGTGCCTAGTCCCCAACCTGCCCCACAGTTTAAATACAATTTTAATCCACCTCCAACTAAGCTCCTCGTGGGAGGCCGATCCGAAGGCAACACCATGATCCAAGTCACCATACCACACCCTGGACGCTTTTGGGAAGAGGACACCCCTGCCCACAGGACGTCTGCCAACAGAACCTAAGAAGAGTCCAGCCCCTCACCGGCCTGCAGCGAAGAGCCAGCAATCGCCACCAGCAATGCCGCGGGTGACCTGGGCCCAGAGGCTGTCACGTCTGCTGGACAGGTGGCGGCGCCGGTCTGAGCTTGCCAGAACACCAGAGGGATGCAGGGCTGTCTTTAAACCTTACTCACTAGCTTTTTCCTTGGGGACCATCCCAGGCTCTGCTTCATGAGGACAACTCCCAGCAACCTTTCAGGCTTCTCCGGCCCGCATGCCCAAGCCCCTGCCCACAGCCCTGCCCTGTGCGTGCCAGGCTCCCGCACACCCTCAGCACAGGTACTGCACCCCCGGCCTGGCATGTCATCCTCCCAGGAGCAAACAGACCCACAGCCTAAGGTGGCTTTTGCCTACTTTGTGACTTCCACTGTCCCCGGGTAAAACCCAGCCTGCCTGGTCTCCAAGGCCCATGTCCCATTCCTGCTCCTCCCTGGCTTCTTTCTGGTAACTTCCAGCCTGTCAGGGTTTATCCAGGTCACATGCCCTCCAGCCATTTCTTCTGGACTGGGACCCTGGAGTGCTGGCCCTGGGGAACAGCTCCCTGGGGTTCAGGCTCTGCCATATGGGCACTTGGGGGTGCACAAGCAGGGGGGGTGGGAGCCCAGGTGTCCATAGCCTCACTGTCTGCAAGACCAGGAGGGAAAACAGCCACAGTGGCTGCTGGACAAGTCGACACCCTGGGGGCGCCCAGGACAGTGCTCTGCCCCACTGCCGACCGCCTCAGACCTTCCTCTGCAAAACAGGGGTGATGCCCTCACTTCTCGCCTTCAGTGCTGGCGAGGTCAGTCAAGCTCGGGCAGGGAGGCCTAGAGTTAGGTGGGGCTGGCCGACGGATCCCCATGGATCTGCGTCCAGAGAACAACAGGCAGGCGGGCCTGGGGAGGGCACCCCTCCATCACAGGAGCTCTGGGGGCCATCTCTGGGGTGCTCCCATCCCGGGAGCACTTCCCACAGTGGAGAGAACCAAACAATTTCACGATTAGCCAGAGAAACTCCAGCCCCAGCAGGGCCCAGAGGGCCTCGGCCAGCTCTGCCCCGGTGGGCACAAGGGAGCGGGTGGTCCCCCAGAGGCGGCAGGGTGCAGGGGCCTGCCTCACCTGCCGCTCTCGTCCTTCACCATCCCCGGCGCGGCCTGCCGGCTTGTGCGGCCCACAGGCTCTGGTGCCCTGTCGCCGGAGTCCAGCTCGGGTTCCAGGGACGAGCTGGTGCTGCCATCGCGGCTGACGCTGCTGCCCCGCCCGGGGCTGTTCTCCGCCGAGGCACGCGGAGACTCCGTGTTCTGCTTCAGGGTCTGCAGCTTGGCCAGGGGGATGATGTCGCAGTCCTGCGGCCGGTGCCACACGGTGCGCTGGGTGCTGGCATTGTAGTAGTAGAAGCGCGACGTGTTGGGGTCGAAGAGCTCCCACCACTGGTTCTCGCTGGTCCGCTTGATGCGCACGCCGGCCGGCGGGTCCCACACGCACTCGCCGGTGACCAGGTTGGCGTACATGCGTTCGCGCGTGCGCGGCTCGATGATCTCCACCCACTCCAGCCTTGGGGAGAGGGCAGCATTAGGCAGGGCTGGGGGACCCCACCCATCCCGAGACCAAGGGTCCCGCCCGTCAGGCCACATGCTCTGGGCCCCACGTCCGCGGACTGGCGTATCCAGCACCAGACCTTCCTCGTGTCTGCCAGCCTCAAAAGCAAGAAATCTCCTCACATACAGAGTAAAACCAAAGCTTACCTAAATTCCATCCACTCCCGATTTTCTAAACGCTCATCAGGGCCCAGCCCTGGGTGGCGGGGTCTTCAGCCCGGCCCCACATCAGGGCCGCCCTGGGTTCTGGCTCCCCGTCCACAGGGGGCTGGGCCACAGGTACTGCTCACCGTCCTCCCAGACCGCGTCAGGTCCCTCCCGGATGCTTGGCTGCTCTTAGCAGCAGCCACCACTGGCTGCCAGCGCCACCCGTCACCCGCAGGGGGAGGGGATGCCAACATCGCTGTGCTGTCCCAGTCAAAAGCAGAGCTGGTTCCCCTAGAAGCCCCCCAAGCACACCCCGCCCCGAGGACAAGCCTGTCATCCAGCTAAGGTCCTTAAAAAAAAAAGTGTAAATTAAAACTATTCAGAATAAGGCAATTTTAATGCCAATGTGTTTGATATCACAGTGTGCTCCAGCTGATAGGTAGATAGCATATTTTACTCTGCTTCCAAGTTTCTACACAAGTAACAATCCTTTAAATACCACTTCTGTAATGGCCCTGGTCCTCACCAGCACTGGGATGGTCAGAAGCTTCCAGGACCTGCAGAGAAGGGGAGCACCCGTCTCCTTACTCTCTGCTGCAAGCCCAATTTTCCAGGCGGGAGCACAGGTGGGCTTTAGCAGAGGACTGAGGGGACAGTGCTGACAATCTTCTCTGAGAACCTCATCCTGCCTTTTGAGGCCAGATGTGCTCAGGGCAGGAAGGAGAAGGCACAACCCTGCAGGGCGATGAGCCTGCACCACACACACACACACACACTCACACACACACCCAGATATGAGTCCCCACCACACACACACACACACACACACACACACACTCTCCCACCTAGATATGAGCCCCAACCACACACACCCTCACACACACACCCAGATATGAGTCCCCACCACACACACACACACACACTCTCTCACACCTAGATATGAGCCCCAACCACACACACACTCACACACACACCCAGATATGAGTCCCCATCACACACACACACATACTCACACACCCAGATGAGCCCCCACACACACACACTCACACCCAGATATGAGCCCCCATCACACACACACACCCAGATATGACCCCCCCACCACACACACACACTCAGATATGAGCCCCCACCACACACACACTCACACATACACACACACACACACACACTCACACCCAGATGAGCCCCCACCACACACACACACACATGCCCCGCAGCAGCCCTGCAGGCTTGGGGGCTTCTTTTGGATGCACAGTGTCTTCTGGAAGCTCTCAGAGCCAAGGTAGGCTGGCCGAGTGGGCAGGGTATAGCAGCTGAAAGGTGTGGAGCCAAGAGGGGGCAGGAGATGAGGGAGCAGTAGAGAGGGAGAGCCCTGAGGACCCTGAGGGCTGGAGGAGGGAACGCAGGAGGGAGCAGCCTGAGGGGCTTGGCCATGTCTGAGCAGCAACCCCTGCAGCATGCTCATACTAGGCAGCCCGGTGGGGGAGGGCGCCGGGGCTCTGTGCTTGCAAGCGTGGGACCACTGCCTAACCCGCCATTCTGCAGAAGGTGGGGCAGGGCTGGGTAGGCATTGTGGGATCGGACGGCTAGAGGGACAGGGCCGTGAGAGGGTGTCCTCGACGCAGAGGGCGGGGCAGCCCCGCAGCAGCGCCCGCAGGTTGCAGCATCTCTGAGCCCCACAGGTCTCGCATGGCCTCTGATCTCTAGTGACCCTGCAAGGCCAGCGCCTGCGGAAAGTGGGCAGGAGGCCTCACGTGTGCCCACTGTCATCCGTGTCCCCAGAGGCCCCTCCCAGGCCCAACCTCCACTGCCATCACCCTGCCCAGCGGGGGTGTGAGGCCCGACTCGTCTGCTCTTGCCTGCTGGCTGGTCGTTCTTCACACAGAGAACAGAGCAAACTTCTAAACTTGGGAACCTGGCACATTTAACTGGGAAGCCTCATGCCCCCTGCCCCCCAGGATGGAGATCCCCCCAACACAGCTCAGCAGGCACTGTCCACTCTTGGCCTGAGGACACAGCCCCCACGCTTGGCAGCCAGAAGGCACTGCCCGAGGGCACTCCTCACAGGGACAAAAGAGCCTGGAGACCTCGCTCCTGTGAAAAGGGAAGCTCTGAATTCTGCGATCGCCCTCAGCTGATGGCCTGCTTGCCCCTTGAGCTGCGGCATGGGATCAGCCAGGACAAAGGGCGGAGGTGCCCAAGGAAGGCCCGGCCCAGCAGAGGTGCTCAGAAAGTACTGGACTGAACACTGTGAGCCCCAGGGAAGCAGTAACAACTTCTTTTATAGCTCTAAATACACTTTCAAATGAATTTACTGGTGGTAATTCTCTCTGAATAAAGAAAAGAAGCTGGTTCCTTTTCAGCACACTGCTGTGTGCATGTGGGCAGGACCCTGTTTTCTCAGAAGAATGTTCTGGGTGCCCCCCACAGCACTTTTAATGAAGACCCCCAGAGACCCAGGGGGCAGAGAATATGCTGGAACCCGAAGTCTGGTGAGGGTCGGGAGTAAGGTGGGCCGCAGCAGACCCCACGGCCCGGGGGGAAGGCAGACCTTGTGCAGACCCCAAGTGGACTGAGCAGACACGCCTGTCCCTGGGGTCAGTGTCGCCCACACCAAGCACCAGTCAGTGGGAGCAGCAGGGCACGTGGCTGAGAAGGGTCAGAACCTGCGGGTGACGGACGGACCACCGTGGCCCAGCTGCACTGTGGAAGCTGTCGAGTCTGAGGGAGATTCATCTGGTGACAGTGTCTGGCACGAAGTGGGAGGAAGACTCAAGATGGCAGCGGTCTCTGGGTGTGACCAGCCGCGGCCTCTCCCCAGCGCCCAGGGGCTGCGTGGACAACTGCCTCTCTGTTCTCCAAGTCCTGCAGACTTTCACTTCAGACAGTGACCTGTTCAAAGACTCACTTCCAGAAGACCCTAATGGGTGCCAAATGTGTCCCAGACAATCTACCAGGAGAAAGGGAGGCAAGTGTGGCCAAACACGTCGCCTGTGACAGGATCCAAAGTGCAGAATAAACGACAAACCACATAAAACAACAGAACTCGTGATTCCACACAGAGAGGTTCAAGTGAATACAAGACGCTGGGCACTGGCCCCCTGGAGTAGGCTGGGTGCCGTGGCTGGGAGGCTGGACAGCTCCACACCCACCCCAGGAAGGCCCAGAAAGGGTCGAAGCCCCAAAGCTGGTGAGGTGCGCAGGGGCAGGAAAAACAGCCACTGTCCCGAGAGCAGGGGTGGCAGGTGGCCGTGACCCTGCAGAGGGGCACAGTCCACTCAGAAACCCTCCGACAGACCATACCAAGGGCTCAATCTGTCCACTGAAAAGATGTCGATGTCACAAAAGGCAGAGACAGGAAGTGGAGATGTTCCAGGCGACATGCAGCAGCCACAGGGTGAGTGGCACTGGAGGGGCCGGAAATGTCAAGGAGGAGGCAGGGAACCAGGGGCCAAAGGCAAACAGCGGCGCAGGAGACCGGAGCCTCAAGCCACATGGCGCCCCTTGTGCTGGGAGACAGGCCCCACCCCGCCAGTGGCCCAGAGCAGGGTAGGGGGAACAGTGACCACACAGCCGCCAGATCGCGAATCCAGGTAAACGGCCCCAACGTACACTGCACTCTTCTTCTTTGGGCAACTTGTGGACTTATTCCCAAGTTATGCCATAAATCACACAAACGAAAGTGACCATCTGCAGCTGCCTGCCTCGGCATAGATGCTGAGAGAGGGCCTAAGGGGCAGGGTCCAGCTGAGGGCTGGCAGGGCATCCACTGCCCACGGAGAAGCCCTCCCCGGCCTGCAGCGCAGTGGCTGAGGGACAGGGAGCGGGCCAGCCCCACGTGCCTGCTGCCGAGCTGAGCAAAAGGCTCCGGCTCCTCTGGTCCCGCAGGTCAGCCTCCTCACCTCGTGCTGGACCCTGACACCCGGGACTCCAGCAGGCCGGCATGCTGGCTCTCACACTCATAGTCCTGCGCCTGGGACATGGCAGCCTCTTCTTCAGGAGCCAGACGGACGGCCGTCAGCCGGTCATCAGGACGCCCTCCAGCATCAGTCAGGAAGGCATCGCCCTACAAGACAGCAGAAGCCACAGTGTTATGCTTTGGGGTTTGGGGCACCAGTAACAGCCAGCCCAGCCCTTTTCATGGCCCAGGTCGCTGGTGAGAATGTTAGTGCCCAACCCTGAACCCAGCTGGGATCTGGCTCCTGGGGAGGGCATTCAGACCCCTCACCAGCTGGCTCTGGGCAAGCTGCCTGCTCCTCCAAGAACAGGGTCCTTGCCTTTGAACAGGGACAGCACCACCCACTGGTGCTTCCAGGTGGGTGTCCACAGTAAGAGGTTGGGCAGCACTTGAGGGTGGTCTACACACACACAGGGCCGGGATCTACAACCGAGGGGCTGTTCCGAAACGGTGCTGCAATGGCACAATTTACACATGGGAAACAATGAACCTCGAACCCTACCTCATCCGATACATCAAACTCAATTCTAGGCAAACCACTGCTCCAAACATTAAAGACACAACAATACGGTTACTTCCCTGGTGGTCCAGTGGTTAAGAACCCGCCTTCCAGTGCAGGGGACACGGGTTCCATGCCTGGTCATGGAACTAAGACTGCACACACCTCGGGGCAACTGAGCACGCACGCTGCAACTAGGGAAGCCTGCGCGTGGCAATGAAGACCTCCCCCCCAGCCAAAAATAAATAAAGTGAAACAATAAGACTTTTAGAGAAAATGTAGAAGAAAATCTTTGTGGTCTTGGAGTAGGTACACTTAATCAGACACAAAACCACTCACGACAAAAGAAGCATTAAAAATTGGACTACAACCTAAGAACCTCTGTTTATAAATCTTTACCATCATGGATATTACTCAGGCATAAAAAAACAGTGAAATGATACCGTCTGCAGCAACGTGGATGGACCTGGAGATATCATACTAAGGGAAGGAACTCAGAAAGAGAATGACAAATCCCATAGGATATCACTTTTACGTGAAATATAAACTATAACACAAATGACCTTGTCTATGAAACAGATTCACAGACAAAAAGAAGGAACTTGTGTTGGCAAAGGGAGTTGTGGGGGAGGGAAGGATAGGGAATTTGAGATTAGCAGATACAAACTATATATAGGATGGATAAACTCCTACTGTATAGCACATGGAACTGAATTCAAGATTCTGTGATAAACCATAATGAGGAAGAATAGGAAAAAGAACATATATATGTATACTGAATCGCTGCACCGTACATCAGAAATTAATACATTGTAAATCAGCTTTAATTCAATAAAATCTTTAAAAATTAACATTTTTTTTCCTATTACAAGTAAAAACACAAACCCTGGGTGGGAGGTATTTGCTGCACAGAATATGTATAATGCATTACATATGCATGTGTACCTATCTGACCTAACAAAGGACTATTTCCAGAACTCATATAAGGTTCCTAGAAATAAATAAGAAAAATCTAATACTCGACAGAAAAAAATACAAAAGACTTGAAAACACACTTTAAAAAAAATATCCAGTAAACGCAGAGAGAACTGTGCACCACCTCTTTCGTCATTGGGAAATTCTAACTAAAAGCACCCTAGGACACTGGCGTGCCCACCCGAGTGGCTGAGACGCAGAAGACCCGCAGCCGGCGCGCGCGTCGGGGCTGCGGGCACGCGCGTCGGGGCTGCAGGCGCGGGGGAGCCCTCCCACTGGGGGCCTGCAGCCCAGCCTCAGCACAGGGGCCCACTGCGGCCACCCAGACCTGCTCACCGTCCCCAGCGGCGCGTGGGTGTGGCTCCCAGGGGTGAAAGACAGAAGCCTGACCTGGAGTCACCAGCGCCGCGGGCCGCCATTGCGCATGTCTTGGTTTACAAAAGCTCTCTGGGTTCCACGCCATTGCTTTCGCACCTTTCCGTTCACATGCCTCCCACTTCAGGGAGACATCTGAAGGAATGGGGAGCAGCAACAGTGGACAGTCAGGAACCAGCGAGGGAGGCATCCACAACCCACAAGGTGGTGGACTGGAGGTGGAGTCCTGGGCAGGCGCCCGCCCCCCTTTACTGTAATGTGGGGATCTGCACATACGTGTGTGTGTACACAGGTCAGTTCACACAAACACACGAGAGGGCCTAAGAGCAGCAACAGGCAGAGCAGCTCCTACACTCACGCCCAGAATCTTCAGAGACTGTGGAAAGCAGACAGACACGATGACCCTGGACGGAGAGTCCTGCAGTCAGAAGGTTATGAAGACTTAAGACAAAAACACAGCCCGACAGTGAAGGGGCCTGTCAAAGGGACAGCAGTGCCAAATAAAGAGCTTCCAGTGACCAAAGCTGGAACATTTTGAGAAAAAAAAAAAAAAGCCATACTAAATTGTAATGCGAAGTATCAAGTAAATGTCCCTAAGTCCATGCTGATATAATGACACATGAGTAAGAAAGATGGGGAGACAAAGATCCCCTGCAGAGTACCATTGCTGCAGACACTCCAACTCCAGGACCCTCCTCCCAAGGGCACCCCCAGGCCCTGCCCACCACTGCCCACGGCCCTGCCTCTGGAGCAGAGGGTTCTGTCTGGGCACCACGGCTTGGGCCGTGCTGTTCATTTCATACCCAGTTCTTCCCAAACCCGACTCTCAATATGCAAGCCAGCCCTCCAACCCAGGGCGTCTCTTGCCCTCCCTGGATGGCCTCTTCTCCAGACTCCAGCACCAACCACAGCTCCCCACCCCGCACTTCTCTGACCATCTTCTGTCTGCTTGTCTCTGTGAGGCCGTTCTCTCCAGCCAGAGCAGCTGTCCCAGGGTCGTGGTCCTCGG
The DNA here is from genome assembly GCF_029407905.1 of Bubalus kerabau. Lineage (NCBI taxonomy): Eukaryota > Metazoa > Chordata > Mammalia > Artiodactyla > Bovidae > Bubalus > Bubalus kerabau. Next base: position 2,519,740 of record NC_073637.1, on the reverse strand, counting down.
TGCAGCAGCCGCCCTGTGTCTGCGCTGCTCGTGGGCCCTTGTGGCTGCCACAGCCCTGTCCCCTCTCTCGGCTCTGCCAGCCCCACCCCCACTTCTTCTCCCAAGTGCTCAGCTCCCTCCCCTCCTCCTCCTCCCAGTGTCTACAGGAGGCTCCCACTCTGGCTTCTGGTCACTGTCTGTCTGCAAATGAGGACAGGGACAGGCCAGAGATGGGGAGTCCCTGCCAGCTGTGCTGCTCCTGAAAGCTTGATCGCCAAATTTCTTCACAGGCTCTGCTCTGGAAATGAGTTTCTGGTCTTAGGACATTTTTTGGTTGCAAGTGACAGAAACCCAACTCCGACTGAAGACAGCATTGCACCTGCACCCGGTAAGGCCATGTGGGTTCCCAGGATGCCCGGCACGGCTCTTCTCTGCTCTGCGCAGGCTGGCGTACTGCGTGCAGCAGCACCTCAAACACAACCAGACATTTCTTCCTCTGGTTCCAGCAAGAGTCTCCTGGTCTCTGACTGAGGACAGGGGCCCCAGCCTCTGCAGTGCTGTGAGGGGACGGGCTGGAAGCTGGCTCCACAGGCATCTGAAGGCCCTCCTGCCACAGCTCCTCTGAGGTGACCGCCTGCCCACCTGCAAGCAAGCTGACTGACCAGGAGGCCTCTTCTCAGCCCCACCTTAAGGGGGACGAGGCCCAAGGCCCTGCCAGCACGTCCCCAGGGAGGGCCACCTCCCCTCCCTCCCCCACCTCACCCCGTAAGAATCTGGCTCTTGTAGAAAATGCACTTGGAACACCTGGGCCTTCCTCCTTCAGCTCATCTCTCACCAGACACCCACCTACATCTGGTCTACCCCAAGGCCCACCCAGACCACAGACCCCTTTCTGCCAAGTAAATGTCATCAACAGTCCCTCCCAAGTACTCCAGTGGGGAAACTGCAACCTGCTCAAGGCTCTCACTTTCTCCTCCTCCCTGTCTGGCCAACACCATTGTCCGGCTGTGCTTATCCCTGATTCACTGTAGATTAAATCCTGTTACCCAGTTTTCATTCTTTTTGTCCATTTCAGTGAGTTTCAGGGAGGGAAGAAGAATAAACAAGTCTCTGCTCAGCCATCATTTCCAGAAGGCCTACGTTCCATTCTCAATGCTGTTTTTAATAAGTTTTCCAAGTTCTGAACAATGAGCCCAACTCAGTCTCGAGCTCTGAAAGCCTGGCTCTGAGCTGGAGGCACAAGGCTGCATTCTCCTGCTCGGAACAGGCCGGGCTGGCATTTCCGCCTCCGCGCCTCCCGCCCAGCTGTTCTCACTGACTCCCCTCCTCTAGCGCCCAGCCACGCTGTTATGCTGAACATTGTGACCTAACCCCTCGGCAAGTCAGAGAATCAGCCTATAGGTCAGAATCAGCTTTTCAGACCCTTCTGGGAAAGGATGTCTGATGCACCCACACAGAAAGGACACGGCTGTGCAAAGTCAACTGGACATGCAGGCAGTGAATCTCAGAGGCTGGTGCTGCCCTTCAAGCTCCCAGAAAGCTGCCACCGTGGGGCCAGCACCCGGCTCCTGCCTGGCCTCGGGGTCACACGCAGGCCATCAGGACTCACAGACCCTGCTCTTCTCACCCGCAGGGCACAGCCCCCTCCTCACCTTCCTGGGCTTCCCTCACCAACACAACAGACGCGGGGCCCCAGCAGGACTACTGAGGGAGCAGAGCACCTGTCACGTGTTCGTGAGCCGGGTCTCACACACGGCCTGGCCTGTGACCGGAACAGCCCCACACGGCGCCCCGGCTCTAGGAGGTCAGTGTGAGACGGCTGTGGTCTACACGGTCACGGGGGGCCAACGTTGACACTCCGTCACTTCAGAGACCAGAGGGAGGCCAGTCCCACCCCTCCAGGCTGATCCCCCAGTCCCCAGATGCCTTGGCCCACAAAACCCCATGGGGGCTTCAGGGAGGGGTGTGGGGTGGTGCAGTGACCCCAGGCAGCAGGACAGGACAGGATCCCCACAAAGGCAGGGCGGCATGGAGAAGTCAATTCTGACACCATGCTGAAACTGTTTCTTTGACTTGCTTTTCGTTGCTCTTGTTATTATAATCACACATAGTGGCCTGCCTCAGAGAATCCTACCCCTCTCCCTGACTGTTAAACTAAAGTGCCTTTGCTCAGAGCCCTGTCTACCTGTAGATGGCACAAAGGACTAAAATGACACAACCCCCTGCTGGAGGCTTGCCATCCTAGTAAATGTTCGCAAGACTAATGGCCTTTTTACTTTGTTTCCTCACCTCCCACCTGTCTCTGATACACAAAAGATACCTGGATACCTGGCATCCAGACGCTGGCAAGATGGTCACTTTGAGACATTAGTCTGCCATCTTCTTGGTCACCTGGCACTCTGAATAAAGTATTCCTTGCCTCAGCACCTCACCTAGCAGATTCACTGGCCTGCTGTGCAGTGAGCAGAGCGAGTTTGGACTCTAGCAGGAGGAGCCAGTGGCACTCCTGTAGCAGAACAGCCTCCCCATGACTGTAGAGCACCGCCTTCTGCCAGTGCTCGCTGAGCACCCAGACCTTCGCTCAGCGAGTCCACTGCACTCACTGCAGCGAAAGGACCTGAGTTTCCAGTGAAACTCAGCAAAGCCAGCGTCAGACTCTCTCGTGCTCACTCCTGGCCCCGTCTGCCCCCACCCAGGAGAACACAGGGCCTCCCGGAGAAAAGGGAGCCCCTAACACTGCGGGACAACAGAGCACAGGGGCGGCGACAGGCTGAGAGCCACGCTCGCTGCTCCCCAGGGCGCCTGCTGCCTGCCCAGCCCTCCGCCAGGCTTCCGTGGGCGAGACTGGAGACAGGACACCCCTCGCTGCCCTGCCCTGCTGTTCAGTCTCAGGTCTGGCCTTCTCTAGTTGCAGGTGTGGATGTTCTACCTGTTTCCATGGGTGACTGAATGGAGGCTCACTGCTGGCCACCCTCACTCTGTCCTGGTCAGCTCCCCAAAATGCTCCACAAACACCCCACACCTGAGGGAAGTTTCCTACCTCCCTGCCCGCCAAGACCCCTTAAGACTACCTGCACGCAGGCCCTGGAGCTGCCAGCGGGAGCCCTAGGCTGGCTCCACACCTGAGCTCTGCAGCCCCACCTCTTGAAAAGCACCTGGCTGGAGGGGAAGTAGAGACACACGAAAAACTCACAAAAAATGCACAGGGACATGCCGACAGTCGCCCTGGGTCACTGGGCGCCCTCCCCCACCTTGCAGGCAGGGCTGCCCCTCCCCGTCCCACAGACCTGCCAGGCGGAGGCTGCAGTGCTGGGGACTGCCGCCGGCTCCTCAGCACCCTGCTGCAGGTGCGCTCCAGTCACCTGTGGCTGAGCAGGTGCTTGAGCCCAGCTCCCTCCGCAGGCTGCAGAGCAGACACGCCCGGTGCTGGGTCCTGATGGGCTGCATCTAGAGCACGAGCCCCGGGAGCTGGACTGGCTGGTGCCCAGCAGCACTGCCCCCAGCAGGCTGGGGCTGGGCCTCTCTGCCCCTGCAGCCTGCGTGGCGCGGGCTGTGAGACTCCTGAGCATGTGAACACTGCAGCGTGCACCGGTAAACCAAGGAGCCAAGTTCCAATAACAGGAGAGACAGTGCCTTTCTGGCAGGGCCAAGCCAGCCAGGCTACCGGGAAAACTGGGGCCCTCGTGCTGTAGACACGACCCCCCCCACAAACACATAGGAGGCTAGCCCCAGGACCTCCTGGGAGAAAAGACTTCAGGGAACCCTGCCATTTCGGTCACAATAATGAAACATATAGCTCTGACCAACCCTCTTAAGAGAGAACACACACTATTATGACAGTTTTAAACTATGGGAAAAAAAATTTAATCTGCTGATGAGATGGGAAGAAAGTTCAGAACCCCGGAGGGCAAAAGCCAAGTAAAACCAGGAATGGGGATCATTCTGCTGTGTGCATCTGAGGAGCATTTTTACCACTCAGGAGAGGCAAGGGAATGGACAGAAAGCCCTGGATGTGCCTGGGTGATGACCCTTGGAGACACCCCAAGGCTGATACCCTGAAGGCATCAGGTAGAAAACGTAGCCCTCCCACCCAGAGGAAGCAAGAGCTGGGAGGAAGTATCTAAGAGCTCCGGACTGTTTGGAGGGGAGTAAAAATATCAATTAAATTTTGATAAATGAATTCTTTGTGTTAAAATACCCAGGGCAGCCATGAGGGAAGTTAAGTGAGTGAATTCCAGTTCAGATAAGAAAAAAAAAAGAAAAAATTAGTCCAAAAGGAGAAAAGAGGAATCTGTTCTCAATGACAGGACAGAGTATGAGGTAAGATGGTAGAAATAAATTCAAACACAGTAATTTTCATAAACACAAATGGGCAGGTGGTCTAGGTAAGACAAAGATCATCAAACCATATGTTTAAAGATCCAGATACATTCAACATAAGCATGTGAAACTGTGACGGTCAAGAGTGGATAAGACACCCTGGTCCGCTAGAAGGCCATGCAGCTCCGGAGGTGGGGGCTCATGTCCGTGAGAAAGAAGAGTTGGCATGTGAACCGGGCTTCATCTCAGGGACCATCCCAGGAACATCTGAAAACAGTCTCCATCGGGGCATAGAAGTCAAAGGTCCCAACAAAGGCCAAAGGACCAGCTGCTCAGTCACAGCCCTAACCCTGGGGCGCAGCGCTCAGTGAATGAGACCTGACCCCAGCAGTTGTCTGGGGTCACAGCTCATAGGAAAAAGGAAGCTGTAGGCACTGTTTCCAAAGGCAGGGGGCCTGGGCGGGGACGGGGTGAGGGGCGGGCGTCAGGAGGTGCCTCAAGCAGGTGGGGCTGCAGCTACTGAGGGATGTCACCTCTACGGGAACCTAGAAACCTAAAACCACAGTCACCCCGATGCTCTGGTCTGCACCTGAGCACCGCCCCTGCCCTAGCTTTGGGGGGGCATCCATGCTCCCCGGGCAGCACAGCCAGGACAGCAGGTCAGGACAGAGACTGCCTTCCGGCGGCACAAGAAGCCCACACGCACAATTACCCTGTGAGCAGCTGCAAGGCCGAGACAGGGCAGGAAGTGTGGAAGCCGCAGCTCAGCAGGTGGCCCGAGTGCGACATGCCGCTGCCCCAACCAGACCGGAAGATGCACTTCCTCCACAAAGCTGCCTCAGTTTCAGCATCTGAACAGGCACAGCCCTCGCCCTGGCTGCATCACTTACTGAGCACCTACTGTATACAGAAAACACTTGGCAAGAGCTCTAAAAGCATGATCACATTTCCCCTCTCACCCAGGACACAACAGCTGTGTCCATCTCACCTCACAGGATAGAAAATGAGACCCCGGTTTTTAAAAGGCCAGTGTCTGAGCTCACGCCCCGCAGCTGGGCCAGGCTGTCCGTCCACACTTCTCTCCCTCCTCTGCTAGCAGACCCCTTCCCTGAGGCCTTCCAGGTGTCTGAACCCAGGCCTCGCCGGCACCCCACCCTACATGACGGATGCACTGAAGCCCCAACGCCCTAGAGGACCATGGGGGAGGACGTGGCCTGCCTGCTTAAGTCCCAGCCTGGGTTTGGGGCCTGAAGCTGCTGGGTGCTTCGTCCCCAACAGGGAGAAGCTTCTCAAAAAAAAAAAAAAAAAAAAAAAGGAGGCAGAAATAAACAGTAGGAAAAAGGTGAATGACCACGTGGCACCTGGATCCAGCCACCCCTGATGCAGGCAGCCCTGGGAGGAGCCACATGAGAGGGCAATGATCCCTTGTCCCACAGTTGGGTCACACTGGTGATTAACAGAGCCCTCGTGGGGCCATTTAAAGCCCCCGCCCCACACCTGCCGCTGTCAAGAGGAGCAGGGAAGGGTGAGGAGGGGAGCAGGAGCTGGAGCACAGCAGAAGGGCATCTCCAGTCTGTTCCATCCCCAACGGCCTGGCTTGCGGCAGGCAGGCTGCCCCTCCCGGCTGCAGCACAAAGGAAGTAAGGAGCGCTCACCAAGGCCGCAGTAAGAGCCGGCACTTCAGGAGCGGTGACGCGGGTCGGGGACACACAAGCTCCCACCCAGCCTGTGTCACACTGGCCTCAAGGTGGGTGTCGTCCAGGACGGCCCTGACCCTGCGGTCATCAGTAACATCCAGCACGAAGCAACTGTGGGAGCTCATGAGGGTTGGGACACATGATGGGGAAACAGCAGCAAATGCTCAGAGCTGGACAGCAGGCCTGGAGGAGGCAGCAGCGCCCAGAGACGGACACCCCCACCACAAAGGGCCAGCACGGGGAAGACAACGCAGGTATCACCGCCGGGGCAAGGAGACCCACACTCGGCTGTGGCAGGAAAGCTGACACCTCCCCGGATCACTGACAGTCTGAGCAGAGGGCACCCTCAGGCCCCCAGCCGGCCCGAGCAGAGACTGCCTGCAGGTCCGGGCTCAGAGCCCTGGAGCAGGCTCCCTGCACTCACCCAGAGGGATGGACCGCCTGCCCCCTCATGAGGCGCCCCAGCCGGGGCTCAGGTGACCCCCTGGCGGCAGCTCAGGGGTGCACCGCCCCCCAGGCTCAGCCACCGTGTCACGCTTCCCATCCCGTCACCTCTGTGCTGTTCTCATTAAACTCCTTTCAGCTAGTTCACAAAGCCTCTCTTCAGCTACTTATAATCTGACATTTAGCCAGTGGGTTAGGGTTGTTTCTAGAGATTCCATTTGGTCTGTCTCAAATCTCCCTGGCCCTTCCTGTCGGCCTCCCGTCTTCTGCTCCTCACTGTGGTCTCTTCTCGCTGCCTTTCGCTCCTGGGAGCCTTCAGATGAGCCCGGGGTGCCAACAGGGTTAGTGTCGGCTTTCCTGCCGCAGGACACAGCCCGGAGTCCTCAGGTCTCCTCCCAGCTCCCAAACTGTCCTGGTTTGTCTCCCTCCCTTTACTCGCTCTGGCCCTGGGAGCTGATCTGTTAAGTGTCACCTTCCCGTCTATTCAGCAGGTGTTTGGGAGACTGAAACTGTATGCTCGGGTTCAACCTGCCACCCTCACCTGAAAGTCAATATGCTTTCTTTAAAATATTATCTTTATGGGAAAAGTAGGAGCTGGATTTTAGACATTTTAATTAATTAAAATTTAATTTTCAACATAGAAATTATTTCAAAATACAGAGAAGAATAATTTCCTAACCTCATCATCTATTAACATTAACCACTTTACAAATACAGGCATACCCCCATGGAAATCATCCTGATTAACATTTTTTGGTAGAGTATCTTTCAGGTATTGATAGTTTAAAAGTTCGCAGAGTAGATATACATATATATATATGTATAGCTGAGTCATTTGACTATACAACAGAAATTAACACTGTAAATCAACTAAATGTTGATAAAATTTTTTTAAGTTCATAAATCATATATTTATTCTAATACATATTTCAGTTAATGGTTATTAAAGGGGTAAAATTTTACTTATGTCAAAAAACTAAATCAAACATTTCCTCAGAACAACATGCAGGGAAAACACCTCAGGTTGGATTTGAAATTCAGCTGGGAAAAGCATCCCTTGGGGCTCAGTTGGGAAAGAACCTGCCTGCTGCACAGGAGACCAGGGCTCGACCCCTGGGTCAGGAGGACCCCTGGAGGAGGAAATGGCAGCCCACTCCAGTGTTATTGCCTGGAGAACCCCATGGACAGAGGGGCCTGCCGGATGACAGTCCACGGGGTCACAAAGAGTCGGACATGGCTGAGTGACTAGCACACTTGCTGTGCACGTCTGAAGTGTCCCGGGCACGTGCTGCTGGGGCACGGGCTGCACGGGCCCTCTTGGCAGGTGGACTGCGCAGAGGCGTCCAGCATCAGGGAAAGGTCAGCCCTGCAGCCAGAAGACTTGGGCTGGAAACCCATCCCCACCAGCCTGCTTCTGACCCACAGGCGCTGTGCCCGCACTGCGAGGGGAGTATTTCTGCTCCTGCTGCACCCAATCTCAGTAACCTCAGGGCCTTTGCTCATGCCGGAACATGCCCCACCTCCTACTGAGCCTCACCCTGGCCCTAGGACTTCCTGGGGGTCGTGGCCCCTGCAGAGGTGCATCACAGGACCACCGGGAAGGGTGGGGTTGTTCCTCTGCCTCCTCCTCGATGGAGCACAGTTGGGAGTGTTTGTTCTGATCCTTCTTATGTGTCAGTGTGGGGAAGAGCGGGGGAGACAGCCTGTCCACGTGTTAAACCCCCATAACTGCCACCTGTCCTCGTTCTCACTGCTGCAGACCCCCAGGGATGTTGACCACACCCCCCAGTGCCCGAGCCCCCGCTCACCATCCCCAGGCGACCTCCGACACCAGCTCTCAGCAGCCTGGTCTTCCGCCCATGGGCCGTGGCTGCCTGTGCAGCACGTATCTGAAAGCAGACTCTGGTTATTCCTCATAAACAAAACAGCAACCTGAAAGCTACTTTAAATTGTGTCAGGTTAAGAGTGCTGGTGCATGAGGAAAAGAATTACCTACTCAAAAGCTAAGTGAACTAGAGGACAGGACTGAAATTCATGTCGAATGCCTGAGAAACAAGCAGGGAAGCACTGTGCCGGGGAGAACAGACTGGAGTCCCCGTTAAGTTCAAGAGAACCTCTGAAGAAGACACAGCGAGAGCGGCTCCAGACAGTGATTTCTGGAGCAACAGTACCACCTGGTGCATGCGTGTACATTTTTGTTGTTGTAAATAAAACAAACCCATAGCCAGGCTCACCGCGTTAAGGACTGAATGTCCTAATAGCTACCACCGAAGAGAGCAAGATCAGTGGTCTGAAAGGACACCAGCAGGTTCCTGGACCCCAGGCCTAGACAAAAGGGCAGAGCCTAAGCCACCTTCCCGGACCACAGCTGGGCAACCTAACTCCCTCCTAGTGGGCGTGATGGGGAAGAAGTGACACTGCGACCACTGAGATCCGGCTGCAGAAGAAGCTGCAGCTCTACTGTCAGCTCTTGGGATGCACGCTCTGGCCACCAGCAAGGAGTTAGCTGCAAGGTGCTGTTCTGGGGAGCCCACCAAGTGGGTCCGGCTACTCCTCAGTCAGACTCCGGTGCACGCGAGGGAGCCTGGAGATGACCCCTCCCTAGCCCCATCTGAAATGCAGTCACACAATATCCCATGCTGAGTGTCTCCTGAATTCCTAAGCCACAGAAACCATGAGAGGTGATAATACAAGGCTGTTTTAGGCCCCCAAGCTGTGGGGTGATTTGTTAACGAGAATAAAATAACTAGAGCAATCATTGACAAAGGAACACCAATTAGGGACTTCCCCAGTGGTCCAGTAGCAAAGATTCTGCGCTCCCAATGCAGGGGACCCAGGTTCAACCTCTGGTCAGAGAACTAAAGATCCCACACGCGCCAACGAAGATCCAGGGCGGCCAAACCAACGCACATCAGAGACAGGTGACAAAAAACGTGAGATCTGCGGGCTGGGAGATTCATATTTTACATGCTTCACACAATCCCAATGGCTAGGAACACATGCTGGCCACTAGGGAAGTCACAGCAAGTGGCTGAAGGGGCAGTCACGAAACCACCAGCAGTATCTCGGGATGACATTCCTGTAAAGTTCAACCCCTGAAGGAAGCCCCCATGCCTCTGGTTCATGCCGGGCCTGCAGGAACGTTAGGAAAGGACTGAGAGAGACAGCGGAACAGAGAAGGGCAGCCAAGGAGCCACACAGGCCCCAGCAGTGGAGGCGAGAGGAGGCGTGCCAGGCCTGGGGCAGCGCCCTGCGGCCACGGTTCACACTGCAGCCACACTCGGGGTCCACCAGCCTGCAAGAGGATGGGGAACATGCTCTGCTGACTTGGCCTCCTGGTGTTGAAATTAACTTTTTAGAACCTCATACACGTGTAACCCTCAGTAGTGTACAGCATCCTCTGAAATTTAGTCATGCTCCAGCCCAACAGCCCTGGAAGACAGATGGAGAAGATGCAATCCAACCCTCAGACATGAGCCAAGGTTTGGCTGCGAAGTGATGTGACCGATTCACCTGTGATGGACCACATCCCTCAGGGCAGCGGCAAGGCCGAACTCAAGGCTTCCGCGCTGCAAACAGTGCTGCGTCCCCTCGGCCGGCCCCTCAGGGACTGACTCGGGGTTATCGTGCCGCCCACCAGACTCCTCACCACGCCCCCGGGATGGAGTCAACATTAAGGCCTTGGCCTCCACCTTGGAAAGCTCCCTTCTGAAAAATCCTAGTCACTCTTATTTTTAACAGCTTTATTGAGATATAATTCACATACCCTAAAATTTACCCATTTAAAGCACAGACTTTTGGAATATTTTAGCACACTCTCTGACATGTACAATCTTCAGCAACGTCAATTTCAGAATACTTTCACTGCTCCAAAAGAAACCCCATACACCTCAGCTGTCATCCCCCAGGGCTGGCACCTTGAACCCACTTCCTGTCTCTATGGATTTGCCTATTTCATAACAATGGAACCATACAAAGCCAGATCTTTGTGTCTGGCTTCTTTCACTCAGCATAATGTTTAAGATTCATCCACGTGGTAGCATGAATCAGTACTTCATGTCTTCTTATTGCCAATCAATATTCCACTGTATGGACGGAACACACTGTCTGTTCACCTATTGAGGGGCTGTTTCCCCCTTTCCCCTTTTTTTCCCCTTTTTGGGCTGTTTCCTCTTTGGACGGACTCTTGGGCTGTGAATGATACTGCCGTGAACATCTGTATACAAGTTTCTGTGTGGATGTTTTCCTAATCACTCTTACCAATAAGAGCACATAAATGGTGAGCCAATTTCCAACTGAGAAGCTCATTTAGGCTGACCATACTATATTACTTAAACATAGATGGATAACTGGGAGAAACAAATGACCAAAGAAACAAATGACCAAAGAGTTAGAGACATAAAGAAACAAGAGCAAAACCTGATCTAACAGAATAAACAGTAGTTAAAGACAGAGGTGTTACTTCTAGGGATGGGCCCTACAGCCACATCCACACGTTTGCACCATGCTGTACCTGCAGCCTTATTTTAACTGCACAAAATACGATATTCACCAGCAGAGGCTGGTTAAATTACAGTCACAATGAAAATATGATATTCACAGGAAATATACAGTGAAAATACGATATTCACCAGCAGTGGCTGGTTAAATTACAGCACCCCCACACAGCCAGTCATGAAAAAGAATGAAATGAAAAATGTACTGATATGGAGTGACTTCCCAAACACATTTAGTTAAAAAGGCAAAGTTGAAAAACTTTTAAAAGAAAAGAGCAGGAAATAATACATATACGTGTTTGCTTGCATAGCTACAAAGCGTCTAGGAGAAGATGTAGGGGGTGCCTCCACCAGACCAGGCCAGTAGGGCAGAAAACGGAAGCAACAGACAGCTTAACCACGCACCCTCTGTACCTTCACACCCTGAATACACCATCAAGCCGAAAACATGTTTAACCCTTTGGGGAGTGAAAATAAAGATAATTTAAGGGAATTAAAACATTCACACTTAGGAAAGCAAGAGATGAGAGATCTTGGTACCTGGAAGCAGTTAAAAAGAGCAAACCAATAAAGGCATCTTGCCTACTGCTGTGTCAACCTCAAGAGCACCTGGGTGACCCCCACCTAAAGCCACTCATCCCCGCCGATGCCAAGACACAATGGAACTGTTGCATAAAGCCCTGAGACACAAAAGTGAGAATGCCCTCAAGGATTCCCTGTGCAGAGGGGGACGGCTGGAGGCTGTGTAGGCCTGCCTGTGTAGGGACAGAGTGGTCCCGGGCAGCCCCAGCTGGGCCAGAGGAGCTCTGCGTGTTTCAGGGGAGGAGGGAATGCAGAGCGGGGCTGGGCCTGGTGGCACTCGGCAGGGTCGCTGGAGAACAGGATGTCAGTGGGGGCGCACCAGGCCATGGAGGGTGGTCTCAGGGCACGGGACTCCGAGGAGACCCGTGCAGTGGCGTGACTGGCAGACACGCCCTGAGCCTGCTCCTTGCCCTGGAGCATCCAGGGTGTCACGGCCTGTTGACCTCCGCACATACACTGCCAGGTGCACCCGCTCCTGGCTGGAACAACCAAAAATGTCTCCAGAGGCAAACCACCCCTGGATGAGAACCAAAACACATCCCCTGAAGACCTGCAGGAAGACAGAGGGAGGCAGCGCATCCAGGAGGCACAGTCACAGCGCCCACGGGACGGCACACAGGCCCGCTTGGCAGGTGGACTGGACAGAGGAAGTATGAGCTCATTAACTACCTGGGAGGTACAGTGAGCAGGATGTGGAGGGCAGGAGACGGTGGCTGGGGGAAGACCCAGAGCACCAAGCTTCAAGGCAGGAGCCTGGAGATGATGGTCCCGGGGCACCCATGGCCAAAGCCGGAAGTGAAGCAGCAGGCAGGGAGGCCAAGAGATGAAGTAAGGCTGGCCCTGCCACCCAGAGGGGGCACTGAGCAGGCTCGCTTCCTCCCCGGGGGGTCCTAGGCCTGTCTCCAGGTGTGAGCCCACCCTCGCCCTGGAAGAGGGCTGTCCATCCTGCATCCTCCCACTCCATCCTTGGGAAGAGCATCCGACCCCTCGCCAAAGCTTTGCCAGGTGACCTGCTCTGGCCACAGAACCTGAGTTGCCAGCTCTCCAATGAAGCTCAATGAGACACAGTTTCTACCACTCTCTTGTCATAAGAACAGCATGTCCCAAACAAGGGCATGCCCGAGTCCGCAAATTAAGACTTGAGAGAAAAGCGCCACAAGCAAATGAAACGTGAGCTAGAAATAAACCTGTATTGAGTTGCTGCTGCAACTCTTAAGTCTCTGATTTCTTTCTTCTCCAACCCATCCTATGTGTCACTGCCAGTCACACGTCCTGAACCATTTTACCAGCACTTCCCCTACACACAGACCTGCAGTGGCTCCTATAGCCACAGAACTAAACTCTATAGTCCTTCAGCTGAGTTCAGACATCTTCACATTATTATTTCCTCTTATTTCTCACATAACCTTCTACCCCACAAACCACATAATTCACCTTCTTGCCTTTGCTCCAAAACCCGACACACCCTCTCTGTGCTGCTGAAAAGTCCTCACCCCTGGCCCCCACGCAGCTGCCATGAGGGAGGTGCAGCTCAAAGACCACCTCTTCCTTGAAGCCTTCCCTCACACTGTAGCCCCTGCAAGCCTTTTCCCTCTGAACTTCTAGAGCAAACTTTCTGGAAATGGGCCAGAAAGTAAACAGTTCAGGCATTGTGGGCCATAAAGTCTCTGTTCCAACTAGTCAATTCTGCCAAAGAAGCCATAGATGATATAAAAATAAACCAGTGTGGCTGTGCTACAATAAAACTTTATTTACAAAGACAGGCAGCGGGCTGGCAGTGGCTACAGCTTACAGACCCTCATCTGGGGCAGAGTGGGAAGGTGCAGACAGGAGCGCAGCAGAAGCAGAAGTGAGCCAGGGCTGCAGGGGGGAGGTTCTTCTCCACAGGGTGGAACTGTGTGGCTGCAGGATGGCAGGGAGGGTCGGAAGCGACCCCAGGAGCAGGCCAGAGCTGCCAGATAACACCAAGGGCAGGCCCAGGGGCTGGCAGAAGGCACAGAGGGGCCGGTGCAGGAGGCAGGAGGCAGAGCCAACAGCTGAAGTGCAGACTTCACCAGAGGAGCAACAAGTACCAGAAGAGGGCTGGGGCAGGCCCGTCCAGTTCAGCTCTGCCAGGCCTAGGGCTCTGCACCCCCAGGCTGTGCTTCTCAGACAGGACACCCACAGAGCTAACTTTAAGAGGCAACGTATAAGACCACAACAAATGGCCACAGGGGTCAGTGAACAAGCACAGCAAAGGCACTTACTACTAAAACTAGGCATTTCACTGAGAACATAGTATATGGATATTTTTCTCAAAAGCACCAAAGAACCAGGGAGAAGCTTCATAAGACACCGTGTTCACTGTTACCACTGCTGGAGGGCAACCCATTCAGCACACATGCGGGAGAGAAGGCAGGATGGACGTTTCTAAATCTATCTTTAGATATTTTAAAATTTGCTCACAGAAGCTGTTTCATGACCATTTGTTCTGAAAATCAAATGTTCTCAACCTTAAACTCCACAAATGCCAAAACACTCTACTTAAAGTGGGGGTTTCCCCTCGTCTCAGTGTGACAGAGACAAAGGGGACGAGATGAAGTGATCAGAGCGAGTCTAGGATCTGGGAAGGAGAATCATCTCCTCGGGAAACATGACCACTTTTTCCACTTTGTTCTGAAGCACGTTAAGTTACCCCTCCCAACACTGAGCAAGACAGAGCCTCACTGCACTGGTAGTGCCCAGTCTTGGCTTTCTGGCGCCTGTGCCCTCACTGTTACCTAGAGCTGGTTAACAAAGTATCTTTTCTGTCACAAGTGTTAACACTGGAAAGTATAACAATGGCTCTGGTAGTTTAACTCAAGAAGAGAACTACCCAAGAACTGCTCGGCATCTCATTTCTGTTAGCAACAATCCTACCTACCTCCTAGGGCAATAAGTACTGCAGGATTCTAGATCAGAAGCTTTTCTCTTCTAAAAAGATTTTTTTAACAGTTCTATATGATAATCTAAGCATGTGGGATTTGTTCCTTGTTTACCTTTATGAAGACCTGCTTCTCCACATATGCTTCTCCCCAGCTTGTGTAAGAAAAAAAAGCCACAGACCTCGAGTTCGTGTTAAACTAAGACAAAACAGCTGACCCAGCAGGTGCGTCCTGAAAACCAGATCTTGGCAGCCATAATAAATAGCTCCTGACTTTTCTCAAGAGGGACACAGTGCCAGGCACGATGAATTCACGGAGTCCCACAACCACCCATTTTGCAGATGAGTAAGCAGAGGCAGAGTACAAAGCCAGGAAACAGAAGAGTTGCCACTCAAAGGCAGGCAGTCTGGCTCCAGAACCCGCTCTCTTCTCCCCTCTGTTCTCCAGCCTCTGGGCAAGACAGCTGACTAGACAAAGTGTGGGCAGGGAGACCCGGGCCCTGCTCATTCCCCAGCCAGGGCTCAGGTCACAGAGTCCACGCAAACTGCTTTACGGAATGAGTCTCGTTGCTTTACAGCCACAGCTATCAAATCTCCTTCCCCTCCCCCAGCGAGGAGAAACACACCTTGCTCACTGTGAAAGGGGAGCCGCTGACCGGGAACCACCTGCTGTTTACAGAGGCACCCAGGATGTACAGGGTTCAATTCCCCTCGCTGGCCTCAAAGACAAATCTCCTATTGTCTGCAGTAGGGGAGGAAAACGAAGCCTTGCAACTGTAGGTTTCTGCAAAGGTCACAGGAGGTTTGCTTAAAGCCTACGACACCGAAGCGGGTGGAGGGGCGCCGCATTTCAGCTGCTGAAGGCTGCGCAGCGCCCACAGCAGCTGCTGGTGGGAGCAGCATGTAACACACCCACAGTTGCCACGGCCTCGCAGCCAGCTGCACGTTTTAAAATAAAAGACGTCCTGACCCCCAAGATGCGCGCAGCCTGCCTCGATCTGGGCCCTCGCACTGAACACCGCCTCCACCCCCACCAATCCCGCAACCCGCGGGCAATTGACCAAATTCCAGTTCCAGGAGGGCGACCCGGGGGGTAAGGCGGGGACGCCCCTGCCCGCTCCGTTCCAGAGGCCCGATCGGCGGGGCCGGCGGCCACGGCCGGCACCCGGCCACGCGCGTCCGGACTCCCTGGCTCCGCAGCGCCCCGACTGCGCCCCGGAACCGCGCCGACGCCCCGCGCTAAGTCTCCGCACTCCACTCACGCCCACCCTCGGCCGGGCACGCTCACAGCTCCGGGCCGGGGACCCTCACCCGCCCGCACCCCCAGGCCTGACCCCACACCCACTCGCACCGTGGCCCCGGTCCCCGCCCGGCCCCGGGCCCCGCCGGCTGCAGCCCGCCCGCCCCTGGGGCGGCGCGGACTAGAATCCCCACGGGCCGGGCTGGGGGCCTCCGAGAGGCGGGGCGGGGGCCGCAGCGCCGGCCTCTCCGCCATCTTCCCGGCCCGCGCCGCCCACCGCCCGCGCTCTCACCCGCAGGCTGCGCGCGGGCCGCGCCGCCATAACCCCTCATCCCGGCTCGCCCGCCGCGCGGGAGCCGCTCGCAGCGCTGCCGCCGCCGCCGCCGCCGCCGCCCGCTCGGCGCGCGCCTCCTCCACCGCCGCCGCCGCCGGACCCGTCCACCGCCCCGTCCGCCGCGGCCGCGCGTCCTCCCGTCACCAGCGCAACCCCCCGCCTCCGGCCCCGCCCCCGCGCCGCGCGGCCCTGCCCGCCAGGGGGCGCCGCCGTGGGGTTCTGGCGCGTGCGCCGCGCGCGGCACCTCGGGAGACGAGGTCCGGCGGGGGCGCGCACGGCCTGCCGGGAGGTGGGCGTACACTTGCGCTGGCCCCGCCCCCAAGGCGCGGGGTGCGGCCCCCGTGAGGTTCGCTGGAGTCCGGAGCTGTGGCGGGCGGAGGAGGGTGTCCCAGGTGCGGGTACCGCAGGGTGCGGCGGGCGCAGAGGGACGGCCCCTGGCCAAGGGACGCCGAAGCGCCCCCTCCGCCCCGCCGTCTGCACCGCCGCCGATCTTGCCTGTGGGGTCGCCCATGAGATTCTTCCGATCCCATTCTGTACGGTGCAGTTGACATTTCCTACGTGTCTCTGTGGATTTGGTGTAATTTTACCTTCCCAGGAAAGATTTCACTTTCCCTCGATTCTGAAAAGTTACCGACCATTGTCTCTAAAATATCGGCTCTTCCATCCTATGGGACCTCCCTATGTGTCCGTCAGATAAACTGGATGGCCTGTGTCCTCCATGTCCCTAAGATTTTCTCTGTTTGCTCTGTCATCTTAACCTCGTAATTGCTCCGTTCGGTTTCACCATTATTCTCTTTAGCGTTTTCTAACCTGCGTTTAGCCTGTTCTTCAGGCTTTTAAAAAATGGTTATTAAATAGACAATATTAATTTCCAGAAGTTGTAGTATTTAACTTCCATGTTGGTACGGATAGAATCTAACCAGCCTGAAACTCTCACAACAAAACACAGAAGCCCACATCACTCTGTGGTCACAGTCCGGATCCCTCAACACCAGGGAACTACAAGGGCTGAAAGCTCAAGCTCAAGAGCTCTCGATTCAGTCCCACCTCCCGCCTCCAGTTCACTCCCTCAGTGCTCTGCTGCAGCAGTTCTCTGCCTCCTGGCTCCCTGATCCCTGACTGTGTCACCACTCTGGCTTCCCTTTTGGCCCATCCTCATACTGAACTCCCGTGGACAGGACAGTGGTCTCTACTCCCTTGTCTCTAGCTCCCCTCCATCGTGTACACCTGAGAAAGCCCAGTCTGGATGAAGCCCACCGTTCTCCATGACAAGTACTGCAGAAACCACATAACTAAGCTGGCTGGCTTCACTTTAAACTCAGATGGAGCACTATACCTCCTTGGCAATCCTGTGATTTTCCTACAGAGGGTAAGTCTCCCACCCTCCAAAGTGAACATAGGTATTTCTTAGGCCTCTCTAGTAGAGCCTCCCTGCTGGCTCAGATGGTAAAGAGTTCACCTGCAATGCAGGAGACTCAGGTTCCATCCCTAGGTCAGGAAAATCCCCTGAAGAAGGAAATGGCAACGCACTCCAGCATTCTTGCCTGGAGAATTCCATGGATAGTGGAGCCTGGTGGGCTATGGCCCATGTGGTCATAAAGAGTTGGATACGACTGAGGAACTAAGCACAGTTGAGCCTCCCGGATACGAAAAAACCCTTTTCTTATCACCAAACCCAAAGGCCTGCCCATATCCATCCCTGCCCTTCACCTTCCCTCCTGAAAATGGGCAGGCAGTGTTTCCCTGCTCCCAGACAAGGCAGGCCCTCCTCTGATGAACTGGAATCTACTCCCTCTTCCATTCTCAAAGATTTTATTCAGCTGTCTCCTCTCCTGCATCATCTGTTTGTCTCTCTCTGTTTTATTAATATTATTTGGATGTGTATACAAAGACACTCTGATATTTCTCATTATAAACACAGAACCCATAACTTCCCTGGTGGTCCAGTGACTAAGACTGCACTGCCAAAGCAGGGGGCCCAGGTTTGATCCCTGGTTGGGGAACTAGACCCCTCATGCTGCAACCAAGATATCCCATTCCATAAGTAAGAGGTCACAAGCTGAAAGCAAAGATTCCACATATGGCAATGAAAATAAAAGATTCTGCATGTTGCAACTAAGACCTGGCACAGCCAAATAAATAAAAATAAATTTTTAAAAACAAAACACCTCTTTTGACTTAATTTCTTCCTGCCAGGTCCTCAGGTCCCCAGATGACCATTCTTCACAAAGACTTGCCTGCACCTCATCATCATATTTGGGCTTCCCTGGTGGCTCAGATGGTAAAGAATCTGCCTGCAATGTGGGAGACCCAGGTTTGATCCCTGGGTCGGGAAGATCTCTTGGAGAAGGGCATGGCAACCCGCTCCAGTATTCTTGCCTAGAGAATTCCATGGACAAAGGAGCCTGGTGGACTACAGTCCATGGAATTGCAGAGTCTGACACGACTGAGCAACTAACACTTTCACTTTCATCACCATATTATTTTGTTTTATTGAAGTATAGTTAATTTACAGTGTTGGAGAAGGAAATGGCAACCCACTCCAGTATTCTTGCCTGGAGAATCCCATAGACAGAGGAGCCTGGCAGGCTACAGTCCATGGGGTCGCAAGAGTCAGACACGACTTAGTGCACTGTCTCACCCCAGAGATCCTGCCACATATACCACAAAAACCAAACATCCCCCAATGACCTTGGCCCCACTGTTCCAATCACTCCCAGGTGGGAATTCAGGCACATGTCCACAGAGGTCACAGACAACATACATATGGTTCTGTTATGTCCCATATATTACCCTTTCATGTCCCACGGAAGACATTTTCTCTTAGAGATTTTCATTTAGTGTATCTTTAAAAAAATCTTGTGTTAAACTTGCGTCCATCTTTTTCTTGGGTAAGGACAACCCAGAAATGGCCCTTTTGTGTCTGTGATATTGCCATTCACAGCTTTTCTTGATAGGCCTAATACAATCTTGAGAACAGGGTTGCTGTACGCTGAATGTCAGATGGTAGCTCTTAGCTTTGCCTATCTTAGGTAGTTATGCTGTGCATTTTTTATTGGTGTACCATGTTTGATTTGTCCCTAATACCTTTGAAGTTTTTCTGAGAAATGAAATATTGCAACATGAACTTATTAAAATACATTTTAAGCCTTAAAAAATTACAATGTTATGTTAGTTTCAATTGTATAGCAAAATGATTCCATTATACAAATTTTTGCAGATTTTTTTTTCATTATAGGTTATTACAAGATATTGAGTATAGTTCCTTATGCTATACAGTAGGTCACTGTTGTTTACCTATTTTATATATAATAGTTTACCTATTATATATATAGTAGAATCAGTTTATCCCACACTATTAATTTGGGATGAATGGATAAAGAAGATGTGATATATATACACACACACACACACACACACAATATGGAATATTGGTGCTGTGCTAAGTCATGTCTGACTCTGTGCGACCCTATGGACTGTAGCCCACCAGGCTCCTCCGTCCATGGGATTCTCCAGGCAAGAATACTGGAGTGGGTTGCCATTTCCTTCTCCAGGGGATCTTCCTGACCCAGGGATTGAATCCAGGTCTCCTGCATTGCAGGCAGATGCTTTAACCTCTGAGCCAAAAAAAGAAAAGCTGCTAACTAATTTTGGGGGTTTGGGGGTAGGCGGGTGTGCTCAGCCAATGCTACAATAAAAGAAAAGAAAAGAGCCTAAAGATTAGA
This sequence comes from Bubalus kerabau, assembly GCF_029407905.1. NCBI lineage: Eukaryota > Metazoa > Chordata > Mammalia > Artiodactyla > Bovidae > Bubalus > Bubalus kerabau. The sequence continues at coordinate 2,500,021 of NC_073637.1, read as the reverse complement.
AGAGAATAACCTGAAGTATCAAAAATTGAAGATAATATCAAATTCTACACAGAAAATATACAGACAACAAAGTATCAGAATCAGGAAGTTCAATAAGATCTGCTCACAAAACCCAACATGGTTCTCTACAGTTGAGAAATCACCAACTGGAAAATATGATGGAAAGTGAAATGCCCTTCACTTCACCAACAGAAGCTATAAACCATGTGGAAATTAAGCAAATTAAAAAAATATAAAAATCTTACAGATGACACTTAAATACTATATCAAAGTACCTTAAGAGAAAGCCTAAATAAATGGAGAAACATACTATGTTCATGGACCAGATGGCATAAAACTGTAAAGATGTCAATCCTCACTAAAGTGGTCTAAAAAAACAAAATATTAAAAATCTAAATTCTAGTAAGATTTTTTTGAGTACTATGAAAAACATATTTTAAAAATACACGTGGAAGAATAAAGGTCTACAAATAGCTAGTTCATTTTTTTATTTTTTTAATTTATTTATTTAGTTGCAGCAGGTGGAATCTAGTTCCCTGGCCAGGGATCAAACCCAGGCCCTCTGCATTGGGACCGAACAGTCTTAGCAACTGGACGACTAGGGAAGTTCCTGCTAGTTCAGCTTTGAAGGAGGACATTCAGCAGGCAGGTACTCTACCAGATGTTAGGAGCTACTCCAAAATAGTGGTACTTGATAGGCCCGGGAACACAAATAGACAGATGGGACAGAAAAAAAGAATCAGAATCTCACTAACGTATAAAAACTAATGGGGAAAGATTGATTATTTAATATATTATTTTTAAAAATATATTCTTTCTTGAGGAACTATATGAAGAAAGAGGAAGCTGGACTCACATCCAATATGTATAAAATTGGATTCCCAATAGATTATCTACATAAATATGAAAAGTAGAAGAAAGTAAAACCAAAATACTAATAGAAACAAAATATAGAGAGGTGAATCTTTATGACCTTGGAGACGGTAAGTTCAGTTCAGTTCAGTTCAGTTCAGTTGCTCAGTCATGTCCAATGCTTTGAGACCCCATGGACTGTAGCACACCAGGCCTCCCTGTCTGTCACCAACTCCCGGAGTTTACTCAAACTCATGTCCATTGAGTTGGTGATGCCATCCAACCATCTCATCCTCTGTTGTCCCCTTCTCCTGCCTTCAATCTTTCTCAGCATCAGGGTATTTTCCAATGAGTCAGTTCTTCATATCAGGTGGCCAAAGTATTGGAATTTCAGCTTCAGCATCAGTCCTTCCAATGAATATTCAAGACTGATTTCCTTTACGCTTGTCTGGTTGGATCTCCTTGCAGTCCAAGGGACTCTCAAGAGTCTTCTCCAACACCACAGTTCAAAAGCATCAATTCTTCCGTGCTCAGCCTTCTTTATGGTCCAATTCTCACATCAATACATGACTACTGGAAAACCATAGCTTTGACTAGACAGACCTTTGTTGGCAAAGTAATGTCTCTGCTTTTTAATATGCTGTCTAAGTTGGTCATAGATTTTTTTCCAAGGAGCAAGTGTCTCTTAATTTCAGAGCTGCAGTCACCATCTACAGTGATTTTGGAATCCAAGAAAATAAAGTCTGTCACTGTTTCCATTGTTTCCCCATCTATTTGCCATGAAGTGATGGGATCAGATGCCATAATCTTAGTTATCTGAATGTTGAGGTTTAAGCCAGTTTTTTCACTCTCCTCTTTCACCTTCATCAAGAGACTCTTTAGTTGCTCTTTGCTTTCTGCCATAAGGGTGGTGTCATCTGGGTGTCTGAGGTTATTGATATTTCTCCCAGCAATCTTGATTCCAGCTTGTGATTCATCTAGCCCGGCATTTTGCATGATGTACTCTGCATATAAGCTAAATAAGCAGGGTGACAATATACAGCCTTGACGTACTCCTTTCCCAATTTTGAACCAGTCCGCTGTCCCATGTCTGGTTCTAACGGCTGCTTCTTGACCTGCATACAGATTTCTCAGGAGGCAGGTAAGGTGGTCTGGTACTCCCATCTCTTTAAGAATGTTCCACAGTTTGTTGTGATCCACACAGTCAAAGGCTTTCGCATAGTCAATGAAGAAGAAGTAGATGTTTTTCTGGAATTCTCTTGCTTTTTCTATGATCCAACAGATGTTGGCAGTTTGATTTCTGGTTCCTTTCTAAATCCAGCTTGAATATCTAGAAGTTCTTGGTTCACGTACTGTTGAAGCCTTGCTTGGAGAATTTTGAGCATTACTTTGCTAGCGTGCGAGATGAATGCAATGATGCAGTAGTTTGAGCATTCTTTGGCTTTGCCTTTCTTTGGGATTGGAATGAAAACTGACCTTTTCCAGTCCTGTGGCCACTGCTGAGTTTTCCAAATTTGCTGGCATATTTAGTGTAGCACTTCCACAGCATCATCTTTTAGGATTTAAAATAGCTCAGCCAGAATTCCATCATCTCCATTAGCTTTGTTCCTAGTGATGCTTCCTAAGGCGCACTTGACTTCGCATGCCAGGATGTCTGGCTCTAGGTGAGTGATCACTCCATTATGGTTATCGGTGTCATTAAAACATTTTTTGTATAGTTATTTTGTGTATTCTTGCCACCTCTTCTTAATATCTGCTTCTGTTAGGTCCATATCATTTCTGTCCTTTATTGTGCCCATCTTTGCATGGAATGTTCCCTTGGTATCTCTAATTTTCTTGAATATTGCATCACACAAAACGCTCCTCTGCATACTAGGCTTGGCTTAATTGTTCCTTTTCTGTAGGCACTGTCATCATTCTGTCTTCCAGGTGGAGACGCTGAGCACAGAATTGAGAAGCTTGGCCCAAGTCAGCCTGCAGTCCTCTGACGGGGCCAGGCGCTCAGCTCCATTGGTCCTAGGAAGTTTAGAGGTGACTGGTGGCACCCACACCCACTGTTATTCCTCCCCTGCAGAAGGCTGGCTGCTGAGATGTTAAACAGCCTTCAGACATCCTTTAATTTTGTGTCTGGAAAATAAGACAGCCTGACTTAAAAGAAATTGTTTTTAACAGCATTATTGAGATACAATTTATTTATTTGTTTCTCCTGACTCCATGGAATTTATTTCATAAGTATGGGAACAGAAGCAGGTATTATGGTATTTGTATAGCTATCTTCTGCAAATCCATATTTCTTGCTTTTGAATCACATATTTTTTTTTTGGCTGCACTGGGTCTTCATTGCTGCAAGTGGGCTTTCTTTAGTTGCAATGAGTGGTAGCTTCTTGTTGCAGTGGCTTCTCTGTTTTTAGAGTGTGGGTTCCAGAGCACAGGCTCTGTAGTTGTGGTATACCGGCTTAGTTGCTCCGAGGCATGTGGCATCTTCTCTGACTAGGGATTTAACCCATGTTCCCTGCATTGACAGAGAGATTCCTTTTTATTTTGAAATAATTTAAAATTTACAGGTAAGTTGCAATAATGCAGAGAACTCCCAGATAACCTTAATTCAGGTTAATCAATTTTTAACTTTTCCCACATTTATATTTCTTGTTTTATCCTGAACCATCTGGAAGTAGGTTGGATATATGGCTTGAAAATAACTTTTTAAAAAGTTCCCTTCCTTCATTTGATCATTCATTGCATTTCTTCTTTTTTTTTTCTTTTTTTTTTTTTTGAGGGGGTGCATTTTCATTTTTAGTTTTGAAAGATATGATTTTTTTTTAAGTTTTCGGTATCTCCAAATGCTTGTTTGTGAATGCTTACTTCAGTTTGCAGTATTAGTAGTTTCTTCTGCTCCCTTTGAACTCTAGTTACCTTGGCCTGCCTGCACTCCCAGCTCCATCTTCTTTGTTCATGGAGATGCCCAGCATCTCTGTGCATGGAAATGGAATGTTTTCTCATTCATCTTTACACAGAGGATAAGAGCCCTCTGGAGTTCCAGCGCTGGAGGAGACTCAGTTGCCACCACTATTCTGGAGTCCCTCGGGCCTAATCTGTCGTTTCCATGTTGGCCAAGGCCCCAGAGCTGCCACAGCATCATTTCCAAGTTTGAAGCTTTGGTTTCTATTTCTCTCCTCTTTTTCAGCCCTGGCGGTGCTCCCTCTCTCCTTGGTGCTTAACTGTGAATTTTCCTACTGCCATTCCTGTCCCAGTAAACCTGGCATCATTCATTTCAATTTTCAAAACTAGGCCAAAAAAAAAAAAAAAAAAGAATTAGGACCACTTGAAAGTTCCTGACTTGCTAGCTCCTGAGGTACCCTCCTTGGCTGAACTCTATATCCCTTTGAGATAAAAAATAAATAAATAAACTTTCATTTTACAAATGCAAACACTAGGGCTCCAACCAAGACCATAACTCCCATCTGCAGACTCTACCTGTGGTTTGGTAGGGGAGGTGAGCCAGACCATGGTGGAGAATAAGGCTTGAGCATGCCCCATTCAGGACCACCCAGGTGGCGCTAGTGGTAAAGTGAAAGTGAAAGAAAGTGAAGTCGCTCAGTCGTGTCCAACTCTCTGCGACCCCATGGACTGTAGCCTACCAGGCTCCTCCGTCCATCCATGGGATTTTCCTGGCAAGAGTACTGGAGTGGGTTGCCATTTCCTTCTCCATGTGGTAAAGTACCACCTGTCAATGCAGAAGATGCAGGAGATGTGGGTTCGATCCCTGATTCAGGAAGATCCTCTGGAAGAGGGCAGCTTTTTGGTTGTGTCCTCAGAGTTGACAGGGCTAGTCACCACTCTGTCTCTTCTTAAAGGGTTGTCAACTACAAATCGGCACTTTTCATCTACCTCTTCAAGGATTAAATCATGTGCTACTGGAGCTGCTGATTTTCAACACCCTCTGAAAAGAGCTGAGAGTGGAGAGCAGAAATGACGCTCTCTGTGCTCTGGGAAAAACTGGCAGAACAAGTCTTCAAGTAGATATTTTCAGAAGATGATTTCATGAGCCCAATTCTTGTATCTCCTCATATCTAGGAAAGCACTAAAATCCTTCATGGTTCACAAGTCACTACTGCTCCTTGTGACTAGCAGAAACCTTCTGCAACAAATATGTGCTTTGTCACATATACTCCCCCTTCACCAAAATCACAAATATATTGACCTCCTCCCTTCCTCTTTGGAGCAATTTCTCAGAGCTATCTGAGATGTTGTCTCCCAGGCTGTACTCCTCATTTTGCCCCCAATAAAATTTAACTCACAACTCTCACATTGTGTAATTTTTTTTTTTTTTTTTTTTAGTCTGCAGGACACTAATCCCATCCTAACCTAAATACTTCCCAAAAGGTCCAATTTCCAAATAGGGTCACACTGGAATTAGGGTTTCTACATAAGAGTTGAGGGGTGGGGCACATTCAACACGTGATTTGTCTGACTGTATCCACACTGATGGTGTAAAATGGCAACTTTGTGGCTTCCACTTGCATTTCCTTAATGGCCAGCAAAGCCCAACATCTCTTCAGGTGCTCATCAGCATTTTATATTGTTCTTCTTTGAGATAATCTATTCAACCCCCTTGCTCATTTTGTGGACTTGTCTGCCTTGTTTTTCACTGACTTTGCGGGGCGGGGGGAGCCGGGGGAGACCCACCCCGCGGCTTGCAGAGTCTTGAACCTGAACCACGGCAGTGAAAGCGCCGAGGTCCTAACCACCTGAACGTCAAGGAACGTCCCTCATTGACTTCTAAAATATCACTCCATGGAGATAAATGCATACCCCGTCAATTTACCCATTCAAAGCGAACAACTGAGAGGCGAAACTCGCTCACATTTTTGTGCAGGCGAGCCTCGCGGCCCAGAGTCTGCACTCAGCCCCTCCAGCGCCCCCACACCCCAGAGCCGACCGCGTCTCTTCGGTCCACAGCCGCCGCGGAAACCGCAGAGCCGGCCGCGGAATCCGCAGAGGTTCCCGCGGACGCGGCGCCTGGGCCTCGCCCCTCCGACCGCGGAGCACCGAGAGCAGTCCTCCAGCAGCCCTAGAGCGGCCCGTGGAGAGGGGTAGGGCGTGGCGAGCGTCGCCTCTCAGTCGGTTCTGGGAACCAGGCCCTGCTTCCGGCTATTCGCGGTGCTGCTCCGGGCTCAGGACCAGGCGGAAGGTGCGGAGGAGGCGCGGGGAGCGGGCTGCTGGGTGGGAAAGGTCTGCCCTGCCCGCGGAACGGCGAGCGCCCGGGAGTCAGGAAACCGATATGGCAGTTCGGGGCGGGGCCGAAGGTCGCTGACCGCTGGTAGGGCGGTGGCTCCGGCGAAGCTTGGAGGCCGCCTCGGGCGCTCCTTTCTCCGAGCCTGGAGGCAGCGCACCGGCCTCCCGGGAGCGGAGCCCGAGCGGCCGGCAGCCGGGCAGTGGACGGTTGTCCCGGCACAGGCCAGACCCTGAAGGAAAACCCGGAGTTCTGGCAGTGGCTGGTCGCTGACGACTAGGGTGAGGGGCGCTCGGCCTTCCCGGAGAGCGGGGTGCGAGGAAGACTGGGGAGCCCCCCTTTCCCCCAGGCCGCCTTGCTGAGGACGGCTCTGCTCGGCACTCGGTGCGGCTGCGGTGCACGGGGTGCTCCTGCAGGACCAGGGGTGGGGCGTCGTGCCGGCCTTCAGGTAACCTCTCAGCCCTTTTCTCTAGATACTGCCCCTGCCTCTGCTGCCGCGTGCGCCTTAGCCCCTCCTGCCTGAGAGGCGCCATTTGGTCCCAAAAATAGCAGGGATTTCTGAGTGTACGAGCCTGGGTTCTGATCTTCTACCTGAGTGATTGATTGCGCCTGATTTCCGTGTTGGTGGCAGAGCCGCGCGAGGCCCGGAGGCAGAGTAGATAAATGGCCTCAGAGTCTGTAGTGGCAGTGGCTGTTGTGTCCTTGTGTTCTCTGGACCTCGCTTCTCTTTCATTCTTTAACCCAATGTTTATTTGAAGAACTCATGTGTGCTCTCCTTTTCCTGGTTCTCTTCCTTTTCTCCTCCTCACCTCATCTCCATTTTCGGCTGCTTTCTGCCTCCCCTCTTGCAGGGACTAGAGAGGGCTTTCTGCCACGTGATTCCAGGGCACCTCCTGTCACACTGGCTGTCATCCATGGTTCATACCATCAGCATCTGGGAGTGGAGACCCTGTCAGACCTCATTCACTGGCCCAAAGGGTGTGAGGGTCACTGGGCTTCTCTCGCACCCCTTCCAGGCCGGCTGGGCTGAGACCTCCTACTAGGCTGCCTGTCAAAGAGCAGGAAGCATCGATGTCTGCTGTGGGTCCTGCCGCTGCACACCTGCATCGCCCTGGTGACAGTCACAGTGACTGCGTGAGTTTCCTGGGGGCCCAGTTGCCCCCTGAGGTGGCAGCAATGCCCCAGCTTCTGGGGGACTTGGACAGGGCCACGTTCAGAAAATTGCTGAAGCTGGTGGTCAGCAGCCTGCAGGGAGAAGACTGCCGGGAGGCGGTGCAGCACCTCAGGGCTGGCGCCAACCTGCCTGAGGAGCAGCTGGGTGCCCTGATAGCTGGCACACACACCCTGCTCCAGCAGGCCCTCCGGCTGCCCCCGGCCAGCCTGAAGCCCGACACCTTCAAGAACCAGCTCCAGGAGCTTTGCATCCCCCAAGACCTGGTTGTGGACTTGGCCAGCGTGGTGTTTGGTAGCCAGCGGCCTCTCCTTGACTCTGTGGCCAGGCAGCAGGGGGCCTGGCTGCCCCACATCGCCGACTTTCGGTGGAGGGTGGACGTGGCCATCTCCACCAGCGCCCTGGCCCGCTCCCTGCAGCCGAGCGTCCTGATGCACCTGAAGCTCTCGGATGGGTCTGCCCTCCGCTTTGAGGTTCCCACGGCCAAATTCCAGGAGCTGCGGTTTGCCGTGGCCCTGGTCCTGAAGGAGATGGCCGACCTGGAGAAGAGGTGTGAGCGCAAGCTGCAGGACTGAGCCTCGCCAGTGCCTCCGGTCGCCCAGGCGGCTGTCTCAGATGGGCTCTCGAGAGCGAAGCCTGCCCTTCTGAGAAGGCACTCCAGTGAGGAAGTGTAACCATGTCTTTCTCTAAGTGAAGTAGACAGCTGTGTCTTTCCCTTTTTTTGGAAGTAAAGCAACTGTAAAAAAAAAATACGTCCTCCTAGGTAGGCATCAAATGGCATGTGCCCTCTCCACAGTGGTCGGTCGGTCTTGCTGCCAGGTAAGGGCACCCACTGTGCTGGTGGGCCCACGTGTAGTCTGGGGTTGAGGCCAAGGCCTTTGTGAGGACACAGGCTGTTCAGCCTGCCCTGTGCAGGCTTTGCCCCTTTGCTCTTGGGAACCCTGTATTTCAGCGTGCACATTTCATTCCCCATCTTAAATCCCTGACCTTAAAGTGCATTCTAGTGGAGGGGGTTCGGGGAGGAATGTGTAATAAAAACAAGCAGTGTAGCCCTGGAGAGGGTAGGTGCTGCAGGAGGTGCAGCAGCCTCCGGACATGGGAGGCAGGGCGGCGGGAGAGCTGGGCTGCACTTTAAATCAGGTCTTGGGGCGGGTGTCCTGAGGATGTGGTTCTTTAGCCAAGAGGAGGCAGGGACACTGCTCAGAGGGAAAGCCTGTGGGCGCGGGGCTGCGGCCAAGTGGGAGGAGATGAGTGGAGGCATAGGAGCAGGCCAAGGGCCTCTCTGGGAACTCGGCTCAACTCTGAGTGAAATGCGTGTGATGCGATAGTCGTGTTAGAGGATCACACCGGATACTGTGTTGACTGCAAAGGGCAGGCTGCAGGATGGGGATGAGGAGTCTGGAGTTGGTGGTGGCGGCGGAGAGGGGAGCGGGGGCCTCGCCTAGATGTCTTACGGCTGGGTGGCTCAGGCAGCTCAGACCGCCATAGACTAAGTGGCTTGAACAACAGAAATGACTTGCTCGCAGTTCTGAAGGCTGGGATCAGCCTTCAGGAGAGGTCCTGGTGAGGCCTCTCCCCCGACCTTTGGACTTCCCTCTGTGCATGTGTATGCATGTGTGTGCCAGTATGTGACAGAGTGTGTGAGCATGTGTGTGTGTGTGTGAGAGAGAGAGAGCACTGTCCTCCTCTTAAGAGGGCACCAGTCCTGTGGGATCAGGGCCCTGTGTTTATGACCTCATCCAACCTTAATCACCTCCCTGAAGACCGCATTTTTAAATGCAGGCTCAGAAGGGGTTTGGGCTTCAACAATTGAGTGGGAGAGTGGTGGGGAGGGGGGAGCACAGGCCTCTCCTGGGTGCCTTTAGGGCAGCAGTGTGCAGAGCCCTTGACCAGCCCTGTCCCCTTTGGCATAACTGCACCCCAGGTAGGGGGCCTGGCAGTGTCCCCGCCTCTGTGGTTTGCTCTACCAGGAAACCAGGTCACAGCCTGGTAGGATTAATGGGCCCAAGCATCAGGCAGGAGCTTCCTCTGAAAAATAGCGATTGGGTTTGGGTGCCCACCTGGCATCCTGCCATGTCTGTTGGAAGCCCCTAGCCTTCCCCAGCACCCCCTTCCTGTACCCCCTCTGTGCCAGAACCCATCAAGAGCAGCAGTGTTTCCTCTGTGCTGTTTCCAGAATGCTTCCATGATCTTGATTAATTAGGCCTTTCCCTGAGCGAGGGTCCCAGCAACTTGGGCCAAAGGGACAGAGAAGAGAAGGTGCCCTGGGGGCTGCACTCAGAGCTGGGGTTTCCCGAGCCAGGCCCCACGTGGGGCTCAGTCCTGGCTCAGCCGAGGGCTGCAGACTCCCCGTGTCTGCAGTATCAGCCAGCATCCTGGGCCCTTCTTCCCTGAGGACAGGAGCTGGACTGGGCCATCCTCGCTGCTGCCTAGGCCTGCCCACAAGGACCTGCACTGTAAGCTGAGCACCACGTCTGCCTCAACCAGTGATGGAGGCTCTCTTTGCAGTGACTTCTTCCTCAACTGTCAGGCATGTGTCAGGAATATGTACTTATTATATGTTTGGAAAATCCTAAAAAACAAACAAAACTAAAAAGAACCAGAAAGCTCCTTTATCCATAGACAGCCATGAAGAAACCATCTTGACAAGATTTGAACTTATTCTCTGTGCTGTGTCTGTGTGTTAACACAGCTCTGTTCATTTAACTCTCCCTGAACGTGATGGTCTGTCTACCGGCTGCAGAGCACGCATCCCTTCAGTGGGCATGCTGAGTTTCTCTTGGGCTTGGCAGACAGAGCACCAGAGACTGGGCAGCTCCTAAAACAGCAGATGTTGATTTCTCACAGTGCGGAGGGTGGACGGCCGAGGTTGGGGCTGGCAGGGTCAGGGAGCCGTGGTCCTGGCTGCAGACATCGCTGTCCTCGTGTGGAGAGAGGACACATGAGGGGACTCCAAAAAAAAGTGGGGGGGCTCAACCCTCATGACCTGAGCACACCCAAAGGCCCCCCTCCTCACATTTGGCATTAGGTCATTTGACACAAACATTCAGAGCAGAGAAACTTCTGTGTTTCCTTTTTTTCCGCAATTAAAAATCACAGTGATGTTATGCAACTAGAGATTATTATACTGAGTGAAGTCAGAGAAAGACATATGATATCACTTACATGTGGAATCTAAAATACCACACGAACACATCTACAAAACACAGACACAGAACAGAATTGTGGATGCCAAGGGGGAGGAGGCAGAGGAGGGAAGGGTTGGGAGTCTGGGATTAGCAGATGCAAACTATTATGTACAGGATGGAAAAACAATAAGGTCCTCCTGTACAGCACAGGGAACTATATTCAATATGTGTGTGTGAGTATGTGACAGTGTGTGAGTGTGTGTGTGTGTGTGTGTGTGTGTGAGAGAGCGAGCGCTCTCTTCTTAAGAGGGCACCAGTCCTGTGGGATCAGGGCCCTGTGTTTATGACTTCATCCAACCTTAATCACCTGCTCAGCAGGGGTTTGGGCTTCAACAATTGAGTGGGAGAATGGTGGGGAGGGGGGAGCACGGGCCTCACCTGGGTGCCTTTAGGGCAGCAGTGTGCAGAGCCCTTGACCAGCCCTGATCATGATAAATCATGGAAAATGTGTATGTATAACTGAATCACTGCTGTACAGCAGAAATTAGCGCAACGTTGTAAATCAGCTGTATTTCAACAAAATTGTTTTAATCACTGATATCAATAGTAAGTGGTAAATGGATTTTATGTATTAAGACTGTTTAGAGGTAGGAACAGAGAAGGCAGAACGTGACCATTTTCTACATTGAATCATACCTTGTGTAGCCTTTTGTGTTGGCGTTTTACTTAGCATAGTGTTGTTTTTAAAAAAAAAAAAAAGCGACCATTTTAAAGCCCTAGCGGCTTCCCTGGTGGCTCAGATGGTAAAGAATCCACCTGCAATGCAGAAGACAGGGGTTCCATCCCTAGGTCGGGATGGAATGGCTTCCCATTCCAGTATTCTTGCCTCGAGCAATGAATGCCACGGTAGACAGAAGAGCCTGGCGGGCTGCAATCCTGAGTCCCAAAGATTCGGACAGTACCTAACTTCCCAAAGCACGTCCTTGCGCGCCCCCTACAGGCCAGGCCCTGACGACGCAGCCGAGTGGGGAGAAGGAACAGGTGGAAGGAACCACCAAGTGCAGGCGCTCCACCAGGCTCATGTTAGACCGTTAACTCAAAGGCACCGACATGGTGACGAAGCGCAGAGGTTTGAGTCTTGCCCAGGGACACACAGCTGATGGGGGAGCTGGTGGGCGGTTCTCTGCCAGCCTTCCCTTCCTGCCTGCACATCCGCTGGCTTCTCGGGCATGTGACCCTGGTGGCGAGAGGCGCTCCGTGCTGGCTCCCTTCCCCTGAGGCCGCTGACCCCAGGGTGAGGACACGCGCTCAGGGCAGACGTCCACAGGCTGGGGCGTGTCTGTTTTGCAGGTTAGCATAGCAAAGTTCACTGGTGCAACCAGGAACGAGGCCTGGAGTCCAAGCCCAGCCCGGGTGCCCCAGCTCTTAGCCCAGCTGCCACAGAAGGGCCCTATGGCTACGATTCTGTGATTTTAAGGCACATGCTTGGCAGGAACACACACAGGGTCCCTTCCTGAGGGACCCTGGAGGAGGACAAGAGCTCTCAACTGAACCCACCTCATCCTCTGGGCTGATCTAGCAGGCAGGGGTGCTTTTCTGACCGAGGCTTGGAGCTCCGCGCCTCAGGACTAGGGTTTGCACACCCTCTTGCCTGCCAGGCCACAGAGGCCTCTGTCGCTGTGCTCCTGGCCGGGGTAGCCCCGCTGTCTGCCAGCCAGCCGCATGGGCGTGTCCACCTTGCTCATCCCCTCCCCAGGCCCTGGAGGGTCAGCAGACTCAGTGGGTCTGGGCCCCTCTGAGGCTCTGTGTCTATACGTGCTGTCATCTCCACCCTTGAGGGGCCAGGCTGCTAACTGGGGGTGCAGAGCTCTGCTTGCTCACCTGCTTCTCTCCCCCATCCCCAGAAGGCACCATCTGTGCCTTTTAAGTCACTGGTCAGGAACGCCTGGACCAGAACATTGACCTCCATCCTCGGGAGGCTGGATGTGGTGGGCCCTATGTTGACCCCTCGCCTTGGCCTCCAGTGAGCTCTTGACAGTTCTAATACTGCCAGCCCCAGGTTGTCCATTTGTGAGCCCTTGTGCTTGTCTCAAGGAGGCACACATGGGCAAACAGTGACACAGGCATCACTGTACAGAGAGAGAGGTTTTCGTGAGAAGCAGACGATGGGCAGCAGGCTGTTCCCGGGACTGCTGGCTCCTGGCGCTGAACGGAGCCAGGTAATGAGGCCACCAGCCTCGAGACCATGCACAGCCTCTGGCCTTACTGTGTGTGGGGACGTAGACATGATCCAGCTGAAGAAGGTCCCTCCAGCTGTGGGGCACAGGCTTGGAGGCTAGCAGAGGTGGCCCTCCTCAACTGCATTGGGTGTGGTGACCTTCTCTCTAAACGGCTAGAGGATATTTTAGCCTTTCAGGTCATGATTCTATCAGCTCTGCCACTGTAGCTCAAAACAACCAGAGAAAACAATGAAACCAATGTGCATGATTATATTCCAATAAAATGTCCTGTGGACACTAAATTTTAATTTCACATCACAAAATTTGTTTCAACCATTTAAAACCCATTCTTAGGACTTCCCTGGTTGTCCAGTGTCTAAGACTCCACACTCCCAGTGCAGGGGCCCCGGGTTTGATCCCAGGTTGGGGATCAAATCCTGCATGCCATAACTAAAAGATCCTGTGTGCCACCGCTGTGACCCAGCACAGCCCAAACCAGAAAAACCGTTCTCACTTCCAGGGCCTTGCAAAACCAGGTGGGGTGAGGGTGGCTTTAAACGCTGCGCCTCCCTGCGCGCCTGTAGGGCTCCCTCAGACTGCAGAGCTAGCCCTGCCCCTGTGTCCCCAGACAAGAACAAGACCTTGCAGAGAGCAAATGTTTGACCTTATGTAGACCTCTGTGGAAACTCTTGGCGCTGGAGCATTTTCTCTCGTCTGCGGGCCTCTAGAGCTTCACCTCAAAGCCTGATGTACCTCAAACACAGCATTCATTCAAAAAACTTCTGGGCTCTGAGTGCAAGCCACATCCACAAAGGGACACACGAATGTGAAAACCCACTGGGCTCTGCACAGACACCCCACTTTATTAGTGAAGCTTCCAGAATGCTCAAAGTATCATAAAGCTTATCTGATAATGAAGACAAATTTCAGGTCAAAATTATGAGTTTAATTTGTCTCCAAAAGAGAAATCCAAAGTATTTTAGAATCTATTCTATGAGCATTCTAGAAATTCTCTTTGGCCATGCTGGGCATCTTGTGGGATCTAGGGGAAAGCTGAGTCCTGACCACTGGAGTGCCAAGAAATTCCCAGAAATTCTTAAAATGAGTTTACTGTTCCTGAAACCCCAACTGGGAAATACAGCTTGGAAGTAGGATAGGATAGTCCAGAACTCCCACACCTGGCAGGCAGCCCTCTCCTCTCCTCCCAGCGCACACAGAGAAGTAGGAAGACACTTCTCCGTGCTCTGGGATCTGAAACCCAGGCAGCAGCAGTTTGAATGCAACGTCGTCAGGTGACACACAAATACCACAAACCTTTTTCACGCGGATGCAGCCAAGGAGACTCCTCACCCAACGCTTCTGCAGCCAGTATTCTAGGCTGGAATGTAGGCCTTGAGATTTATTTCTATTGAATTTTTGGTTATCCTGGGACATTTAAGTGAACAAAACATAAGAACAGAGAAAAAATAATACCTCAAAGGCTGGAGGCAGGACTGCCACGCAGTCAGAGGCACCCTGCAAGCAAAGGGCCAGCTGTGTTCCAAGAACCTTTATTTGGTCACACTGAAATCTGATTTCAATATAATTCTCAAATGTCACAAAATAGTCTTTCCCCACCCGCCTCCAACCATTTAAAAATGTAAAAACCATTCTTAGTTCTTAGGCCTGTTACAAGGTAAACGGGGACATGAAAATTCTGAAGGTGATTCAAGCACACATGGATTGTGAGCAGCACCAAGCCCACGCGGTCAGGAGCCCTGCCGACCGGCCAGGAAGCAAAACCAGGAGGCTGTCAGATCAGAAGCAGCTGCCGCATTGGCGAAGCCTCCTTGGCTGGCTGTGATTACATTTCTCAGACCTGCATGCATTTACAGACTGACTCCAGCTCAGGTTTTGTGGAGGTCCCAGGCCAGCGTCCTCAGGCTGATCACCAGGCTTCACAGACGTGGGCACAGGCCTGCATTTGGCCCACGGGGCACACAGTGGGCCAGCCCCAACAGGACCATGTTGATTCCGAGTCCAGGTGCTAGAGTGCGTTTAAGGCTGGGTCCTCAGGCCCTTTTTGGCTGGCCTGCAAGTGCTGTCAGGAAAGACAAGCATCCTGTGGCACAGACCCTGGAGTCCAGAGGCCCTGTACCCCTTTGCGTGTCATTACCAGGAAGTGGCCAGGACTCCTTGTGGGGAGGGCCCATCCGATGACAAACCACTTTCTTAGCACCAGCAGACCGTGGGGGTGTGGCATGTCCACCCAGGACCTTGATCTTGTCCCACTGTTAGGTGGCTCAAAAGGCCTAAGATATGGCCCACTTAGAGGTGCCCACCTTGCCTGGCTCTGAAGGCAGTGACCACCTGGTTGAGCACAGCAGCTGAGGTGGGGACGTAACCTCTGGTGTCTGTAGAGGTCCCTGCTGTCTTGCACTGACTTTCAGACACAAGTTGTGGGTGAAGCGGGGGGTTACAGCTGCTGCAGACGCACACTGTCTGCATGGTGCCCCAGCCAGGGCAGGAGCACACCGAAGTTGCAGGTGGGGCAATCCTTGTCCCAAGACAGCGCTGCAACCTACACACCTTGTGCCAGGGAAGCAGCCAATCAGGCTGAGCTGCTGGGGGGTTGAGTCCCGTCTACTTGCTGAGAACATCCTGGACTCTGCTGTCCCAACCTCTCCAGGCACCTGGAGCGGCTGGCACTTGTTCTTGGAGAGAAACCCACAGGCTGCTTCTGGGCTACGTTACACAAGGCGAACCTGGGCTTAACACAACCCATGTGATGTGACCCACCAAGTCCTGTTGAAATAAACCCTCAAGTGACCTCAGGGTCACCTGTTGGACATGGGAGACGTGGCCCCTCCATGGAAGACAGCCCTTTGCCCTGTGATTATCGTCAGTGGTGCCAAAGATCGCCAGGTCTCGGGGTGGTGCTGGGTAGCAGCTGGCGACGCTCCTCATCCTGAGTCCCCCTGCACAGCCCAGGGCCCTGGGCCATGCGGGAGCTACCACTGCACGTCAGCCTCATCCTGCAGCTCGCAGGCCTTGAGCTGCTCCAGGAGCTGCTCTGCAGCCCAGCCTGTCAGTCAACCAGAGCAGCAATGTTCCCTGCACGTTCCTTCCACTGGTGACAAGATGGCCACATGCTCTGACCACTCGACCCAAGCCGGGCCATGCTGGCAGAGAAAACCTGAGCAGGAGGCAATGCCAGCCGAGTGGGCTTGCTCACTGGCACCCAGTGCTTGGCGCCCATGGGCCCTCTGCCCTGGGACCTGTGGGGCCCGTTGAGGCCACACCCCCATGCTGATCCTGGTGAGCAGGCGTCTCCAGCACCCATTGGCCTATGCAAAGGCACCAGCTCACGCGTCTGCCTGCAGACCTTCCAGTTCTGGTGGTCCGTGTGGCTGGTGTTTTGAGGGTACGCCTCTGGTGGCGTCCTCGGGGCTGCTCTTTCATTCTTGTAACCACTGTAAGACAATGCTCGGGGAGGCCACTGGGTTCTGGACTTACAGCAGGCCAGGGACACTGTCCCCAGGCCTGGGTGCTGCTCCTGGCGTGCCTGCATGGACCCAGCACCTCCCCCAAGAGAAGGGCTGCTCTGCGAGGCATATCCGCTGAGGAGAGCAGAAGGGGAGCCCAGGCACCCCCCCCCAGCAGCCCTGCACAAACACATCCTTGCTGCAGAAGCCAGTCTGGTACCTGGGGCCTAAGGAAGGCGTCCCGGGTGACTTCTTCCACCCCCTCAGCCGGTGGGGCTGCCGGGGCTCGTCTCATGCCTCGTCCGCAAGGTCCGGGGTCATCCCTCTGAGAGCTCAAATGCTACACGTGTCACCCTGATGGAGACACGAGCTTTACTGGAGGGGATAAGGTCAAACGTGCCAGCAAAAACATACACCACGTATGAATCGCAACACTCCCTAAGAGAGCAATTCTGAATCTTCCCCAGTTTTCTAGATCTTCAGTGTAAAAGATCCCATGTCAAATAAGTTAAGGCTGTAGGTTTATTCACATTTATACACATTTGTAAAGGTAAGTGGTCTAGCCCATGTGAATTTTCTGATGCTGAGTAAGCCTTGAGCTCCTATTAAAAGCTTTGCCACATTCATTACATTTGTAAGGTTTCTCTCCAGTGTGAATTCTCTGGTGGATAATGAGATGCGACCGCCACCTGAATATTTTCTCACATTCATTACATTTGTGAAGTTTCTTTACAGTATTAACTCTCCTACGACTCGTGTGGGTGGAAGCCTCCAGGGTGCTCCCGTACTCACGGTACCACTGGGCACGAGTGTGGATCCTCTGGTGCTCGATCAGGTATGAGCTCCGGCTGAAGGCCTTCCCGCACTCGCTGCATCCATAGGGCTTCACCCCGGCATGGATAATCTGGTGCTGGAAAAGGGTGGAATTCTGGCTGAAGGCCTTCCCACACTCACTGCACTTATATGGCCTCTCGCCCGTGTGCACCCTCTGGTGTATCGTGAGCTGTGTGCTCATGCTGAAGGCTTTGCCACATTCGAGGCACTCGTAGGGCTTCTCCCCCTTATGAATCCTTTGATGGTAAATGAGGCTCGAGCTCTGGCTAAAGGCCTTCCCGCAGTCACTGCACTCGTACGGCTTCTCCCCGGTATGAATTCTCTGATGCTGAATGAGGTGTGAGCCCTGGACAAAGCCCTTCCCACACTCATCGCACTTAAACGGTTTTTCTCCAGTGTGAGTTCTCTGGTGGCGAATAAGTCGTGAGCTGCAACCAAAGGCTTTTGAACACTTGTTGCATTTATAAGGTTTCTCTCCAGTGTGTGTCAGTTGATGCTGACTCAGGCGGGAGACCCACCGGAAAGCCTTCCCACACTCATCACACTTAAATGGCTTCTCGGGAGCATGCATCCTCTGACGTGCACCCAGGCTGGGACTCTCCGGGGTTCTCGGGAGCTCAAGCTTCTCCCCAGCGTGCATCCGCTGGTGCTGAGCTAGGGTTGAGCTCTGGCTGAAGGCCTTGCCGCACTCCCGGCACGGATAGGGCCGCTCTCCTGTGTGGGTCCTCTGGTGCCTGGCCAGCTGAGACTGCTGGCTGAAGGCCTTCCCGCATTCCCGGCAGCCATAGGGCCTCTCTCCCGTGTGGACCCTCTGATGATGGATGAGGCTGGAGCTCTGCCCAAAGGCTTTTCCACATTCTTCACACCTGTAGGGCTTCTCCCCAGTGTGAATCCTTTGATGCTGAATAAGTTTTGAGCTCAGGCGAAAGGCCTTCCCGCAGTCGGTGCACTTAAATGGCTTCTCTCCAGTGTGGATCCTCTGATGCTGAGTAAGCTGTGAGCACAACCTGAAGACCTTCCCACACTCCCTACACTCATATGGTTTCTCTCCAGGCAAGGTACTCAGATGTGTCCCCTGAAAGCAATCAGATAACTTTTTTTGGCACTCTTGGCATCTGTTGGGTTTCTGCTGGGTATTCATTTCCTGGTGCAGAGCAACATCTGAAGGAGATCGCAAACTCCTGCCACATACATCGCACCTTCCAAAGGACCACTGACTTTGATCAGGCTGACAACCCAGGCGGCCACTGCTTCCCCGCTCACCATGACCCTGGAACTCGTCCTCAGTGAAGGCCTTCCTGGGACCCGTGGTCCCCATGTTCAAGAAGTTTTTATGGAAGAGGGAGCTTGGCTGTCTCTGTGAACAGACTTCAGGATCTGAGGTGTTTCCAAAGCCAGGACTCTGGGGAAAGTCCTGGGGCAAGGTTTTGACCATGACCCCCCCAGATTCTGATTTAAAACTGTCCATGTCCTCACAGGCCTGCTCACCATCAGTCCCAACTGTAGAATCTGAAATGAACAGGAAGCAAATTGCTGCTAATCCCCTGTGCTCAGAGAAAGGAGACTGGGGGGTGGGGGTGCATACCACCCCTGGGACTGAGCCCCCTCCCAGGACAGGCTGTACTGAGCATTTGGAAAGATGCGATGAGAAGTCAATGCCTTTTGACAATGGTCAAAATCTGGTTCTGTTCATGCTTAATGCATTCATTCAGTTACTATATACCTGGAAGACTCCAAAGAGCCACTCTCCTACGTGGAGAAAAGGTCATCTCACAGGGAATGAGTACGAGGAAAAACCCACAAAGAGGCAAAGTGAGCCCAAAAGGGTGGAGGATAAAAGGCAGGGTTAGGGTGCCTGTGAGAGGAAGTAGAGTAAGGAGGAAAGAAGGGCTGAAAACTGAACAGAGGGGTGTTATGTACTGAGAAAAATGAGGCACAAGAGCTGCTAAGGGGCGCACGGGTGAGTCCAAGAGAGGTGGGCCTCAGCTGTCCACCGGGCAGGGTTCTCTCCAGCCGCTGCCAGTCCTGCCCTCTGACTCCCACTGCTGCGTCCATCCCTTGCTGCCCTGCCCCTCAGCTTCCAGGTGGCCACAGTAACTACACTGGGCTACGCTGATGCCTCCTTCCTGGGGGTTTCCAGAGGGCCCACCTCCCTGCTTGCCCTCACATGGAGGGATGGAGGGATGTGGCCACCAGCCAAGGAATACCTGGGGCCACCAGAAGCTGGAATAGGCAGGGAGGATCCTCCCCTACAGGTTTCAGAGGGGACACGACACTGCTTGTGACTTGATCCTGGACATGTGGTCCCCACAACTAAGGAACAGTAAATCTCGGCTGTGGTAAGCCTCTAGTCTATGTGCTTTGTTACAGCAGCTTCAGGACACCAACACAGCCCTGGAACTTCATCTGAGAGGCTGGGTCACCCAGACCCCATGAAACTCTGGAGGGAGCATGGCAGTGGCAGGTGAACAGCTGCTCAGAGTCACACATGTGCCTTTGCTTAATATGAATATTAGTAAAATTCAAACTAATAAAATGTGGTTCAAAAACAAATTGTCTTGCTATAATGCACAGGAGTTCTATGCCCTTGCTTTTCTGTAGTTTAGTCTCTCCTGAGGCTGCCCCATGACTGGCCTACGCCTCTAGGCCCACCCCACAGCATATCCAGCCAGCTCAGCAAAGCTGCATGGATAGCCTCTGGGGTCCCCCTCCAGCTTCCCACCTGAGCCCTCGCCAGGCATGGGGACCCTGAATCCCTCCTGTGCCCGGAATTCTCACCTGTCCGGGTGGTCCTGGCTGTCTCTCTCCCCTCTGCTCCTTGCAGGTCGAGGACCCATGGATCCTGCCCCTGTTCTAGCCGGGAGATCAGCTCAGGCTTGAAGACCAGGAATCCTGCTGTGGGGGCAGCAGAGGAGGAGACGGTATCATTGTGGCTGGGAGTGCAGCTCGGGGCTCAGTTCTCCCTGGTCCCCAGGAGTGAAAGGTTGGGGGCTACTGGAGCACAGGGGCCTCCTGTCCAGACCTGCTGCCTCCTGAGGCTGGACAGAGAGGAACGTGTGGACTCCCAGTCTGGCCCTGCTGCAAATGGAGACAGGGCCAGGATCGCCAGGGAGTCCTGTCACCCAAGTCTGCAGAACACAGGCCAGCTCTCCCCCACGGGGAGAGGCAGGCACAGCCAGCACTTCCCTCAGTCCCCTCAGGGATGCTCCAAGAGGTACGGTTGCTTAAGAAACAATACAACAACAAATCAACCAACAAAATGGATTTTAAATCAGAAGGTGTGAAGCCCAATCATCAGCCAGCAGCCCCAGCCTCAAGTCCTCACACAGAGCCCAGGGCCTCAGCAGAGGGCTGGAGACCGGCAGGCACCCCCTGGCACCTGCCTTCTGGGGCCAGTAGCCCCCATGCTGTGGGGCAGCCATGTGAAGTGCTCCCAGCCCACCCAAGGGCCAGTCAAGCCCTCTGGCTAGAGCACTCCTCAGGTGTTCAGCCATGGGGTGGAGAAGGCAGCAGGCAGAGAAGGTCAAAGGCTCAGGTGACAGCAGGACCCCACACTCGACAGGAAATAGGTTCCCGCCAAGCACACGTGTGCTGCTCACAGAGAGATGTCCCTGGGCAGCCAGAAAGGGGGTCGGGCAAAGGCCATGAAACAATACCACAGCCGGCACCTGACCTAAGTGCAGCTGGACACACAGCAACCACAATGGGTGGCTCAAAACTATGACTATCCAGAAACTATGTGATGAATTAGTAAGTGGCAACTGTATTTACTATGAGTTAAAAGTCGTAGGATGCAGCTGAAGTGATATTTATGCATAAAATTTCATGTTTTTAACTACACCAACTAGAAACAAGAATGGTAAACACAGAACAGGTAAATACTAAGCTCAAGAAACAATAAGAAATCTGACTGAGTAGCTGTTCAAGCTATTTCAAGTTTGGATTCTATTTCTATTCACTCAGGCAGAAAGTCCACCTATCTAACTTTCAGAAGTCCACCTACACTGTGAGCACAGCCAAACAGTACAAAGGAAAGAAAAGAAACAACACAGCAGACCCAATAAATTAAAAGGGAAGAAGGAAGAAAGGCGGAAAGACTCAGTGACGGAGCGCCCTGCCCCTCCTGCCCCCCAAAACCCACAAGCTGGGTCTCTGAAAGATGAAACAACAGTCTCATGGCAGTCAGTATCAATCATGGTCAACACAGTGAAAAAATGCTGCAAAAATAAATAAGGGAAACAAATACAAACATAACAGACATTAAAAATGAAGAGTGTTCTGAGTAAGTACACACTAGAAAAACTGAAAATCTGAGTAACTGTTTCAGCCATTTCAAGTTTGGATTGTATTTCTACCCATTCAGGCAGAAAGTCCACCTACCCTGTGAGCACTGAATCACATGACATATGCAAACCTGGGAGCCTGCCTGGCTCACCAAGACTCCTCCTGGGGTCAGCTTCTGACCCACAAGGACTCACAGTCCCAAGCCCCTCCCTAGCTCATGAGGGCTCGACCACATGGCCTCCAGATCTGCAGCCTCGAGCAGAGGCCAAAATACGTGGGTGCTGACCGATGATGGAAGGGCTAGGGGTGTCCAAATAAAGCCTCACCTAGTCCAGCCACACTGCTGTGGTTCTCAAGCATCACCTCCTTGTAGAGAGCCCTCTGGCCAGGGTCCAGACACTGCCATTCCTCCCGCGAGAAGTGCACGGCCACATCACCAAATGTCACAGCCTCCTGAAAGGACACACACCAGTCTCCTGGCTGTCTCAAGCACACAGACCACAAGGTTGAGGGAGACAGTCACCAGGCCCCTTTGGTTTTAAAATTGAGGGGAGGAAGGAATTCCCTGGCTGTCTTGTGGTCAGGACTCTGCTCCCACTGTAGGGGGCACAGGCTCAATCCCTGGTCAGGGAAGTAAGATCCTGCAAGCTGTGCAATGTAGCCAAAAAATAAAATAAAATCAAGGGGAGAGACAGTATGGAGGAGAGGGAGGGACCCAGGTCATGGGGATCTACAACCCTCCCCCAAAAGCCTCAGGCAGGCCCAATCTGAGCAGGCTTTGCTTACTACCTTGGACACACCCGAGACTGGCAAGGCGTCAGCAAGAGGCCGAGGGTCTAGGTCCAGGCCCATTGGGCATGGTGGGTGCCCAGAGGAGCAGGTAGGGGCCTCACAAGACGAGGGAGGGAACAGGGGAAGTCAGACTCCTACCATGAGGCTCGGTGGGTGGGAATCCACGTGTCCTGGCTGAGAGACCTGTTGGCAGTTACCAAAGAGTCAGAGGTCACAATCCTGGAGGCCCCAACCTCTCACTTCCAGACTAATCGAGGGGGTACCACATCCTCCAATCTTTTACTTCCAACTCCAAGTGTTCTCTGGCAGGGACTTGTGGTGGGGCCAAAATGGCCGTAGCACTACAGGATCTGCCCTCCGAAGCTTCATTCGTCTTTCAGAGAGTGTGACATGTAAGAATTACTCCACAAACATGTAATGGGTAGTTGCCACGTGTACCAGGTGCTCGGCTAGGCAATAGGGATGTGGTAGTGAATAGCGCACAAGGACTCTACCTTCTTGGAGCAGCCTAGTGGGGGAAAGAGCTAACTGACCATGCAAACAAACCAAAATTAAACTGTGATGACAGCACAAGTACAAGGGACTCAGAAAGCACTTACACTAGGAAACTCGGACTTAGTCTGATGGGTCACTTCCCCTAGGTGCTAACTCGGTGCTAATCGGGGTGGGGAGGGAACTCGTAGGCAGCAGGAACAGAGGCAAGGGCCTCGTGTGCAAGGGCCAGAGGCAAGAAGGACCCTCCGAGGCAGGAAGGACTAGGGCTGAATGAGCCAGTGGGGCAAGATCTCAGGCAGCAAGATGAGTCATGGTGTGACGGGCGGCTGGAGTAGACAGGAACCAGAAGGATGGACTGCACGGAAAAGAGGAGGGGACACCTGACCACACCCCAACCTTTGTACAAAAATCTGACCCCTCTCCGGGCATCCCCCTGGGAGGTCAGAAAGAGAAGTGGACTTCCTAGGGGAGATTCTGACTCCAAAAGCGGCTTGAGGGAAGAAGCTTTAGGCCATGAGCTGATTCAGACTGCAGTGACCACTGTTAAGCGGTTCCCCACCTGGGCCTGGCCAGCAGCAGGCATGTACCTCCCGGTGCTGGATCCTGGGTCCCTGTAGAGAAGTACAGGCTCTAAGTAGCAGCCAGAATTAAGAAAAAATACACAGCCTACGATCCCAAGACATAGCCCTTTTGGCCACCTTCATGAAGTCTAGGTCTTGAAGGAGCAGTGAGAAAGGGTAAAAGAGTGCCCCCGAGGGAGATGATGGGTATGCAGGCTGGAGCATGCCTAGAACCGAAGGGGAGGCTACGAGGCTGCCGCGAGGCCGGATCTGTGGGACGACCCCTCCCGCTTCTTCCCGGCCAAGACGGACAAGTCTCGACCACCGCCCTACCCGGCGCCAACGGGCTCTCGGAGCTGCCCGCTTCACCAGCGCTTCCCAGCGGAGAGGCCGGGGGAGCGCGGAGCCCGCCTCATCGGAGGCGGGAGGACGCGGGGGCCGGTAGGAGACCTCGTAGACCAAAGAGGGGAGGAGAACTTGGGCCGCCCCGACTCTAATCTACGCCCTCAGCACCGACTCACCCTCCCGGGGCCAGCCGGAGACTCTAGCAGCGCGACGACGCCGGAAACGGGCCTCGGCCGCTGGCGGCCGCTCGCCCCGCAGACTTCCGGTTGCTCTGGGCGGTTCGGAGGCTCAGCCGACTCGGTGGTTCCCAGCTGTTCCCCAACCCAGGAAGCCGGAGACCCGGCAGGGCCAGGTAGCTTGGGAACCGACAGAGCCCGGAGCGGGCGGGGCGGAATCCGGTAAAGGGCGGGGTCACAGTTCAAGGAGGGCGGGGCTGGGGCCGAGGGAAAGCGAGGGCCCGGGCTCGCTGCTGTGTGGCCTGGAGGCGGGGAGTAGACCCGGACGAAACCGGAGGAGAGCGACCTGAGGGTCGCCCGGGCCGGCCCCGCTCACCTCTGGTCACAGTCTGGGCCGCTGGTCCCCGCATTGGGTTCTGTGTGCGGGCTGCTGCTAGGCAGAACGCGCCTGCTGGGCCTGTTCCAGGCTCCAGGACTACAGAGACGCCGCTGCCCCAGCTGTGCCCAGTGGAGTACGGGGGCGAGCGGCCAGGTGGGGCGCAGAGGAGCCCTGTGGAGAGAGTAGGTGTTCCTGTCCTTGGTGTGGAGATGTCTCGGGCCACGGGCACCGCAGAGTGTGGAGGGGCACCGACAGCCCAGAGATGAGGCTGTGAGGGCTGCAGAAAGGGTGAGGACCACCAGGAGGAGAGGCCCAGGGCAGACGTCAACCGGGACGTCTGGCTGGCGTCCCTGGCTGCGTCGCGGGGCTCGAGGCAGCGGGACAACCTAGGACCCGCCGAGAGACCTGAGGCGGTGGGCCCTCAGGCGAAGGGCAGAGCGCCCGGGTGTCTGGTCAGGACTGCTCCTCGCCGTGCCCTCTCCCAACCCAGCTTTATCTGGCTCCTGGGGCAGCCTGTTCTGGGTTTTCTCCCATACCCACGCGGTCCTGTGTGTAGGGGGAGGGCACCCCAACTTCTTTGGGATTCGGCAGGAGCCTCCCCTTCGGCAGCCCAGCTCCCTCAGCTTTGGGGAGGACGCTGCGCGTGTCTTAGGAGGCCACAGCTTCCCGTGCGGTCCGGGCCCTTGGAACTTCTCACACTGGACAGCCCTGGAGCAGCAAGGTTGAGGGGAGGGCCCTGACACCAGCCTCATTGATGATCCAAACCCTGGGGTCCCTGGCAAAGCCCCGGTGAATGGGCGCAAGCCCAAGGAAGGAGGTGGACAGAGTCAGTTCCTGGATCGACTCCTAGGGGAGGTGGAAGGGAAAACCTAGAATGCTCAGAGGAACCAGCTCTTTTCCCTGGGCACCTGCGGGGTGTAGTCTGGGTCTCCCACCCCACGCCTCCAGATGTCGAACAATTCTCAGCTCTCCCATCTCCACATCCTCCCTCATAACTCTGAAAGCATCTGTGCAAAAGATGAATAGATGAAGAAATGGGGAATGGGAAAGGACTGGGTGTACACCTGCTTCTTAACCCTAACCCCTAGCCAAGTACTCAGGCACCCTGAGCTCACTGGTGTCCTGACCTACTGGGTCCCCCTTCTGCTGGAGTGTCATCACACTGCACCATCTTGAGCTAGGAGGTCCTGGCAAACCTGGGCCCCAGCCTAGCCCCTCAAGGAGGGGAGTACTCCTACTCAAGATCAGGGGAGCACTCCTACTCTAACGTGAGGCTGACCCAGGGAGCAAGAAGGGGAGCCAGGGCTGACACTGGGATCTTCAGACTGATGACAGAACCACCTCAGCTGCCACAAGAGTCTGGCCCAGAGTGTCCACCCGGCAGACACCTGGGCAGTGTGGGAGGTGTGGGGACCAGGGTTCTGAGGGTGCTACCTGGGTGCGGGGTGAAGGAGACTGTGTCTGTCCCTGCAGGCCATTCCAGGGCCTCCACACCTGCATTCCATAATCCTCACTGAGCCTTGGACCCACTGAACAAACAGACTGTTAACAGCCAGGGGCCTGCATGGTCCCCAGATGGTCACAGTGCCTCTTCTCTGGGCAAACCCAAATCACTTTCCAGCTATTTCCAGCCTGGGATTAGGATTCTGAGCTGTAAGTGTTCCCAGGGGAAAAGCCATGCTTGAAAGTTATTTTCGAGGACTTCCCTGTTGGTGCCGTGGATGGGAGGGGACACAGGTTTGATCCCTGGTCCGGGAGGATTCCACATGCCTCAGAACAACTAAGCCCATGTGCTGCAGTCACTGAACCTGGGGTACAAGAACTGTTGAAGCTCACATGCCTAGAGATTGTGCTCCGCAACAAGAGAAGCCACCAGAATGAGAAGCCCACACATGGCAATGAAGAGTAGACCCGCTTGCTGCAACTAAAGAAAGCCCACGCAAAAGCAACGAAGACCCATCACAGCCAAAAATCAATCGATAAATAATTAAATTATCTTTGAGAATTCCCTGGCAATCCAGTCCTTAGTTCTCCACACTGTCACTGCCAAGCACACAGATTCACTTCCTGACTGGGGAATTAAGATCCCACAAGATTGTGTGGACAAATATGTATATATATTTTTAAAGAGATGTGTTTCCAAGGCCACTTTCTGTAGTCTAGTAGATGGCACAGGGAAATAACACTTTCAGTGAAGTGGGACAGAGCTGCTGAAGGCTGTCACTATCCCCGAACACTCAGGAATCTCCTTGTGAGTTAAAATGTATGTGGATTTTGTTTTAATCAGGGATGGTAAGATGTCAGAAAAAGCAAAAGAGTTCCAGAAAAACATCTGTTTCTGCTTTATTGACTATGTGGATCACAATAAACTGGAAAATTCTGAAAGAGATGGGAATACCAGACCACCTGACCTGCCTCTTGAGAAACCTGTATGCAGGTCAGGAAGCAACAGTTAGAACTGGACATGGAACAACAGACTGGTTCCAAATAGGAAAAGGAGTATGTCAAGGCTGTATATTGTCATCCTGCTTATTTAACTTATATGCAGAGTACATTATGAGAAACGCTGGGCTGGATGAAGCACAAGCTGGAATCAAGATTGTTGGGAGAAATATCAATAACCTCAGATAGGCAGATGACACCACCCTTATGGCAGAAAGTTAAGAAGAACTAAAGAGCCTCTTGATGAAAGTGAAAGAGGAGAGTGAAAAAGTTGGCTTAAAGCTCAACATTCAGAAAACGAAGATCATGGCATCCGGTCCCATCACTTCATGGGAAATAGATGGGGAAACAGTGGAAGTAGTGGCTGACTTTATTTTTCTGGACTCCAAAATCACTGCAGATGGTGATTGCAGCCATGAAATTAAATGACACTTACTCCTTGGAAGGAAAGTTATGACCAACCTAGACAGCATATTAAAAAGCAGAGACATCACTTTGTCAACAAAGGTCTGTCTAGTCAAGGCTATGGTTTTTCCAGTGGTCATGTATGGACGTGAGAGTTGGACTATAAAGAAAGCTAAGCGCCAAAGAATGGATGCTTGTGAACTGTGGTGTTGGAGAAGACTCTTGAGAGTCCCTTGGACTGCAAGGAGATCCAACCAGTCCATCCTAAAGGAGATCAGTCCTGGGTGTTCATTGGAAGGACTGATGTTGAAGCTGAAACTCCAATACTTTGGCCATCTGATGCGAAGTGTTGACTCATTTGAAAAGACCCTGATGCTGGGAAAGACTGAGGGTGGGTGAAGAAGAGGACGACAGAAGATGAGATGGTTGGATGGCATCACCGACTCAATGGACATGAGTTTGGGTAAACTCCGGGAGTTGGTGATGGACAGGGAGGCCTGGCATGCTGCGGTTCATGGGGTCGCAAGGAGTCGGATACGACTGAGTGACTGAACTGAACTGAACCCTGCATATAAGTTAAATAAGCAAGGTGACAATATATAGCCTTGACGTACTCCTTTCCCAACTTTGAACCAGTCTGTTGTTCCACGTCCAGTTCTAACTTTTGCTTCTTGACCTGCATACAAGTTTCTCAGGAGACAGGTAACGTGGTCTGGTATTCCTATGTCTTGAAGAATTTTTCACAGTTTGTTGTGATCCACACAGTCAAAGGCTTTAGTGTAGTCAATGAAGCAGAAGTAGATGTTTTTCTGGAATTCTCTTGCTTTTTCTCTGATCCAGTGGGTGTTGGCAGTTTGATCTGTGGTTCCTCGCCTTTTCTAAATCCGGCTTGAACATCTGGAAGTTCTCAGTTCATGTACTGTTGAAGCCTAGCTTGGAGAATTTTGAGCATTACTTTGCTAGCGTGTGAGATGAGTGCAATTGTGCAGTAGTTTGAACATTCTTTGGCTTTGCCTCTCTTTGGGATTGGAATGAAAATTGACCTTTTCCAGTACTGTGGCCACTGCTGAGTTTTCCAAATTTGTAGGCATATTGAGTGTAGCACTTTCGCAGCACCATCTTTTAGGATTTGAAATAGCTCAAGTGGAATTCCATCACCTCTACTAGCTTTGTTCATAGTGACGCTTCCTAAGGCCCACTTGACTTTGCACTCCAGGATGTCTGGCTTTAGGTGAATGATCACACCATCATGGTTATCTGGGTCATGAAAATCTTTTTTGTATAGTTCTGTGTATTCTTGCACCTCTTCTTAATATCTTCTGCTTCTGTTAGGTCCATACCATTTCTGTCCTTTATTGTGTCCATCTTTGCATGAAATGTTCCCTTCATATTTCTAATTTACTTGATGAGATGTCTAATCTTTCCAATTCTATTGTTTTCCTCTGTTTCTTTGTGTTGATCACTAAGGAAGGCTTTCTTATCTCTCCTGGTGTTTGGGGTCTTTGTTTACATTTGGCCAATTATTTTGTTTCTTTCTTCACATCTGACTGGTCCTTGGACCCTCCCCAATATGTGTGCACAACTTTTTTCTAAGATGAATCCCAAGGCAGAGGCCTGTGGGTGCATGTCCACACTTGTATTGGGGTGGGGCTCCCTTGCTTTTCGACCCCCATGAAGCCTTCCTGTGCAAGTGCAGACAGAGAAGTCTTCCTTAACCTCAGGAGTGGTCATCTCATTGCTTTAACAGAGCTCAGTTTTTGCCACTAGCTTTGTCCTTGAAGTGTCAGGGTGAGAACAAAGCTTGAATTTTACTCCAGTTGACAAACACTAAGTGTCCAGCCCAGGGGCCCATCTCCTAACCCTAACCCTAATACCACCAAAAGTGAAAGTGAAAGTCACACAGTCATGTCCGACTCTTTGTAACCCCATGGACTATACAGTCCATGGAGTTCTCCAGGCCAGAATACTGGTATGGGTAGCCTTTCCCTTCTCCAGGGGATCTTTCCATCCCAGGGATTGAACCCAGGTCTCCCGCATTACAGGTGGATTCTTGACCAGCTGAGCCACAAGGGAAGCCCAATACTGCTAAACTGCATACTTATAAATGACTACAATGGCAAATATTATGTGTATTTTACCATGCTTTAAAAAGTTGGAAAAAAAATGTCAGGGCTAAAAATGCACTTTGTTTGGGAAAAGGGTACCTCTTTAAGTACATTCTTAGCTTATTAGTGAGAAGACCACATTTTGCAAGTACTTCAGAGATTTGCTAATAGGCAATGGCACTCCACTTCAGTATTCTTGCCTGGAAAATCCCATGGATGGAGGAGCCTGGTGGGCTGCAGTCCATGGGGTTGCTAAGAGTCAGACACAACTGAGCAACTTCACTTTCACTTTAATATATTTATGTATATATATTTGGCTGGGCCAGGTCTTAGTTGCAGTATGTGGGATCTAGTTCCCTGACCTGAGATCGAACGCAGGCCCCTGCATTGGGAGCAGGCAGTCTTAGCCATTGGATCATCAGGGAAGTCATTAATATTTTTTCAAAATTAGAAGAAAATCCCCATTATGCTTATGTTAATGAGCAGCAATTAACTCAAAATGAAAGTATAAAGGCTCTATTGTGTGTGTTTGCTGGACCACTCCAGAATATTCAGTTTTTCTGTAGAACAACAAATTAGGAGAGTGGATGAGACGGTTTTCAGATATACAACACAGAGCACGTGGGCAGACACGGGAAAGGGTGGAGTGAACAGAAGAGCTATTTGTCCACGGAAAGGGACAAGTAAGTTAAGAAGGCCCCATACACAACCCCTAAATGTCCAAGAGGCCCCCAGGAGGCCCCCAAATGCAGATAAAATCACAGCAGCTGGCCTGACCTGCAGTGTGGGACCAGATGATCACTGAGTGGTGTGTGTGTGTTGGGGTGGTGGTGGTGAGGGGTGGGGGGTGGGGCTCTGCTGTGGGGTTGCAGGAGCTCTGAAGCCAGAGAGCCCACTACCTGACACAGCTCAGAGGCAACGACCTGTCTGCACCTCAGGCCAGCATTCATCACTGTAGGTGGGTCTTTCAGAGAATGTTTTTTAATTTTTCTTCTAATATTTATTTATTTGGCTGCAGTGGGTCTTAGTTGTGGCATGCAGGCTCTTCCATCTTCCTTGAGGCATGTGGGCTCTTTAGTTGTGCCATGAGAACTCCTAGTTCCGAGACCAGGGATTGAACCCTGCCCCCTGCAGTGGATGTGTAGAGTCCTATCCACTGGACCAGGGAAGTCCCCCATGCACACTTAAAAAAAAACAAACCCATTTTTAGAAGTAGAATACACAAAAAGGAGATAAAAACACCTTCAGTGTGCAGCGCAACTCTTGTCAACAAGCTGATCCTGCCCAGGACCTTGAAGGCTCCCTGTGCTCCCCCTGGTCACTCTCTCAGGCCACCTCTCCTGTCTGTGCCTGAGCTTGGCCCCTCTAACTTCTACAGCCCTGGTGATTTTTGTAGGCTTACTTTATATTCATGCGTATTCACTCATCTAACCCTCACAGTGATCTTATGATCGGTAGTATTATTGTTCCCATCAAAGACAGCAGGAGTATAGGGTTCTGTTTGCCAAAGATGCTAGCGTGGGGAGCATAGCTGAAAAAGAAGAGGGGCATGGTTACTTGAGTTTATTCCAAATTACTTGTGTGTAGGTGTGAGAAGAACAACTTTTAAAGGAAGTGGACCTCGGTGGTATTAGAGGGCACCCCAGCTGACCAGTGTGAGCAAAGGCACTGTGTGGGGAGTGCCTCATCTGGGGACAGAGGCAGTTGGGCCCCTCCTGAAGATCTGAGAACCCCATGCCCAGGGAGGCTGTCCTCACCACCCTGAATGGCCCGGATCTGCAGAGACCTGGCTGTATATCAGGCTCAGTTGCCTCATGTGGAAGCCGACATTCAGACCAGTGAGGGGAGCTGAGGCACAGATCTCCGACTGTGGGAGGTTGGCCAGCCAGTACTACCATCTCTGCATAGATGCCCCAAGCATGAGGCAGGGGTGTGCACCTTCCAAGCCCCACCATCAGCTGCCCTTACTTGAGTCTACACATGTGCCTCAAGGTAGGCCTTAGGGAGGAGTCCACATGAGCACCACCCATGAACAGCTGGTCTCAGGCTTCCCTGGGCCCATGGCCCCCAGTGGGGGCTCACAGCCACCAGACACGCCCTGGCTCCTGGGCTTGCACTGCTACCTCTGTCGTACCCAGACTGTGGTGAGAGCCTGGACACAAGCCTGGGGTGGGCTTGGTCAGCCTTATTCTGGCTGCATCCACAGCTTGGGAAGCCAGTTTAGGGTCAAAGGGAGAGTAGAGGGCCGTGTGTCCCGCCCCGCCCCTCCCCCATACTCCATCCCAGGGACCCCACAGCACACAAGTCTAAGCACTGTCCCCACCTCCATCCCTCTGACCTTCTGGTCTTTTGAGGAGCTGACCTCAAAACCCCTCAACCTGCCCCAAGAAGATCCAGGTGCCCCTCAGCTCTGGCCCTGCTGTGGGAAGTGCTGCCCCCTGGTGGGCTCTCCTTGACAAGCCCAGCCGGTTGCCTCTTAACTGGGCCTCATGCAGTCCCCTCTGCTCCCTCGTGGCTTCAGAACGTGGCCACATGGCCACTTCCTTCCCGCTCCTGTCATCTTCCGATGTCTCCCTGCCATCCACCCCTGCGAGGCCACACTGGAGCAAAAACACCACCCCGGAGTCCCGAGCAGAAGCCCCTCTGCTCCGTGAGACCCCTGCCCTCCCTCTCTCCCTACCTCGCCGGGTCTCCCCCTTCAGGCCTAATCTGCACACCCAGAGTCTTGATCACTAAACTCTCCCCGTCTGCGCCTACTCTGTAATCATTCAGGGGTTCCACCTCCTCTTTTGCTAACTCCAGGGACCTTCTCTGGAAGGACTCCTCCCACTTCTCCAGGAGGGCCCTCTCCCCAAGAAAGAAAGATGTATCTTGCTGGAGACTCCCTGCCGGGTAGCCTTGCCCACCCAATCCGCGGCCCCTCTGCTAGAGAGCAGCCTCGCCGCTAGACCCGCGCCGGGTCTTAAGTGCAGCGCCGGCCGGTCTAACTCAGTGCGCTTAAGCAGAAGGCCGGGAGCGCGGGAGGAGCTACGGGCGACCTCCATAGAACTACAAGTCCCGGCGTGCATTGCGGCGGCGGCGGCGGCCCTTGGCCGGAAGGTTACGGGCTCTCGGCCCCACCCCGGAAGATAAGGCGGCTCTCTAGGGCCGTGTCTCCTCTTTGGGCCGCGCTCTGCAGCAGGTAGGACGTGTTGGTGCTATCCGGCGCCATCCGGCGCCCCTCGTTGTCCTAGGCTCCGCTAGGGACCCTAGCTGACTCTGGAAAAAGCGCCGGGGCGCACGGCTGGGGCTGGGGACGCGGAGAGTCCTGAGGGCGGGAGGGAGGAGCCGAGGGAGCGGGGCCCCTGAAGCCCGGTGGTGGGGATGCAAGGGCCGAACGGCCGCTGACTGTGAGCTTCCTTCAGATCGCCGCCATGGGCCGCGTGATCCGTGGGCAGAGGAAGGGCGCCGGCTCCGTGTTCCGCGCACATGTGAAGCACAGAAAAGGCGCCGCGCGCCTACGCGCCGTGGATTTCGCCGAGCGACACGGATATATCAAGGGCATCGTGAAGGTTCGGGGTGTGGGCCGGGACGGATTGGGGCGCGGGGCGCCCAGCGGGACCCCCAAGCCGATCACGCTGCCTCGACCCGCAGGACATCATCCACGACCCGGGCCGCGGAGCGCCCCTTGCCAAAGTGGTTTTCCGGGATCCGTACCGTTTTAAGAAGCGGACAGAGCTGTTCATCGCTGCTGAGGGCATCCACACCGGCCAGTTTGTGTACTGCGGCAAGAAGGGTGAGCTCCGCGCCGAGGTGAAAGGTTTTGATGGGGAGGGACTTGCGGTGCCTGGCGGTTTACAGCTTGGGTCCAGGCAGGAACGTTAAGGTTGCAGTCTTCACTTGGGGACACCTGCTTGGCCAGGCGTCCCGGTGAGTGCCCAGAGAGCTGTGGGAGGAGGCTGGCCTTGGTTTTGGCTAGCAGTGGCGAGGACATACCACCTTTCTCTTGCAGCCCAGCTCAACATCGGCAACGTGCTCCCGGTGGGCACCATGCCTGAGGGTACCATCGTGTGTTGTCTGGAGGAGAAGCCTGGTGACCGAGGCAAGCTGGCAAGAGCCTCCGGAAACTATGCCACAGTCATCTCCCACAACCCTGAGACAAAGAAGACGCGAGTGAAGCTGCCTTCGGGCTCCAAAAAGGTCATCTCCTCTGCCAACAGAGCTGTGGTCGGTGAGTGGAAGGCAACGCTTGTATGCTGTGGGTCTCCTGTGGACAGCCAGCAGCTAGAGGGGCCAGGAACCCAACTGTCTGTTTCACTCAGGGAGCTTTTTAAGCTTGAGCACAATATGTGGTCTAATTCGGGATATTTGTTAAGTGAGTGCAAGTAGTTCCTGTTTAACTCCTGGTTGGGTGTTGAATGAGAGTGGGTTCAACATGCTGGACTTAAAGTAAAGGCAGGCTTAGTTGCACTCTGAGATAACCTATATTTAGGTGATCTTTGCTTTTGTGGGCCACCTGGTTAAAGCCACAAAGTGTGTTGAAATGCATGTACTCAAGTTTGTTGGCTGTTTGACAACGTCTTTGAATCCGTGTGGTAAATCCAGTCCTGCCTGGGGGAGGCTCTTGAGGGTGTGCTCACAGAATAAGCAGAACAATGTAAGAGAAGTGGTGGGCCAGGTCAGCTGTCCTCTTTGGGGTGGGGAGGAGCCTAGTGCCAGACCCTGCAAAGGGGAGGGCTTCTGCAAAGCTGTGGCTCAAGGTGGGCATTCCAGACGATGTGAATAAAGCCCTGGTTTAGCTACCCTGTAGCTGAAGAAACTGTCAGCCAACAGGCTGTGTGTGTTAGTCGCTTAGTCGTGACTCTTTGCGATCCCATGGAATTTCCTGTCCATGGAATTCTCCAGGCAAGAATACTGGAGTGGGTTGCCATTCCCTTTTCCAGGGCTTCTTCCCAACCCAGGGATTGAACTTGGGTATACTGCATTGCAGACAGATTCTTTACTGTCTGAGCCACTGGGGAAGCCCTAGCTGATAGGCTGTTGCAGGAGTTACTGCTTGGTGATGGTTTCCAGGCATTTTTGAGGCTCCTGGGATCATGTGATCCTGAACGACACCTGGTGGTGGGGCACTGGCAAGGACACACCAGGGGATGCTCTGCCTGAGGGGAGTGTCCCCCAGCGCTGGGTGGGGTGGGTGATACATCTCCCTGAGTCTCCTGGTCTCCAACAGGTGTGGTGGCTGGAGGTGGCCGCATTGACAAGCCCATTCTGAAGGCCGGCCGTGCCTACCACAAGTATAAGGCGAAGAGGAACTGCTGGCCACGGGTGCGGGGTGTGGCCATGAATGTAAGTAGCCCAGAAATGGACAGTGGGGTCAGTATTCAGTGTATGAGGCCTGTGAGACTGGGTGGACAAGTTCCTTCCTGGAGTGTCTCCTCTTTATGGTGGGAGATCTGTGGTGTGAGGTAGCTGATAGTTTGTAAGCGCAGACTGGTTGAATCTGCCAGTTCCCAAGCCCTCCTGAGGTAGATGAGGGTCAGCCCCACCTCACCATCACCTCTTTCTTCCTGCAGCCTGTTGAGCATCCCTTCGGAGGTGGCAACCACCAGCACATCGGCAAACCCTCTACTATCCGCAGAGACGCCCCTGCTGGCCGGAAAGTGGGTCTCATTGCTGCCCGCCGGACTGGGCGTCTCCGGGGAACCAAGACTGTGCAGGAGAAGGAGAACTAGGGCTGTGGCTCAATAAAGCTTGTTTCTTTTCACAACTGAGCTGTGTGTTTCTGGTTTCAGAGGGAAGGGTCCGCTCTCCGAGGAGTGCCCTGTGCACCAGGGAACAGTGGAGGCTCTGGGGGGTGAGGCTGCTGGGTTGCTTCACACCTTGCCTCTTGTAAATCGCACCCACCCCCCAGCCCCCAACACATACAGCAGAGAATCCCACTCGCAAGGAATGTAACCTCCACGTCTCCTGTTCATTACCGTCAACTTGTCTTGAGGGTTTGGGTGCTATTGGGTGTGAATGGTGCTCCTGGTGCCACAGGCTGAGGGCCAGGGTGTTCTGTCCTGCAGTGGAAGGACCAGACGGGCTTCCTTTTTTGCGATGGCTCACCTGCACCTTGTCTGGAACTTAAATGATAGACTGGTCAAAGCTGATAGGGCCATGTTGGCTTGGGCACCAATGTGGGTTGGGAGCCCATAAGTGACAGGACCACGTGCTTCCACAGGCCAGCTAGAGTGCCCTGCCCCTGGTGGATCTGCCTGTGAGCTGATGTGAAAGCAAGAGCTGCAAGCCACTGTGGGTAACTGACCACAGGAGTGACTGGTAAGCAGACAGTGAGGGGTAAGGTAATGGTAAGGGGACAGTAAGGGTGGGTGGTGGGTGGCTGGCTGAGGAAGGATCCCCTCAGTAGCCTGGGTGGAGGGCACTGGCAGCCACCTTCCTAAGTGGCACACAGCAGCTGGTCATCTTGGCTGTCTTGAGATGCTGTGAGGCAGGGTCCCTCGGTAACAGGTGTCACTGGTTCCAGGTGTCTGTGTTCTCATGGTCCATGCCTGTTGCTAGTGTGAACTTCAGTTTTGGTCTTGCCTTTCTGGGGCCCCACCTACCCTCAGCCACCCACACCTAGACAGTGACCCTTTGTTGCTGAGACCTCTGTCATGAGAGGACTGTAAGCTTCTTCCTGGAGAAAAGGGCACTGGACGTGTTTGCCAGGACATAACTTGCTTTACTGGGTAAAGCCTGGGGCTTTGTCCAGGGGGCTGGCAACAGGGAGGGTTTGCTCCAAGAGCATTAAGGCCCCATTTACAGGCATTGGTGCTGGGGGCAGAGGTTTAAAACAAGGGCTGTTCTGACCAGTGTGTGTGTGAGTTGCTCATTAATGTGTGAATCTTCACGACCCCATGGACTGTAGCCCCCTAGGCTCCTCTGTCCATGGGCTTTTCCAGGCAAGAATATGGGAGTGGGTTGCCATTCCCTTCTCCAGGGGATCTTCCCAACCCAGGGATGAAACCTGCTTTGCAGGCAGATTCTTTACTGTTTAAGCCACCAGGGAAGCATTTTCATTTTCTGAGTGATCACATGGCCCTGAAGAAGGGTGTACTTTTCTGCCTTTCAGTTCAGTTGCTCAGTCATGTCTGACTCTTTGCAACCCCATGAACCGCAGCACGCCAGGCCTCCCTGTCCATCACCAACTCCCAGAGTCCACCCAAGCCCATGTCCATCGAGTCGGTGATGCCATCCAGCCATCTCATCCTCTGTCATCCCCTTCTCCTGCCCTCAACTCTCCCAGCATCAGGGTCTTTTCCAAATGAGTCAGCTCTTTGCATCAGGTGGCCAAAGTATTGGAGTTTCAGCTTCAGCATCAGTCCTTCCAATGAACACCCAGGACTGATCTTTAGGATGGACTGGTTGGATCTCCTTGTAGTCCAAGGGACTCAAGAGTCTTCTCCAACACCACAGTTCAAAAGCATCCATTCTTCGGTGCTCAGCTTTCTATATAGTCCAATTCTCACATCCGTACATGACCACTGGAAAAACCACAGCCTTGACTAGATGGATCTTTGTTGACAAAGTGATGTCTCTGCTTTTTAATATGCTGTCTAGGTTGGTCATAACTTTCCTTCCAAGGAGTAAGTGTCTTTTAATTTCATGGCTGCAATCAATCTGCAGTGATGTTGGAGCCCAGAAAAATAAAGTCAGCCACTGTTTCCACTGTTTCCCCATCTATTTGCCATGAAGTGGATGGGACCGGATGCCACGATCTTAGTTTTCTGAATGTTGAGCTTTAAGCCATTTTTTTCTCTCTCCTCTTCCACTTTCATCAAGAGGCCCTTTAGTTCTTCACATTCTGCTTTTAGCTTGTAAAGAAAAGGGCCTTCCTGATCTTAGTTGTAGTGCCTTGAGTGGCTGTCTAGGGAGAGTGTCACTGCAAAGAAATTTTGGAATCTTGAGCACCAAAAGCCTTCGCCTAGCCTTCGTTGCAAAGCGTCGGGGTCGTGAGTCCAGACTGCCAACTGGCGGCAGCCTTTGGAGCCAAAGTTTAGCTTGTATGTTGCCTGGCAAATCCCATGGACGGCTCCTCCGTCCATGGGGTCGCTAGGAGTCGGACAGGACTGAGCGACTTCACTTTCACTTTTCACTTTCATGCATTGAAGGAAATGGCAACCCACTTAAGTGTTCTTGCCTGGAGGATCCCAGGGACGGGGGAGCCTGGTGGGCTGCTGTCTCTGGGGTCGCACAGAGTTGGACACGACTGAAGCTACTTAGCGGCAGCGGCAGCGGCAACGGCGGCGGCGGCAGCAGCAGCAGCAGCCGACGGCTGACCACCGAGACGCGGAGTCCTGTTCCCAGAGCGACCGGAAGGCGCCTCCTGCCAGTATCTCGGAGGAGGAATCGTCACTTCCGGTCAGGTTCAGGTCTTCAGGGCTTAGGGAGTAGGCGGGGCCTGGTCCGTCAGCCGCTGTTGGGCGGCGCTGAGGTGAGGGTGGGAGGTTGGGGATGGGGGCGGCCGCGGGGTGCCCGGGACGCGGGGTGGGGACGTCCCCTCGACTCCAAATCTGCCCCCGAGGGTCCACCCGAAGGCCTCGAGTCCCACTGGTCCCTCCCGGCTGGGGTCGTTCCTCGCCGGGCCCCTCTACCGCGGTGGAGCCTCCGTCACCGGCCCCAAGCCCGTCCTGGTCTCTCCACCGGACTTCCCTTCTGGGTCTTCCCAAGGGGCTGCTTCCGCGGAGTGAGATGCTGCCGGTAACCGAGCGCTGCGCGCGCCGGCCTCGCCCTACCGTGGCCCTTCTCCACCTCCGCCTCCTGACTCCGGGGCCTCCAGCTGGCCCGCGCGCAAGCCCCTGTCACCTCCCGCAGCAGCCGCCTCCCCATTCCCCCTGCGGGCCCCGCCCCCCGCACGTTTCTCCGTCACCCGTGTCTGCTTCTGGCGCTCTGAGACCTTTCTGTTCTGTTTCTCTTCTCAGAGGCTTTTATTCAAGGTTTGAAACCTTTTTATTTGCCCCATAGGTTTCTGTTTTTAATATGTCGCTTTAAAAAATACTTTTTGCTTGTACACAGATATGCAGGAACATCCTTGTGCGTCTTTTGTGCATTAGCAAGAATTTCTAAAGGGCACGTACCTTCAATTTGGTTTCCTGTCCCAGGGCTTCGAAGAGCTTCAGCTCTGCCAGGTAGGGCCAGGTGGGTTTCCAGAGTGACTAGCAGACTGTCTGCGGGACTCTGTGAGTCCCTGTTTCTCAGGCCTTCGTGTGTTGAGTCTCGAAGTCGTGTCCCGACTCTTTGTGACCCTATGGACTGTAGCCCACCAGACTCTTCTGTCCATGGGATTTTTCCAGGCAAGAATACTAGAGTGGGTTGCCATTTCCTTCTCCAGGGGATCTTCCCCAC
This sequence comes from Bubalus kerabau, assembly GCF_029407905.1. Classification (NCBI taxonomy): domain Eukaryota; kingdom Metazoa; phylum Chordata; class Mammalia; order Artiodactyla; family Bovidae; genus Bubalus; species Bubalus kerabau. The sequence continues at coordinate 2,461,771 of NC_073637.1, read as the reverse complement.
CCAGGGGTCAAACCCGCGTTTCCTGAGTCTCCTGCATTGCAGGCAGATTCTTTACCACTGAGCCATGGGGGGAAGTGCAGCGGTAGATATTGTGAAGCATTTTATATATTTTCCCTTATCTGTGGTGATGAGAAGTCTTATTCTAATTTGCGTTTTCCTAATTCTTAATTACGCTGAAAATCTTCAGATGTTTATTGGACAGTTTGATTTCTTTATATAATTTATTAGGTTTCATCCTGTGCTTACTTTGTGTGTGTTGAATGGCCTTATTTTTTATTTTTAAAGAATTATTATTTTTGGCAGCATCGCGTCTTCGTTGTGGCATGCATGATCTCCCTTGAGACCAGCTGGCTTCTTTTTAGTTGAAGCGAGTACTCGGTAGTTGCGGTGCTTGGCCTCAGTTGGGCAGCGAATGTGGGCTCTTAGTTCCTTGACCAGGGCCCAGAATTGAACCCAGGCCCTCGCAGTGAAAAGCACAGAGTCCTAACCACTGGACCACCAGGGAATACTGGTTTAAATATTGATTTTTGTTTGTTTCTTTTTGTATTTTTAAATATATCCTATGTATATCTTTTATTGTTGCTGCTGTTTAGTTGCTTAGTCGTTTCCGACTCTTTGCGACCTGGTAGACTGTAGCCCCACTCCAGTACTCTTGCCTGGAAAATCCCATGGATGGAGGAGCCTGGTGGGCTGCAATTCATGGGGTCGCTAAGAGTCAGACAGGACTGAGCGACTTCACTTTCAGTTTTCACTTTCATGCTTTGGAGAAGGAAATGGCAACCCACTCCAGTGTTCTTGCCTGGAGAATCCCGGGGATGGGGGAGCCTGGTGGGCTGCGGTCTATGGGGTTGCACAAAGTCGGACACGACTGAAGCGACTTAGCAGCAGCAGCAGCAGACTGTAGCCCATGAGGCTTCTCAGTCCATGGGATTAACCAGGCAAGAATACTGGAGTGGGTAGCCATGTCCTTCTCCAGGGGATATTCCTGACCTGGATCAAACCTGCTATATCCTGCACTGACAGGCAGGTTCTTTACTGCAGAGCCACCTGGGAAGCCCATAACTTTTATTAAGTATGTTTGAAAATATCTTCTCTCATCATGCCATTTGCTTTTAATTTTGTGGTGTCTCATACAGAAGTTTTTTTTGATAAAGTAAAATTAAGCAATTTTTTCTGTTTGGATAGTGTGTTTTCCATATTATTTTCCTATAATAGCCATAAACATTTTTAAGAAACAGACCTTCAGCCTGTCTGAGATACCTTTTTGTGTGCCGTGGAAAGCAGGATCTAATTTTACTTGCCTGTGGAAAATCAGTTGTGCCAGTCCCATTTATTGAATGGTTCATTGCTGTTAACATTGCAAGTGTGTTGTAGTGTATGCATGGAGCTTATATAGGAGAGTTCAGCATTTTTGGATTTTGATACCCAGTTGAGCATGATCCTGGAATCAGTTCCCTATGGACAGTTAGGGACAACTGTATTTCACTTTTATGACCACAGCCCTATGATAAGACTTGCTATCTGGTAGGGCATGGCTCTGCCTGAGTTCTTCTTTGGCATTTCCTTGGTTAATCTTAGGTCATGACTCATGATAGTCATTGTGCTCAGATATCATGATATGTTCTGTTTTGTCTTTGGCTGCACTGGGTCTTCCTTGCTGCTTGGACTTTCTCTAGTTGCGGTGTGCAGTCTTCTCCTTGCAGTGGCTTCTCTTGTTGTGGAGCCTGGGCTCTAGGGCTTGTGGGCTCAGTAATTGCAGCTCTTGGGGTCTAGACTGAGCAGGCTCAGTAGTTGTGACACATGGGCTCAGTTGCCCCTTGGCATGTGGGATCTTCCCAGGCTAGGGATTGAACCTGTGTCTCCTGCAGGTGGATTCCTAATGACTGGATCACCAGGAAAATCCTATTGCAATTTTGATTGTATAGAATTAATAGATTCATTTGGGGAAAATTGACATTTTTATATTGAGTCCTCCTGTTTATGAACACTGTCTACTTCTTCATAGGTGTTTTTTGTTTTTTTTAGTGTCCTTCAGTAAAGTTTTGTTCATAAGCATGTAGTTTTGGTAGGTGTTGTGAAAGCTGTTTTTTGGTTGCTGATTACTAGTACACAGGAGTGATATTAACTAGCCTGTTGACCTTCTATATGGCAGTCCTGTTGAACTTTATCATCCCAACACTTGGCTAATACTCCTGTATTTTTTATGTAGATGGTCTTATCATTCTCAAATAATGATGATTTTGTCTATTCTCTTCCAATCTTTATGGCTTGTGTTTCTTTTCTTTTCTGGCCAAGCGATAGCATTCAGGATCTCAGTTCCCCGACCCAAGATCGGACCTGTGCTCCCTAACCACTGAACTATGACATCTGCTTCTTTTTCTGTGACTTAATGCACTGACTGGGGTCTTTGGTGCATTGTTACAGCAGCGGAGTGAGGAAGCAAGCATCCCCATCTTGTCACTGACCAATGCACACACTTCTGTTGTGTTACTTTAGGGTTGCTACCAACCAGACTTGGGTGCTGGGACTGCCAGGGGCTAGGCTTGCACTCTGAAAACCATTGCTGTATGTGTGATATGTAGAGTTGTGTTCCCTTTTTTGTTCTTTAAAATATTGTGTCCTTTTCCATCTCTTCCCCTTCCCCACATTGGACTTGCCAGATGTTATTAGCATTTTCAAAGAACCAAGGTTGAGATTATTTTCTTTAAATCATGTTTATTTTCTTCATCTTCTTTCCTTGAGTTGCTTTCTTATTCTGTGTCTGGTTTCTTGTTTAATGCTTAGATTATTCTTTCAATCCCCTTGTTAAAATAAATGTGTTAAGGATGCCCATTTTTCCTCAGGTAAGCTTTATTTCCATTTTCCCTTCAGTCTCTGTTCTTATGTTTTTCTTGAAGGGGTACTTTTAAAAAATTAATCAGATAGTAGGACCACAATATGAATGTTTGCCAAAAGATACCAGTCTTTGGAATTTTTTGAAACTTTCTTTTTTTGCTTGGTATGTGGTATTTCTTATAATACTCAGTGTACATTTTGAAAAAAAAATGTGTATGTATTCTCTATGCTTTAAGTAGGTATTCTCTACTTGATCCACTCACTTCTGAGGAAAGTGTGTTAAACTCTCTCATTGCAGGGGAGGGTTTGTATGTTTCTTATCAGCACTGCACTTAGCTCTGATTATACTTTGAGGATTTGTTGGTAGACACTTGTGGTTATAATTACAGCTTTTTGGTGGATTTTTCCTATTATTAACGTGCAGTGTCTGCTTTTGTTCCTAATAATGATTATTGGTTTGAGTTTTTTTTATTTTTATTTTTTTTTTGAGTTTTGTTTTGATTGGTATAAATATTGCTAAACCACATGCAGCAATGCATATTGAGTTTGCAAATAGTGTGCCAAAGGGAGGAAGCCAGCGCAGAATGTAGAAGGCATAGCTAGTCTGGTGGAGTCCCCAGGGCCCTGGTCTGTGCTGGTGAGAGGAGGGTAGCGGCTCTCCCTTGGGAGGTGGGGAAGCAGGCAGAACCCGCAGCTGCCAGAGGGCTGACGGCTGGTTCTGTCTGCTGAGCCCCTTGACCAGTGTGGTCGGGATTTGTTGACTTTTCTGTATAAATGTTTTACTCCAATAAAGAGCTTTAAAAATACAGAGAAGGTAAATATAGCTATTGTAGCTTTATTTTAATTACTGTTTCTTTGGTCTGCCTTATGTTTAGCCTTTCTGTGTATTTTATTTTAGGTTATATACGTGCACTTTGTGTATCTACTTGGGGAGTTTTTTGCGTCCAGTAGGTGAGTTTAATCCTTTTGCTTCAGTTACCCATCCATTGGACTTACCTCTGCTCATTTTGTATCTTTTGGCTCCTAATCTTTGTCTTTGCTTTTCGCCTTCTGTTCAATTTTTTTAACTTCCCTTTCCTTCTCAGCCCTTAATGTGTTATCTTTATTCTTTCATATAAAGTGAATGACTCTCCATTTTCCACCTGAATGAGATAACTCTGTGCCTGGGAGGAGGTAGGGGCAGATGATCTGAAATGTTGCACGTGTCTGCAGGGAGCAGAGTCTGCTTGGGAGGCCGAGTGCTGAGGCCAACTGCGGGAGGGGCCAGGCAGTGACTGGCTCCTGCATCCATCCATCCCAGGAAGCCCAGGGTACCAGGGGATGGCAGCTTTGGATCTGTGTGCCCTGCCTCAGGTGAGCGTCTGTCCTCCCTGGGAGGCAGGAGGTCTTCTCCCAGGGCTTCCCTGTCTGCTCAGCCTTAGCAAACTGTCAGGCTTCTCTGGTGTGGGATGCTGAGGGGTGCTGAGTAGAGGAAGGGTGACCTTGGATTTGCCTAGCCTCCCTGAATGGGTTGGCTCAGCAGCCAAAGGGTCAGGGCCCACGCCTCCCCCCACTACTCCAGGCCACACGTGGGGGGTCAGGCCTGTAGTTACCTCTGTGCTACTTCTCTAGCCCAGGGCCCAGCCTGAGGCATGCCTGGGCCTTAGCAGCTCCTGTTGTTACAGGCTGAAGTGACCTTCGAGGATGTGGCTGTGTTCCTTTCGCAGGAGGAGTGGGGCCTTCTGGGCCCTGCTCAGAAGGGCCTCTACAGGGAAGTGATGCTGGAGACTTACAGGAACCTGGTATCGCTGGGTGAGCCCCCTCGCTGGGATGCAACTCAAGGAACAGCCCTGGGGGCTGAGGGCTGAGCAGGGGCTGGCTGGGGGCCTCCCCCTGAGTTCAGAGATGTATTACTGATTCTGGTCCCAGGCAGGCCTGTCTGCACAGCAGAGGGCCCCCGGTGGGGCTTGGTTAGGCGGCCCCAGATGAGACTGCCTCCCTTCCCCAGGCCCAAGGCAGATGCGCCTCCTGATGGAGAGAGCCCTTGTGCTCAGATCTTCAACTGCATGCCCACGCCCACCCCTCCAGGGAGTATCCAGACTTCCTGTCACCCCTGCATGTGTATGTCCTCTCCCTTGGCAGTCCCGGGTGAGCCCGCACTGTGTCTGTGGCACCCACCCCAGGCCCCGTCTCCTTCCCAGGAGCTGGACTTGCAGGTCCCAAGCCAGAGGTGATTGCACAGTTGGAGCAAGGAGATGAGCTGTGGGTCCTGGACATGCATGGGGCAGAGCAACCAAGCGTCAATAGCTCAGGTGCGTGGGGGGCTGCCTCCCCAATCCACCTGCTGAACAAGCGTGTGTGGAGGCCCACAGAATGTGGTACCAAACTGACTCATGGGTTTGGAGGAAGATGGGCAGTACAGCGGCCCTGGGAGCGGCCTCTGCCAAAACCTGGGTGCTCTTTCTTTTAATTGAAATATAGTTGATTTACAGCATTCTGTTAGTTTCAGGTGTACAATTTAGTGATTCAGTATTTTTACAGATTATATGCCTTTTTTTTTTTTTTTAAAGATTATATGCCTTTTAAAATCATTACAAAATAACGGCTGTTTCCCCCATGTGGTGCAGTATCTTTGTTGTTTAGTTATGGGGTAATTCTTGAGCTGAATCTTGTAGAAGGGTGAGAGGGGGCTGTGTTGATGGAGGAGAAGAGGGGAGGACACCTGGGCATGCCCTGAGGGACCCCGTGGAGCCCTGCTCTCCAGAGTCCTGCCTTCCAAGGAGCATCAGGTGGTCAGACGGGGCCACAGGGAAGAGCATCACTTCATCACCCTCCTCTAAGTTAACCTACTGGATGGTTATAGACTTTTACAGGAAAGGGAGGGGGTACACATCACCCTGGATTTCAGCACCCAGATGCAGATGTGTGCTGGTGTGCGCCTGCTGTCTCTTTCCCAGTGGAATCTAGGCCACACCCGCATAGACGTCACTTCCTAGCAGGAATGCAGTGACCTGTGCGCATTGCTGGGTTGCTGATTTTTCACTGAACGCACTTCTGTTTCTGTGTCCCTGTGCTCACTGGAGGTACTTGGGAAGGCTGTTCTCTAGACTCACTGCGGCAGATGACCTGAGAGTGTTGTCCTGCAGTGTCTGCCTAGTGTCCCTGGAAGGAACTGTTGGCTCAAAGGACTTGAATTTCTCTTCTGTAAATTTGTTTCTTCAGATATAAATATTTACAGAAATGAGACAAATCCTATTTACAGCTCAGTGAGTTTATACAAACAGTCCACCCACCAGATCAAAATAGGGAACATTCCTAGTTCCCTGGGAGACCACAGGGCCACCTCTGTCATCTCCCATAGCTCCCCTGGGCCTCCTCTCTGACTCCTGCAGGGCAGGGCTGCCGTGTTGTATGCAGTTTGTTTGGTCTCATCACCATTTGCTGTTCTGTCATGAACATACCACAGAATATTTTCCACTATACTTCTGCAGGGCATTTGGTTGTCCCCACCTTGGGCCTGTTGTGTGTGTGTGTGTGTCTTGGCTCACAGAGAACAAGTTTCTGATGAGCATGTTCCTGCACGTGGAGTCACTATGTGTCTTGTCAGGGAAGGAAGGGTGGACACAAGGCCTCAGATGAGGGCATCCTCTGTGGCGTCTGGAGTGTAAGTGCTGGTGGCTCACGGGTGGTCTCTCAGGACCCTGGAGAGACCCCTGAGAATGGACGTGGCCTGTGTGCTTGTCACCCTAATCCTCAGTTAGCACAAGCTGTGCTCTCTGTGCTCCTGGGGAGGCAGCCGGTTTCCCACCGTGGATGTTGGGGTGGATCAGCTGCTTCTTCATCAGATCTCCTTAGTGTCCTCTGGGGCCCCTCCTTGCTCTGGTTTCGGTGATGCTGTGAAGCTTCCATCTTCCGTCCTTTTGGGACTAGGACGGGTATCCTGCAGCAGGCTCTGTGTGCAGGAAAGGTTGGGTATTAAGAGTTGAGCGGATGCTTGCACTGCCCTGTGATTGCAGCCCTGGGCAAGGCTTTTAGCCTCTGACTGCCAGGCTCTCATGTCTGCATGACATTGGAGATGGTGGAGCTGGTAGTCCACAGGTGGTTGGCAGCATCTTTTACCTTCCTTCCAGAGTCAGAACAGGAGACCTTGAGGTGTTCTGTTTGTTGTTTCAGCTCATGGGACCAGGACTGAGAACCAGGAGGTCACTTCAGGAGAAATGCTGTTTGGGAGAGAACTGGACCCACTCAGGGGGAGTGTTCTCCGGGGACCTGAGCCAGGAGAAGCCCATGAGCATGTCAGGGAGCCAGAGGGGCGCCTGGACAGGCCTGGGGAGCAGAGAGGCCCCAGGCTAGTCACACTGGCCAATGAGGAATATGGCCTGGAGTCTGGAGGAAACCTCAGGTCGCGGTCAAGGCCTATCCCTGATCAAAGACCTCACAAATGTGATATATGTGAACAGAGTTTTGAACAGAGATCATACCTTAATAACCATAAACGTGTACACAGGTGCAAAAAAACAAATATAGTTCACGATTCAGGGGAAATTGTCCCTGCGAATTTAGTTGTTAAAGAAGATCAGAAAATTCCTGTTGGGAAAAGATTGTATTATTGTGGTTGTTGTGGGAAGGCCTTCAGGTACAGCGCTAACCTTGTCAAGCACCAGCGACTGCACAGTGAAGAGAAGCCCTACAAGTGTGAAGAGTGCGGGAAGGCCTTCCACCAGAGCTGTGAGCTCATCAGTCACCGGAGGATGCACTCTGGAGAGATCCCCTACCGTTGCGATGAGTGCGGGAAGACATTCAACCAGAGGCCCAACCTCATGAAGCATCAGAGGATCCACACGGGGGAGAAGCCCTACAAGTGCAGCGAGTGCGGGAAGCACTTCAGTGCCTACTCCTCCCTCATTTACCACCAGAGGATCCACACAGGGGAGAAGCCCTACAAGTGCAGTGACTGCGGGAAGGCCTTCAGTGACGGCTCAATCCTCATCCGGCACCGTCGGACCCATACCGGAGAGAAGCCGTACGAGTGCAAAGAGTGTGGCAAAGGCTTTACCCAGAGCTCCAATCTGATCCAGCATCAAAGAATTCACACTGGGGAAAAACCCTATAAATGTAATGAATGTGAGAAAGCCTTCATTCAAAAAACCAAGCTTGTTGAACATCAGAGAAGCCACACCGGAGAGAAGCCCTATGAGTGTAATGACTGTGGCAAAGTCTTCAGCCAGAGCACCCACCTCATCCAGCACCAGAGGATCCACACGGGAGAGAAGCCCTACAAGTGCGGTGAGTGTGGGAAGGCTTTCCACAACAGTTCCAGACTCATCCACCACCAGAGGTCACACCACGGAGAGAAGCCATATAAGTGTGCTGATTGCAAGAAGGCCTTCAGCCAGGGCACGTACCTCCTGCAGCACCGGAGGATCCACACTGGGGAGAAGCCTTACACGTGTGGTGAGTGCGGCAAAGCCTTCCGGCACAGCTCCAACATGTCCCAGCACCAGAGGATTCACCTCCGGGAAGACTTCTCCCTGTGACGGTCGGGAGGCCCAAGGTCTGTGGTGCGCTTCCCCCACGTGACCACCCTCTGTTTACTTACTGTCCACATGGTGTCACAGGTGAACAAGCACTTCTAATTTTAAAAAACCTCTTTCTTAAAAGCAGTGGATGTTCATTTTAGAGAAATTGAGTGGAAAAAGGTAAGCAAAAGGGAGAAGCCCTGTGGCCTACCCTTAGAAAGAGAACTCACTACTATTGCAGTCAGCGTAGGTTGTGTCCAGACACTCAAATAGCATCCACAAGAGAAGTACTGTGGGACTTGGGAGAGCAGCTCCTGTTTCCTCAGTCCTGGATAACTCATACTGGAGAGTTCTACGTGTTTATGTGGTTTTACACCTTGTAAATTTTAAAACAGCATGTTGTTCATACTTTCCTATGTCACTTAATAGAGTTGTGCCTTTTTATTGTGGTAATAACATTGTGTGTTAGTCACTCAGTCGTGTCTGACTCTTTGTGACCCCATGGGTTGTAGCCCGTCAGGCTCCTCTGTCTATAGGATTCTCCAGGCAAGAATACTGGAGTGGGTTGCCATTTCCTTCTCCAGTAAAAACATTACGTTTACCATTTTAACCATTTTTAAGTGTACAACTCAGTGGTATTAGATACATTCACAGTGTTGTATGACCATCAGCAAATCTGTTTCCAAAACTTTTTTATTACAGACAGAACCTCTGCACTCCTCCCCTTTTCCTTATTCTCTCTCTTAAGAATTTGCTTACTCTGAAGTACCTCGTGTAAGTGAGGTCACACATCTGCCTTTGTGTCCTGGCTCATCTCACCTAATGTAAGGTCTCTTCACGGCTGAAGTGTACTCCATTGTTTGCAGACACCATGTTTTGTTCACCCATCATCTGTTGATGGGTTACGGGTGTTTCTGCTTGTTGACTTTGTGCATAATGCTGCTGTGAACATTGGTGTACAAATCTGTGCTTGTACTTTCCATCCTTCCAATACTTTGGGAGTATATTCCCAGGAATAAAGTTGATGGATCATATGATCTTTTAAGTTTTTGAAGAATGACCAAACTTTCCCACAATGGCAGTGTCATTGTACATCCCCACTGTCAGTTCATGAAGGTTCCAGTTTCTCCAGGTCTTCCTCAATACTTGTTGTTTTCCATTGTTTTGATAATTGTCATCCTGAATGTGAAGTGGTATCTCATTTGCTTTTGGTTTGCATTTCCCTGATGACTAATGACATTGAGCATCTTTTCATGTGCTTATTGACCCTTTATTTCTATGTCTTCTTTGGAGAAGTGTCTATTTAGACCCTTTGCCCATTTTTGAATTGGGCTGTTTCTTTTTGTTGTTGAGGTGTAGTAATTCTTAATGTATTTTGAAGGGTAGTCTTTAATTTTCCCTTTTTTTTTAAAAAAAAATATACTTTACTGAAGTATAGTTGACTTACAGTGTTTCAGGTGTACAGCAGGGTGATTCAGTTGTACAGATACACATATTTTTGAAATTATTTTCCATCAGAGGTTATACAAGATGTTGACTATAGTTCCCTATGCTATACAGTAAACCTTTGTTGCATGTCTATTTTTTAATTAGAAATCTAGCTTTCCATTCATATTAAAGGGGTAATCTTTACAAGATTAATAATGCTTGCAAATATTTTCTCATTCTATGAGTTTTCTGTCTACTCTGTTGATAGTGTCCTTTCATTCACAATAGTTTTTAATGTTTATGAAGTTCAACTTATCTAGGGCATCTCTGGTGGCTCAGTAGTAAAGAATCTGCCTGTCAGTGGAGGGGACATGAGTTCGATTCCTCATCTGGGAAGACACCCACATGCCCCGGAGCAACCAAGCCTGTGTGCCAAACTCTTGAGCTTGTGCTCTGGAGCTCACTTGCCCTAGAGCCCCTGCTCTCCGACAAGAGAAGCAATGAGAGATGCCTGCACACAGCGGCTTGCTGCAACTAGAGAAAAAGCCCGCACAGCAGTGAAGAGCCAGCACAGCCAAAACAAAAACAAAAACTTACCTGTCTTTTCTCTTGTTGCCTCTGCTTAGGGTATCATATTCAGGAAATCATTATTAAATCCAATATTATGAAGATGTGCCCTATCTTTTATTCAAAGAGATTTATAGTTTTAGGTCTTATGGTTTGGTCTTTGATCTGTTTTGAACTAATTTTTTATATATCTTGACAGGTAAGGGTCCAACTTTACAATCTTTTGCGTGTGGATATACAGTTTTCCCTATAACATTTCTTGAAAAGCTTTTTTTTTCCCCACCCACAGAATGGTGTGTTAGCTCAGGCTGCCATAACAAAATATCACAGACCAGGTGGATTAAAATCCAGAAGTTTATTTCTCACATTTCTGGAGGCTGAGAAGTCCAAGACCAGTGTGCTGGCTGATTTAGCTCCTGGTCAGGGTTCTTTCCCAGGCTAAAGTACAGCCACCTCAGTGTGTCCTCACTTGGTGGAGAGAGATGTCAGGTGTCACTTTGCTGGCAGGAGAATGAAGCCTGTGATTAGAGGGTTAAAAACCTCCACCTCTAGGGAGCGGGGTTGGGCTAGAGGTTGAACTGATGGTGTCTGTGAAGGAAGCTTCCATAGAAACCAACAGAGCTTCTGGGTGGTGAGCACGGAGTTCCACGCCTTTCCTCGCGCCTGGCACTCTGTATCTCATCTGTCTGTTATTGACATCCTAGTGATAAACTGGTAATCTAGTGAGTAAACAAGTTTTCCTGAGTTCTGGGACCCACTGTAGCAAGTTAACTGAACCCAAGAAGTGGGTCACGGGAAGCTGATTTGTAGCCAGTTGGTCAGAAATACAGGTAACAACCTGGACTTGCAACTGGTGCGTGAAGCAGAACTGGGTCTTGTGAGGTTGAGCACTTTCCTGTGGAATCTGACTCTGTCTGGGTAGATAGCATCATAACTGAGTTGAATTTTGGACATGCTGCTGACATCCAAGAATTGCTGTTGGTGTGAGGAAGCCAAGGTGCGCACACATACACAGACACACACTCACTCACTCTTTGGAACTGGATCCAGGAACTCCTTTTGCAGAGATGACATAAATTTTGGGCCTAATCAACTCGGTGGGCAGTAGAGCCATTCTCCGGAAAGCAGAAGACAGATTTAGGGACTAATCAGATGTTGTGGACATGTCAAGTGTGAAATGTTTGTGAAACACCAAAGCAGAGATGCTGAGTAGGCAGGTGGGCTCTGGGTATCTGTCTAGTCTGCAAGTTTGGGAGACACTACCAAAGACGGCATCACAGTCACAAGAGAATTAAGCCACCGTGAAAACCCAACTGAATGCAGAAGTCCTGGGACTATCACCTGGAGCAGCTGACATCAGAGCTTGCCCAGAGAGTCAGTGCTGGTGTTTGGCTGGGATTCTTAGGGCAGGAAGCTACCTGCTCCTCAGAACAAAGCCTGGGCTGCTGGGGGATACACTGGCTCCTTGAGGATGACACCTGCTCAGGAATGAAGGCAATACAAAGGACCAAGCCCTGGGGAGACAGCCTGGACCCAGCAGTGCCTGACACTACCTCATCTACATTTCCTGTAACAGTACAGTTAGCACACGCTTTTGCTTATCCACATTTATAAGAACAGTTTTATTACGGCAATGGGACTCAATGGTATGGCACGCCATACCACTTGAGAGGACATCCTTCCATAAGTGAGCACCAGTGTACAACTACAGCTTCCCCACTAACCCTTATTTACAATACTTACTTAGTCTGCTTCTGAGACTGTTGAGAGTCTTTTATAACAGGGGTCCCCAACCCCTGAGCCAGTACTGGTCTGTGGCCTGTTGGGAACCAGGCCACACAGCAGGAGATGAAAAGACAGCGAACAAGGAAAGATTCATCTATATTTATATCCACTCCCCATTGCTTGCATTACAACCTGAGTTTTACCTTCCGCCCTCTCTGTGGAAAAACTGTTTTCCATGAAATCTGTCCCTGGTGTCAAAAAGGTTGGGGACTGCTGTTTTACAACACAGTGTGAACACTCACTTCAGTCTACTGTAGAACCATCTAAAGGAACCCCCCTCTTCTGGCAGGAAGGACATCTCAGCTGAAAACCTACAAATGGGGTCCTGGGCTTGTCAGCACCCAACATGCAGGTCTCCCATCTGCCCCACAGCATTACTGGAAAAGTGCTACACTCCACAGAAACCCCACATCACTGCACTACTCTAGGGAAGAGGCTAAAAGAAATTAAACCTAAACTCTTCATCACGAGTATCCGAGGTGCCCTTGGACCTTCCTTCTGGACGAGGTCTGCAGACCCTTCGGCTCTTCTTTCTGGCAGCCTCACCTACAGGCTGCACCTGGGCTGAGTGGGCAGCTGTAAGCGGAGAGAGGGACAGTATCAGAATTGAATAATAATAGCAAACATTAACTGCCCATAAAACTCTAACCTCACTGTAAAAATTAACTTATTGGCTTCTCAAAATTGTAAGTCCTATCATCACACACCTTTAAGAATCACAGAGAGATTCACTAACTCTACTCCCCTTGCCTCGCTAGTCCAAGCCGGAGTTCTGTGACCCGAGCCCCAGGCTCTCTCCCTGTGGCTTTCCTGAGCCCCCTCCTACTGTGGCAGCCCCGCTGCTCGAGGCTTCCCCCTTTCACTGCCCAGGCTTTTTCTTTTGCCCCCTTGAACTAGGCAGTTCTTCATCAACCAGTTCTCAGCTTCTCACCAGTCCTGAGAGCCTGCAGGGCCTCGCGCCACTCGGCTTCTATCTGAGCCCTGTAGTCCCCAAACAAAGAGCGCATCAGCTGCCTCTTCCGGGGCAGAGGGGTTCTCTGGCTGCGCAAGGTTCGGATGGCTCCAAGAGCTTGTTCTTCTGCAGATGAAAACAAAGGACTAGTAACCTCTATCCTCACTTCCAACTGTCCTACCGCAAAGGCAACAATTCCATCCCTTGGCAGCACCTGAGGCCGTAGGACTGTCACCGTTTCCCTCCCCCAACTCTACAGAAGGGTCCTCACTCTGCTTAGGGGTGGGTCTCTGCATCTTCAGTCCCAGCTCCAGCTTTTCCACGCACCAGGCCAGTTCCCGAGCCAGCTGCTCAGCCTATGATGGATTGTGGGTAGTAACTGTGAGCGGGAATCGGGGCGCTGGGGCCTCCAGCCTCATCCCATAGGAACCCCAAACGCCGCATCTCATCCACTTCCCGCTGTAAATCCGGGACCACACCCACAGGTGGGCTCCCGCCCCGTACGCGCCCGGGACTTCACCCTTCCCGACTGAGGCCCGCCCTTGCCTGGGCCTCTGCGCTTAGGGGGGCTTCCTCGGGGTCCTGCTTTTCTGGGGTCTTCCCGCTTCCACTGGCAACAGACGCCCCATCCCGGGTTTTCTTCTTTTGCTTCTTGGTCCTCGAGGCAGCGTCACGGCACGTAGGGCGCCCTAAGCAGACGGACTGGCTGAGGCCTTACAGTGAAGGACTCGGGGCTTTAGGAAGCAGCCTGGGGAACCAGGGGCTGCAGGGTGCACGGGCAGTACCTGGGCCTGGGGCTGCCGCTGTCTCCCGAGCAGGATGTCCTGGAGCCTGGGGAAAGGGGGAAAGAACGAGGGTCATGAGGAGCCGCCGACCGCCCAAAGGCGGTCCCCACTTGCATACCGCTCACCGCCATGCGCTGCCGCCAGGACCGAGGAGGGCTGGGGTCCCACGCCGAATGCGCTCCCAGGGAAACAAGTCTGCGTCGCAGAGTTCCGCGGGGCGGGGGCTGTGCGCGCGGTAGGCGGGGCGCGGGCGCTCGGAGCACCGTCTGGAAGAGACCCACTCAGGACCTACTAGGTTGCAGGTGGTGGTGGTGGTGGTGGGTTAGTCGCTCAGTCGTGTCCGACTCTTGCGACCCCATGGACTGTAGCCCGCCAGCTCCTCTGTCCCTGGGATTCTCCAGGCAAGATACTGGAGAGGTTGCAGGTACTGCTCTGGATGAAGGGACGCTACTCAAGGGAACGTACCTGCTACTCAAGGGAACCACCTGCTAGTGGGGCGGGAACAGTGGGAAAACAGGGGGCTTTAAGAACTTGCCTGCCAACACAGGGGACACGGGTTGGATCCCTGGTCTGGGAAGATCCCACGTGCCTGGGCAACAGAGCCCCCAGTCGGCAACTGCTGAAGGCGCGGAGCCTAGACCCTGAACCCTGCAACAGAAGAAGCCTCCGCAGCGAGAGGCCTGCGGCTGCAACTAGAGAGTAGCCCTTGCTGGCCACAAGTAGAGAAAGCCCGTGTGCAGCAACAAAGACCCGGCGCGCCCCAAAATACATAAATAAACAATAAAATAAAGAAGGCCCGTCAACAGACATGAATAGCTGTCATTGAGAGCGACGCTGTAACAGTGGCCCCAGCCGGGCGGGGAGTGGTCAGCGGTCCTCCGAGGACCTGCAGGCCTGGCGGGGCTGCTCTGGCAGCAGAAAGCAGGGTGGGGGCGAGCCACATGGCGAGGTGGGCGGGTCGTGGGGCCCCGGACCGCAACGCAGGCGGCTTCTGTTTCAAGAGAAGTGGAAGAGGGTGGGAGGGGGTTCGGGGCTTGCGGGAGCCCCCTCATCTCTTGGAGGAGTGTCGCAGTGTCGCGGCCTTCCCCGGACGCTGCTGTGTGGTCGGCACCATCTCCCTGCGCTTCCAGGCTCTCGGCCCAGGGCCACCCTACTGCACAGCCGCTGTTGGCCCCACAACACAGGCGCCAGGGAGTGGCTCAGGCAGTAAAAGCGTCTGCCTACAATGATGGAGACCCGGGTTCGATCCCTGGGTCGGGAAGGTCCCCTGCAGAAGGAAATGGCAACCCACTCCAGTATTCTTGCCTGGAAAATCCCATGGACAGAGGAGCCTGGTAGGCTACAGTCCATGGGGTCACAAGAGTCGGACACGACTGAGCGACTTCACTTTGACTTTCTTTCACAGGCATCAGGACAACGGGAGTGCGCGGTGCTGTTCATCATTCCTGTCAGTGAAATCTGGGTCGCTTCCTGAGGCAAGAGGATGGGCGGTATCAGAAAGTAGAGTTTACTCAGAAAGTAGAGTTTGCTCATCCCGATAGTTCCTTCAGTGTTTTGTTTTGTTTTTTAATTTACCATTTATTTATTTTTGGCTGTGCTGGGTCTTCATTGCTGCAGGGGCTTGTCTCCAATGGTGGTGAGTGGGGACTACTCTCTAGCTGTGGTGCATGGGCTTCTCGTTGTGGTGGCTCCTCTTGTGGTGGACCATGGGCTTTAATAGTTCCAGCTCCTGGGCTCTAGAGCACAGGCTCAATAGCTGTGGTGCACAGGCTTAGTTGCCCCAGCGCAGGTGGGATCTTCGTGGATCAGGGATTGAACCCATGTCTCCTGTGTTGGCAGGCAGATTCTTTACCACTGAGCCACCAGGGAAGCCCGTTTCTTTAGTTTTTAAGTAAAAATAAAAGACACATTTAACTTTATTGAACAATTTATTCACCATTTTATTCCACTACCGTCTGCAATTTTTCAGGCAACTTCATAATTTCATCTTCCTAAACATTTTATGTTTTGGAGCAAAGAATTGTTCCAGGTGACTTTTACAGTCTTCCAAGGAATAGAAATTTTTTTCCATTAAGAGAATATTGTACATATGTATACCTGTGACTGATTCATGTTGATGTATGGCAGAAACCAACACAACATTGTAAAGCAATTATCCTCCAATTAAAAATAATAAAAAAAGAATTTTTTAAAGACCAAAATAAATGGAAATCTGAAGGTGCAATGTCTGGTGAACACGGCAGATGAATCGGAATGTCCCAGCCAAGCTCTAACAGTTTTTTCCTGATCATCAAAGAAACATGCAATCTTGAATTATCCTGATGGAAGATTTTGCATTTTCTGTTGACTAATTCTGGACACTTTTTGTCAAGTGCTGCCTTCATTTGATCTAATTGGGAGCAGTTCAGTTCAGTTCAGTCGCTCAGTTGTGTCCGACTCTTTGCGACCCCATGAATCGCAGCACGCCAGGCCTCCCTGTCCATCACCAACTCCTGGAGTTCACTCAGACTCACGTCCATCGAGTCAGTGATGCCATCCAGCCATGTCATCCTCTCAAGTCCCCTTCTCCTCCTGCCCCCAATCCCTCCCAGCATCAGAGTCTTTTCCAATGAGTCAACTCTTCGCATGAGGTGGCCAAAGTACTGGAGTTTCAGCTTTAGCTCATTCCTTCCAAAGAAATCCCAGGGCTGATCTCCTTCAGAATGGACTGGTTGGATCTCCTTGCAGTCCAAGGGACTCTCAAGAGTCTTCTCCAACACCAAAGTTCAAAAGCATCAGTTCTTCGGCACTCAGCCTTCTTCACAGTCCAACTCTCACATCCATACATGACCACAGGAAAAACCATAGCCTTGACTAGACGGACCTTTGTTAGCAAAGTGATGTCTCTGCTTTTTAATATGCTGTCTAGGTTGGTCATAACTTTCCTTCCAAGGAGTAAGCGTCTTTTAATTTCATGGCTGCGGTCACCATCTGCAGTGATTTTGGAGCCCAGAAAAATAAAGTCTGACACTGTTTCCACTGTTTCCCCATCTATTTCCCATGAAGTGGTGGGACCGGATGCCATGATCTTCATTTTCTGAATGTTGAGCTTTAAGCCAACTTTTTCACTCTCCACTTTCACTTTCATCAACAGGCTTTTGAGTTCCTCTTCACTTTCTGCCATAAGGGTGGTGTCATCTGCATATCTGAGGTTATTTATATTTCTCCCGGCAATCTTGATTCCAGCTTGTGTTTCTTCCAGTCCAGCGTTTCTCATGATGTACTCTGCATGTAAGTTAAATAAGCAGGGCGACAATATACAGCCTTGACGTACTCCTTTTCCAATTTGGAACCAGTCTGTTGTTCCATGTCCAGTTCTAACTGTTGCTTCCTGACCTGCATACAGGTTTCTCAAGAGGCAGGTCAGGTGGTCTGGTAGTCCCATCTCTTGAAGAATTTTCACAGTTTATTGTGATCCACACAGTCAAAGGCTTTGGCATAGTCAATAAAGCAGAAATAGATGTTTTTCTGGAACTCTCTTGCTTGTTCCATGATCCATCGGATGTTGGCAATTTGATCTCTGGTAAGAATCTCATAACAGACGACTCCCTTCCACTCCCATCACATACACAACATTATCTTCTTTGGATGAAGACTGGCCTTTGGTGTGGTTGGTGTTGGTTCATTTTGCTTGCCCTAAGATCTCTTCCGTTCCACATTACTGTATAGTATCCACTTTTAATTGCCTGTCACAATTTGTTTTAAAAACAGAAAGTTTTCATTATGTTTAAGTAGGGAATCACATGTGGAAATATGGTCAAGGTTTTTTCACTTATGTGGAACCCAAACATCAAAGTGATGAACATAACCAAGCTGGGGTAACTGATTTTCAGTGCTTGATTTGGATATTTTGAATATGTTAGCCATCTCCCCCATGCTGTAATTTGCTTGTCCTCAATTAATGTTCTTAATTTGATTGCTGCCAACTTCAACTTGTCTACCCCACTGTGGAGCATCATCCAGAGAGAAATCTCCAGCACGAAACTTCACAAACCACTTTTGACACATTCAATCAGTCCCAGCACCTTCTTCATATATTGCAAACAAATCTTCTTTTGCGTTTCAGTTGTGTTTTTTCCTTTCTTGAAATAATAAAGCATAATAGGCCAAAAATGTTGCTTTTCCCCAACATCTCTAATATTAAAATGGTTACACACAAAAAATCACTGACTTCCCTAGTTGTCCAGTGGTTAAGACACTGTGCTTCTACTGAAAGAATCACAGGTTTGATCCCTGGTCAAGGAAGTAATATCCTACAGTCTACTCACAGTGGTTGAATAGAAAAAAGAAAAATTCACCAATTTTGGTAAGTTGTTTTAAATGCACACCCATACAACAGCTGTCACAATGCAATCTAACAAAATTGCTTAACAATGAAGTTAAAGACAACTAAGCATTACTGCTGCTGCTGCTAAGTCGCTTCAGTCGTGTCCGACCCTGTGCAACCCCATAGACGGACGCCCACCAGGCTCCCCTGTCCCTGGGATTCTCCAGGAAAGAACACTGGAGTGGGTTGCCATTTCCTTCTCCAATGCATGAAAGTGAAAAGTGAAAGTGAAGTCTCTCAGTCGTGTCCGACTCTTAGCGACCCCATGGACTGCAGCCCACCAGGCTCCTCCATCCATGGGATTTTCCAGGCAAGAGTACTGGAGTGGGGTGCCATTGCGTTCTCCGAAGCATTACTAGAGCCATCTTATGGAAAAAACTGAACGAACTTTTTGGTCAACTCAAAAAGCTAACATTTTAGGTATTTATTGAGGGGTAACGAATTTTCAGGAAACTTAGCACATTGAAAATATCAAACATTCATTAACTCATAGTTTCTGAGGATCAGAAATCTAGCAATGCATAGCTGGTTGGTTCTAGCTCAGGCTTTCTCTTCAGGGAGTAATACCAAAGACGTTTTAGATGTTTTTGATTTTAATTTATTTTTTGGTAGACATATTTTAAAATAACCACAGTTAGGATGTCTCTGAATTCTGGGAAACGAGAGTTTTAGAGGTGAGTAAATTACAGATCCTAAGGGGGTTTTCCCTGCCTTCTTTGGTTGTGAAATCTCTCTATGACTTGGCCGAGAACTACTTCCTGCAGAAGCCTTCTTAGCCCAGACATGTGTGCCTGAACTTGTGCCTCACTCCAGATGCTTCTTCTTCCACAGCCCTTACTTCCAGTCAGTCACTGAGTCCTATGAGTTTGTTGTTGGTCTGTCACTAAGTCGTGTTTGATTCTTTGTGACCCCATGGACTGCAGCACGCCAGGCTTCCCTGTCCTTCACCATCTCCCAGGCCTTGCTCAAACTCATGTCCATTGAGTCAGTGATGCCATCCAACCATCTCACCCTCTGTCGTCCCCTTCTCCTGCCTTCAATCTTTCCCAGCATCAAGGTCTTTTATAACAAGCTGGCACTTCACCTCAGGTGGCCAAAGTATTGGAGCTTCAGCTTCAGCATCAGTCCTTCCAATGAATATTCATGATTGATTTCCTTTAGGATGACAGATTTGATCTCTTTGCAGTCCAAGGGACTCTCGAGAGTCTTCTCCAATATGACAGTTCAAAAACATCAATTTTTCAGTGCTCAGCCTTCTTTATGGTCCAACTCTCACATCCATACACGAATATTGTAAAAACCAGAGTTTTGATGGTATGGACCTTTGTTGGCCGTCTCTGCTTTTTAATACGCTATCTAGGTTGGACATAGCTTTTCTTCCCAGAAGCAAGCAGCTTTTAATTTCATGGCTGCAGTCACCATCTGCAGTGATTTTGGAGCCCAAGAAAACAGTCTGTCACTGTTCCCATTGTTTCCCCATCTATTTGCCATGAAGTGATGGGACCGGGTGTCATGACCTTAGATTTTTGAATGTTGAGTTTTAAGCCAATTTTTTCATTCTCCTCTTTCACCTTCATCAAGAGGCTCTTTAGTTCCTCTTAACTTTCTTGCATATTTCTCCCAGCAATTGCCGTATTTCTCCCAGCAATCTTGATTCCAGTTTGTGCTTCATCCAGCCCAGCATTTTGCATGATGTACTCTGCATGTAAGTTCAATAAGCAGGGTGACAATATACAACCTTGACATACTCCTTTCCCAATTTGGAACCAGTCCATTGTTCCATGTCTAGTTCTAACTGTTGCTTCTTGACCTGCATACAAGTTTCTCAAGAGACAGGTCACGTGGTCTGGTATTCCCATCTCTTGAAGAATTTTTCAGTTTGTTGTGATCCACACAGTCAAAGGCTTTGGTGTAGTCAATAAAGCAGAAGTAGATGTTTTTCTGGAATTCTCTTGCTTTTTCTATGATCCAACGGGTATTGGCAATTTGATCTCTGGTTCCTCTGCCTTTTCTAAATCCAGCTTGAACATCTGGAAGTTCACGGTTCATGTACTGTTGAAGCCTAGCTTGGAGAACTTTGAGCATTATTTTGTTGGCGTGTGAAAAGAGTGCAATTGTGTGGTAGTTTGATCATTCTTTAACATTGCCTTTCTTTGGGATTGGAATGAAAACTGATTTTTCCAGTCCTGTGGCCACTGCAGAGTTTTCCAAATTTGCTGGCATATTTAGTGCAGCACTTTCACAGCATCATCTTTTAAGATTTGAAATAGTTCAACTGGAATTGCATCACCTCCACTAGCTTTGTTCATAGTGAAGCTTCCTAAGGCCCACTTGACTTCACATTCCAGGATGTCTGGCTCTAGGTGAGTGATCACACCATCATGGTTATCTGGATCATGAAGATCCTTTTTGTATAGTTCTTCTGTGTATTCTTGCCACCTCTTCTTAACATCTTCCGCTCTGTTAGGTCCATGCTGTTTCTGTCCTTTATTGTGTTCATCTTTGCATGAAATGTTCCTTTGGTATCTCTAATTTTCCTGAAGAGATCTCTAGTCTTTCCTATTCTATTGTTTTCCTCTATTTCTTTGCATTGATCCCTGAGGAAGGCTTTCTTATCTCTTCTTGCTATTCTTTGGAACTCTGAATTCAGATGGGGATATCTTTCCTTTACTCCTTTGCCTTTTGATTCTCTTCTTTACTCAGCTATTTGTAAGCTCTCCTCAGACAACCGTTTTTCCTTTTTGCATTTCTTTTTCTTGTGGATGGTTTTGATAACATCCTCCTGTACAATGTTGTGAACCTCCGTCCATAGTTCTTCAGGCACGCTGTCTATCAGATCTAATCCCTTGAATCCATTTGTCACTTCCATTGTTTAATAGTAAAGGATTTGATTTAGGTCATACCTGAATAGCCTAGTGGTTTTCCCTACTTTCTTCAATTTAAGCCTGAATTTTGCAATAAGGAGTTCATGATCTGAGCCACAGTTAGCTCCTGGTCTTGTTTTTGCTGACTGTATAGAGCTTCTCCATCTTCAGCTGCAAAGAATATAATCAATATGATTTCAGTATTGACTGTCTGGTCATGTCCATGTGTAGAGTCGTCTCTTGTGTTGCTGGAAGAGGGTGATTGCTATAACCAATGTGTTCTCTTGGCAAAACTCTATTAGCCTTTGTCCTGCTTAATTTTGTACTCCAAGGCCAAATTTGCCTACTATTCCAGGTATCTCTTGACTTTCTACTTTTGCATTC
This sequence comes from Bubalus kerabau, assembly GCF_029407905.1. Taxonomy (NCBI): domain Eukaryota; kingdom Metazoa; phylum Chordata; class Mammalia; order Artiodactyla; family Bovidae; genus Bubalus; species Bubalus kerabau. Next base: position 2,440,307 of record NC_073637.1, on the reverse strand, counting down.
CAGTCCCCTATGATGAAAAGGACATCTTTTTTTGTTATTAGTTGTAGAAGGTCATGTAGGTCTTCGTAGAATGGATGAACTTCAGCTTCTTCAGCATTAGTGGTTAAGGCACAGACTTGGATTACTCTGATATTGAATGGTTTGCCTTGGAAACAAACAGAGATCATTCTGTCATTTTTGAGATTTGACCCAGGTACTGCATTTTGGACTCTTTTGTTGACTATGAGGGTTACTCCCTTTCTTATAAGAGATTCTTGCCCACAGTAGTAGATATAATGGTCATCTGAATTAAATTTGCCCATTCTGGTCCATATTAATTCACTGATTCCTTAAATGTCGATGTTCACTCTTGCCATCTCGTTTGACCACTTCCAATTTACCTTGATTCATGGACCTAACATTCCAGGTTCCTATGCAATATTGTTCTTTACAGCATCAGAATTTATTTTACAGGAAGAGAAGGGGATAACAGAGGATGAGACGGTTGGATGGCATCACTAACTCGATGGGTATGAGTTTGAACAAGCCTCAGGAGTTGGTGGTGGACAGGGAAGCCTGGTGTGCTGCAGTCCACGGCGTCACAAAGATTCAGAATGACTGAACAACTGAACTGAACTGAACTTTACTTTCACCACCTATCAGTTTATCTGCTAACTAATCTCCACCCCTCTCCACCATGCAACACACACTGTCTCTGGCCTGAACTGCATTCAAGTTCTCGTTCATCTCTCTGGCTGCACTTGCCTCCCTCCTGTCTTTTCTGAACCACCATGTAGTGGGAATGGTCTTTAGAAAACAAAACTGTGTTGCTCTCCTGCCTAGAAATCTTCTATTTCTTCCAGCATAAAGTCCAAGCTCCTGACTTCCAGCCAGCACATGCCCCATAAATCATACGGAGGCAACTATTTCCAGACCTGACTCTGCTCTGGCCCTGCTGATCTGCCAGCCTTCTGAGCCTCACCCCCCACCTCTCCTTACAGGCCCTCACAACCCCTACTGCCCTCTGCTTGACCAACAACCTCATTTTTCTTCCCTGGCAATATGAGCACCTGTTCAAACCCCCAGAATCAGGCAGTAGGTGTTTGCAGAACTTTAGCGAGGAAGAAGTAGAAAGTCAAGTCTTCCATGTCATCTAATCTCCTCTCCACTGCCTCCCACCCTGGTATGTAATAAAGGCTCAGAAAATGGACGGCGAGCCTTCATCTAGCTGTGCCTGGCCTTCTGCACCCCCACAGCCACTCCAGAAACCACTCCTAACGTTTCACTCTCAACCATCATGGCTGCTTCCTATCTCCTGAGACACACTAGTCTCCACTAACACAATCTTTTCATGGCACATTCCCCTAGCCTGTTTAAGATATAAATATTTATGTACAGTCAGTTTTCATCATTCCTGGTAGTCTCATAAAGTAGCTGAGAACAGCGAATTAGGGAATAACAAACCACTGCTCCTGGGAGAAATGCAGTTAGGATTCTAGGAGCCTCTGGTCACAACATCTTCATCAACCAATCAATACATGACCTTCTTTTATGCGTGTTTCTCTCTAAAGACACCTTATTTGCTATATACTGTTGATTCCTAAACATTGAACTCAGCCAACAGCACTATGACTTGTACTGAGTGAAGTGTACCTAGCACATTGCTCTCTCCAAAAAGACATCACATCACCGTTCCCTTGCTCTTAGGGACATTAGATAGCACTTCAGCTCTATGCTTGAGGCAATTTTAAACAGTGAAACCCCCAACATAAGCATAAAGATAAAAAAAAGTATGGCAATTAAAATACAGGCACATCTTGGAGATATGACAGGTTCAGTTCTGGACTACTGCAATGAAATGAGTGACACAATAAAAGTCACATATATTTTTTAGTTTTTCAGTGAATATAAAAGTTATTAGTCTGTGAAGTGTGCAACAGCATTATGTCTAAAAAACAATGTATGTACACTGGGAAAAATAGTGCTAAAAATGCCAACCATAATCTGAGTCTTTAGCAAGTCATGTGGTATTAAAAACATCAATTATCATTGACTGTGCATTACCATAACAAATATAATAATGATAGGTTTGAAATATTGCAAGAATACAAAAACCTGACACCCAAACAGGACGTGAGCAAACGCTGTCGGTAAGTGTGCAGTACTGTCATTCTGTCTCAGGTATTTGATGTTGTGTTAGCCGCATACACGGCAAGGAGCCTTGTGTTTTCCTGTAGACACGATCCCTTTGTCATATTTAATACCCCCTCTTTGTCCCTGACAACTTTATTTGTTCAGATGTCAGAAATCAATATAGATACTCCAACTTTCTTTTCATTAGTGTTAGCATGGTATGCCTTTCTCCTCCCTTTGTTTTTAATCTGTGTTTTTGTATTTAAAGTGGGTTTCTTACAGATGTGCAATTAGGTCTTCTTTTTTATCTGCTTTGGCAGTCTCTGTCTTTCAATTGGTGTAGCTAGACATTCACTTTTAAAGTGATTATTAATATGGTAGTTAGTTTTTTATTCACTACACTTGTTTTCTTTTTAGAAATCTTACCCTCTTCTCCTGTCTTCTCTGGTTTAACTGAGCATTTTATCGGATTCAATTTTTTCTACTACTTAGTATATCAATGATACTTTTAAAAGAATTTTAAGGTTTGTTTTAGAGTGTGCAGTGTGTATCAGAACTAATGTAAGTCTACCTTCAAATAACACTGCATTGCCTCACAGGCAACACAGGTACTTACAACCCAGTCCCGACTCCTCTCCTGTCCTCAGGACGCTGCTACCATCCACCTTACACAGGCGATAGTTACCCAATACACTGTCAAGACTATTACCCCGAAAACCCGTGACCTTTCGTTTTAATTAGGAATAAGACAAGTAAAAGATTTTCTTTTATGTTCACTTGTTCCTCCTCAGATCTTCTCCCTTCTGTAGGTTTCTTGTATCACTTGCTGTCTCTCTTGTTCTTCAGTTGCTAAGTCATATCTGACTCTTTTGACCCCATGGACGGAGGCACCCCTGTTCTTCTCTGTCTCCTGGAGCGTGATCAAATTCATGTCCATTGAGCTGGTGGTGCTATCTTACCATCTCATCCTCTGCCATCCCGCTTCTCCTTTTGCTTTCAATCCTTCCCAGCATCAGGGTCTTTTCCAATGAGTCAGCTCCTTGCATCAGGTGGCCAAAGTATTGGAGCTTCAGCATCAGTCCTTCCAATGAATATTCAGGGCTGATTTCCTTTAGGATTGACTGGTTTGATCTCCTTGCCATCCAAGAGACTCTTAAGAGTCTTCTCCAGCATCACAATTCAAAAATATCAGTTCTTCAGTGCTCGGCCTCCTTTATGGTCCAACTCTCACATCTGTACATGACTACTGGAAAAACCATAGCTTTGACTATATGGACCTTTGTTGGCAAGGTGATGTTTTGCTTTTTAACACACTGTCTAGATAATTCATAGCTTTCCTTCCAAGGAGAAAGTGTCTTTTAATTTTGTGGCTGCAGTCACCATTCACAGTGATTTTGGAGCCCAAGAAAATAAAATCTGTCACTGCTCCCACTTTTCCCCCCTCCTATTTGCCATGAAGTGATGGGATGCCATGATCTTAGTTCTTTTGGATGTTGAGTTGCAAGCCAGCTTTTGCACTCTCCTTTTCCACCCTTATCAAGAGACTCTTTAGTTCCTCTTCACTTTCTGCTGTTAGAATGGTATCATCTGCATGAGGTTGTTGGTATTTCTCCTGGCAATCTTGATTCCAGCTTGATTCATCCAATCTGGCATTTCACATGATGTGCTCTGCATATAAGTTAAATAAGCAGGGTGACAATATACAGCCTTGATGTACTTGTTTCCCAATTTTGAACCAGCCCATTGTTTCATGTCCAGTTCTAATTGTTGCTTCTTGACCCGCATACAGGTTTCCCCAGAGACAGGTAAGGTGGTCTGGTACACCCATCTCTTTAAGGATTTTCCACAGTTTGTTGTGATCCACACTGTCAAAGGCTTTAGAATAGTCAATGAAGCAGAAGTAGATGTTTCTCTGGAAATCTCTTGCTTTCTTCATGATCCAGTGAATGTTGGCAAATTATCTCTGCTTCCTCTGCCTCTTTGAAATCTAGTTTTTACATCTGGAAGTTCTCGGTTCATGTAGTGCTGAAGCCTCCCTTGAGAATTTTGAGCATAACCTTGCTAGTGTGTGAAATGAGCACAGCTGTACAGCACTTTGAGCATTCTTTGGCATTGCCTTTCTTTGGGACTGGGAAAATTGGCCTTTTCCAGTCCTGTGGCCATTGTTGAGTTTTCCAAATTTGCTGACATACTGAGTGCAGCACTTGGACATCATCTTTTAGGATTTGAAATAGCTCAAGTGGAATTCCATCCTCTCCACTAGCTTTATTTGTAGTAATACTTCCTAAGGCCCACTTGACTTCGTATTCCAGGATGTCTGACTCCATCCTCCATGATCCACACATCATGGTTATCTGGGTCGTTAAAACCATTTTTGTATAGTTCTTCTGTGTATACTTGCCACCTCTTTTTAATCTCTTCTGCTTCTGTTAGGTCCTTACCATTTCTGTCATTTATTGTGCCCATCCTTGAATGAATGTTCTGTTGGTATCTCCAATTTTCTTGAAGAGATCTCTAGTGTTTCTCATTCAATTGTTTTCCTCTATTTCTTTGCATTTCTCACTTAAGGCTTTCTTATCTCTCATTGCTCTTCTGTGGAACTCTGCATTCAGTTGGGTGTATCTTTCCCTTTCTCCTTTGCTTTTTGCTTCTCTTCTTTCCTCAGCTATTATAAAGCCTTCTCAGATAACCTCTCTGTCTTCTTATATTTCTTTTTCCTTGAAATGGATTTGGTCACTGCTTCCTGTACAATGTTACGAACCTCCATCCATAGATCTTCAAGCACTCTGTCTACCTGATCTAATCCCTTGAATCTATTTATCACCTCCACTGTATAATCATAAGAGATTTAACTTAGGTCATATCTGAATGGTCTAGCGGTTTTCCCTACTTTCTTCAATTTAAGCCTGAATTTTGCAATAAGGAGATCATGATCTGAGTAACAGGCAGCTCCAGGTCTTATTTTTGTTGACTGTATAGAGCTTCTCCATCTGCAGCTGCAAAGAACACACTCAATCTGATTTCATTACTGAGCATCTGGTGATGTCCATGGGTAGAGTCATCACATTAGTGACTGGGGCATAGATTTGATTCCTGTGATGTTGAATGGGTCACCTTGGAAGGAAACTGAGATCATTCTGTCATTTTTGAGATTGCACCCAAGTATTACATTTTGAACTATGAGGGCTACTACAGTTCTTCCAAGGGTTTCTTGCCACAGTAGTAGATATAATGGTCATTTGAATTCAATTCACCAATTCCCATTCATTTTTCAGTTTTCATTCCAATCCCAAAGAAAGACAATGCCAAACAATGCTCAAAATACTGCGCAATTGCACTCATCTCACATGCTAGCAAAGTAATGCTCAAAATTCTCCAAGCCAAGCTTCAACGGTATGTGAACCATGAACTTCCAGATGTTCAAGCTGGATTTAGAAAAGGCCAACATCCATTGGATTATTGAAAAAGCAAGAGAATTCCAGAAAAACATCTATTTCTGCTTTATTGACTACACCAAAGCCTTTGACTGTGTGGATTGCAGTAAACTGTGGAAAATTCTTCAAGAGATGGGAACACCAGACCATGTGACCTGTCTCTTGAGAAACTTGTATGCAGGTCAAGAAGCAACAGTTAGAACTAGACATGGAACAATGGACTGGTTCCAAATTGGGAAAGAAGGACATCAAGGCTGTATATTGTCACCCTGCTTATTTAACTTATATGCAGAGTACATTATGCAAAATGCCAGGCTGGATGAAGCACAAGCTGGAATCAAGATTGCCAGGAGAAATATCAATAACCTCAGATATGCAGATGACACCATCCTTATGGCAGAAATCGAAGAACTAAAGAACCTCTTGATGAAAGTGAAAGAAGAGAGTGAAAAAGTTGGCTTAAAACTCAACATTCAGAAAACTAAGATCATGGCATCTGGTCCCATCACTTCATGGCAAATAGATGGGGAAACAATGGGAATAGTGACAGACTATTTTTGAGGGGCTCCAAAATCACTGCAGATGGTGACTGCAGCCATAAAATTAAAAGATGCTTCCTCCTTGGAAGAAAAGTTATGACAAACCTAGACAGCATATTCAAAAGCAGAGACATTACTTTGCCAACAAATGTCTGTCTAATCAAAGCTATGGTTTTTCCAGTAGTCATGTATGGATATGAGAGTTGGACCATAAAGAAGGCTGAGCACTAAAGAACTGATGCTTTTGAACTATGTTGGAGAAGACTCTTGAGAGTCTCTTGGACTGCAAGGAGATCCAACCAGTTCATCCTAAAGGAAATCAGTCCTGAATATTCATTGGAAGGACTGATGCTGAAGCTGAAAGTCCTATACTTTTGCCACCTGATACGAGGAACTGACTCATTGGAAAAGGCCCTGATGCTGGGAAATATTGAAGGTGAGAGGAGAAGGGGACGACAGAGGATGAGATGGTTGGATAGCATCACCAACTCAATGGACATGAGTTTGAGTAAACTCTGAAAGTTGGCAATGGACTGGGAGGCCTGGTGTGCTGCAGTCTATGGGGTTGCAAAGGATCAGATATGACTGAGTGACTGAACTGACTGATTTCCATTCATTTTAGTTCACTGATTCCTAAGATGTTGATGTTCACTCTTTCTATCTCCTGCTTAACTATGTCCAATTTACTTTGATTCATGGACCTAACATTTCAAGTTCCTATGCAATATTATTCTTTACAGCATCAGACTTTACTTTCACCACCAGACACATCCAAAACTGAGCATTGTTTCTGCTTTGGCCCAGCTGCTTCATTCTTTTGGGAGCTGTTAGTAATTGCCTTCTGCTCTTCCCCAGTAGCAACAGATCAACAGATGGACTTGGAGCGGGTGATAAATGTTGGCAGCCTAACCTGGTGAGATGTGGGCACTTTCCCTGGATGTGGAGCAGAGAGGAAGCTCCTTCTCAGTCGCACCTCAGCAGAGCATCCGTCATGCTGAGCTGGGCGGGTGTGCAATGAGCCATGGTTCAGATGCCACACACTCTTGCTTTTCTGACCAAGTTTTAGTAGATTTTGTTGAATAAACATTTCTTAATTTGCTATTCACCCTTAGTACAATTTCCAGAGACATTAAGAAGGTTGTTAGTTTGGGCTGGGTTTTCTGTTTTGTTTTAATGATTCTTGCCAGCTGTGTTCTGCTGTGATATAGATTCACAGAGTTCATTCCACTGTCATCACAGTGTCCGGGCTTTCAATTTTGAAGAATATTTTTGCTGAACCTAGAATTCTAGGTTGGCAGTTATTTTCTTCAGTACATTAAAATTGTCCTTTTGTCTGCTATCTCCCACTTCTGAAGTTGAAAAGCCAGTCGGCAGTATTATTTTGCTTTGAAGATGATACATCTTTCTCCTCTTGCTACTTTTGATTTTTTTTTTCAGTTTTCAACAATTTGACTATATTATAGCCATGAGTGTGTTCTTTGCATTGACCTTACTTAGGGTTCTTCAAGCTTTTTGAATCTATGGCTTACAGACACTAGCCAGTTGTGGAAAAATGTAGGCCAATATTTCTTTTTTAAAAATAAAATCCTAAATCTTTTATTTATTTATTATTTTGGGCTGCAGACAGATCCTTTTTTAAAACTAATTTATTTTTCTTGAAGGATAATTGCTTTACAGAATTTTTCTGTTTTCTGTCAAACCTCAACATGAATCAGCCAAAGGTATACATATATCCCCTCAAGTTTGAACCTCCCTCCCATTTCCCTCCCCATCCCACCCCTCTAGGTTGATACAGAACCCCTGTTTGAGTTTCCTGAGCCATACAGCAAATTCCCCTTGGCTGTCTATTTTACATATGGTAATATAAGTTTCCATGTTACTCTTTCCAGACATTTCACCCTCTCTCCCCCTCTCCCCATGTCCATAAGTCTATTCTGTCTGTTTCTCCACTGTTGCTCTGTAAGTAAATTCTTCAATACCATTTGTCTAGATTCCATATATATGTGTTAGAATATGGTATTTATCTTTCTCTTTCTGACTCATTTTACTCTGTATAATAGGTTCTAAGTTCATCCACCTCATTAGAACAGACTCAAATGTGTTCCTTTTTATGGCTGAGTAATATTCCATTGTGTATATGTACCACAACTTCTTTATCCATTCATCTGTCGATGGACATCTAGGTTGCTTTCATGTTCTAGCTATTGTAAATAGTGCTGGCAGGCGGATTCTTAACCACTGGATCACCTAGGCCAACATTTCTTAAACTATTTCTTTTACCTGTTCCTTTTCTCCTCTCTTCCCAGGACTGTGAGATACTCACAATATGCTTCCTGTCTGGTTGTGCCTACTCCTTATGCTCTTTTCTCTATTCTCTGTCCTGCTTTTTCCTCACTGTGTTTTAACCAGAATACTTTTACTTATGTACTTTCAAGTTACCTAATCCTCTGTTTTGTTACTTGCTATCTGCCAATGAATTCCTTTGTCTATTGAACTCTGAATTTTAATTTTCATATGACTTCTAGTGCATTCTGTAGTTCTTTGTTTTCTTACATATACTAATCATTGTTTTGTTTGTTTTAAACTGTTTCTTAATAATATCTGAATCACCTGTGAAGTTGTTTCAGTTGTGTATTTTTTCTCCTGGTTTCTTGTCATTTAATTGTTAACTATTATAGATTAAAAGCTATAGTGACTTTCTATGATGTTACACTCTTGAAAGAGGATTAAGTCTCCTTCTGGTGACAGATAAAATGCCATTTGATCACCTTGTCACATCTAGGGGTTGGTCTTAGGGCTTGTTAGGGCTGGTCCAATACTCAGGGGAGAATTCCTGACTCACTGGTCCCCTTTGAGGAATGCTAGGGACTTGGTTTGTTATTCTGAAAACCGGCAAATAAAAGAATAAAGGATTGATTCTGCTTTTACTATGTGTTATCCCTCAGGATAACTAGATGATTGATGAGTAGAAGTTCCTTCATAGAAGTTCTAGCCAAAAAAAGAGTGAATGACCAAATTAGAAATTGTGTATGTGCATAGTCACTCAGTCTTGTCCAACTCTTTGTGACCCCAAAGGACTATAGACTGCCAGGCTCCTCTGTCCATGGGGATTCTCTAGGCAAGAATACTGGAGTGGGTTGCCATGCCCTCCTCCAGGGGATCTTCCTAACCCAGGGATTAAACCCAGGTCTACCTGCATTGTAGGTGTATTCTTTACCATCTGAGCCACCAGGGAAGCCCGAGAATACGGGAGTGGGTAGCCTATCCCTTCTCCAGGGGATCATCCAGACCAGGAATCAAACTGGGGTGTCCTGCATTGCAGGTGGATTCTTTACCAGTTGAACTACCAGGGAGGCCCAAATTAGAAATTAGTATTTTGCACCTCCAATTTTTAAAAATTTGCTTATTTTTTGACTGTGCTGCTCAAATTCTGACATCTCAGTTCCCTAATCAAGGATTGAATGCAGGCCCCAGTAGTGGAAGGACTGAGTCCTAACCATTAGACTGCCAGGAAATTCCTGCAATTCCAAATTTTCATTTTATTTCTTTTGGTTGCACTGGGTCTTCATTTCTGTATGTGGACTTTTCTCTAGTCGTGGCAAGCAGGGGCTACTCCGGTTGCAGTGTTCAGGCTTCTCATGGCAGTGGATTCTTGTTGCACAACACAGACTCTAGGCACATGGGCTTCAGTAGTTGCTGTATGTGGCTTCAGTAGTTATGGCACGTGCCAATTTTTAAAATTAAGAAAAATTATAATTTTTATTGGCTACTAATATCATAAAGAGAGAGACAACAGGACATTTTACACTTCCTGATGAAAAATATTCTATCACTTATGAAGGATTAAAACAAAAGTCAAACCTGAATCCTTAGATACCAGATTAAAAAACTAAGTACAGAAGACAGCTGATCCTTTCATATCCTTCCTCTAGTCATGCAAAAAGAACACCCAGCAATAAAATATCTTCTACATAGGGCAAAAACAAGGGTACTGCTTCAAAAAACCAAATAACTCTAGGTAAAGACTTCCAAATTTTGACATTTAGGGTGTCCTGGCCTTATAGCCACCATCTCACTCAAATGCATTTCTGATTCATAAACACACTCATTTGTAGAGTTCCCAAGTATTTTTATTGCCTTAATTTTGAATATAAACAGGCATCAATTATACTTCAATGTTTTGAAAACAGCTAAAGAAATAGTAAAATTTAAAATCATAAAATACAAACAGGCAACCAAGGACTCCTGACATCCGAGGCAGCATGAACTGGTGTGAGACACTCTTCTCAACTCACAGGTCACTGTTTTGTGGCCTCTTGTTTTGTCACAGTCTTCATTCTGCTTCCTAGTTGGTGAAATAACACCTCTTGATGAGGATCATCTTTTCAGACTTTAGTCCCAGAATGTGGAGGACTCTTAACTCCTCAGATGCCCCTGACAGAAGCCACAAGAATTCAGGACCTTTACCATCTATGACCTGCTCCTTAGGCTGCTCTTTTGTTTCTGGAATTAATGATTGTTTGCTTTTTACCTTCCAGACTTGAATAGTGGAATCAATGCTTTTGAAGCACTGGAAGAAGTTCTGCAAAGATGACTTGGCCCATATTAGAGCCTACCCTATTAATATTTTCAGCCCAGTTTCTCCATTCTGACTAAACAGTCTGAAACTCATAGCTCTAATAATAACCACTGTTTTCAAAAGAGAGAGCCCATTGTGCCTTCATGATCTCTCACAACAGGCCTCCCTCTCACAGTTCTCACAAGGCTTATCTTCCCACAGGCTTTGTAGCCACATAATTCAGTGCTTTTGGACGGGTAGTTTTGTTTTTGGTAAATTCCCTTTCATTGAATCACAGAATTCTGTTGTGTCATAGTTTTTACAAATTTTCAGGTACTTTTACACATTGGAGACATGTCGTCTGCACTGATGTACACGTTTGGCATTGTCACCTTGTGCTGCACCTGCTATTGAATGGGTAGATTGCTTCCTTCTTTTTTTTTTTTTTCTATTTTCCATAATTTACTTCTGCATAACCAACTTGTCTAGATCAAAGAATTTTTCCCACTACTCATTACTCTGAATGCCCTTCATTCATTATAAGTTATTTTTGATACATTTATTTTTCAACTGTAGGGAATATGCTAGGCACAGGCCTGTACTATAATTAACAGATCTTCTTTGAAAAATAAGAATGACTTTCTCATCACCCCCAGGTGAAGGGCTGGGAGCAGTAAAAAGTACATCGTGGGAAAACATCTTGAAAACAAGATATTGAAGTACTGATGTGACTGATGGAAAACCATTAGTGACTGTTCTCATAGCCAGAGCCGTGAGGGGGTTGCTGAGAAAGGTCATCACTAGCTGAAGGGCTAAACAGAGTCATGAAAGGCCTGAAGGTTTGACATTGAGGACTGTGAATTGTATACCTTTATCCCCGATCTGAGATGGTAAAAAACAGATATCTCTAGAGCACATACAAGGAAGTAGATGTTAGCAATAAAAAGCATGCAAGAATTAGGATCTGGGCTTTTGCCCGCGAATGGCATCCCCTGATGCCACGTCAGCCCCCTGATCCCCACTTTATTTTTGAGTCTTGTTTTCTTTATTCTTCTATGGCACTGCTCCCTAGGTCAGTTCAATGTTGCGCAGGTCCCGACATCAATAAATGTTTGAATGTCTGCTGAGTGTCAGCCATGGACAACCAAGCATGCCAGCCTCCCTCCTCACTTTCCGAGGGCTTCTCTCCCTCAGGTCACACCTGGAAGCTCCTGCCCCATCTGTGCCTGTTAGTCCATCTCAGAGGGAGGTCTTTGACCTTGGGTTTCTTCTATCCCTCCCTCCCTCCCATGCCAGCTTTCACATCTCTGAGCAATTGGTTCTCTGTCCTTGCTTTCTCTTTTCTCTTCCCAGTGGGGTCATTTTTTGGTTTTGTATTCTGAGAATCCAAATCATCCTAGGAGATAATTGGTTCATATAAGTGTTCCTACTTTATGCTTTTAAGTATTTCCTGCAATAAAACATGAATAACTCCTTCTTCCATTCTTTTATGCTGTGACTATAGGAAGGAAAATACAGAATTGACTCCAAAGCAGGAAATTTCTGAAAAAGTGGACTTCCAGAGAACAAAATCAGGACATGTAAGGAGTATTTCCAAGGGATCTGATTTTGAAGAGATATCTAAAATGGAGGGAGGGATACAGAATTGCTGGGGAAAACCTCCAGTAGAGGGATTGAAGGAGGAATTCCCCCAGAAGACCCAGTTCAGGCCAGTGACAGTGGCAGGTGTGAGGACCTCCAAAGAGGAGAGAGGCCCAGAGCTCAGTGCAGCTGAGGAAGGCTGCATGCAGATGTGAATCCTGACAAAAACTGCAGGCCATCTTCAGGGAGAGTCTCCCCCAGAGTATGTCATGTGGAGAAAACTTGCAGCCAACTGTGGACCTCCTTAACCTCCAGAGTGTCTGTGCAGGAGAATGAGCCTGTCATGCAGATGTGTTTGTGAAAATGCCTAGGAAGAGTTCAGTTTTCAGTGAGAGCCAGAGCATTAACAGTCCAGAAAACCCTTTGAAAACTGTGCTGTGTATGGAAAAGCTTTTGCTCAGAGTACCAGAGAATTCACTGTAACACTCACACTGGAGAAAGACTCCATGAGTGTGACACACATGAGAAAGCTCTTAGTACACACCCATCTTACATTCAGCCTCTTACAGTTCATTCTGGGGCAAAGCCCTGTGAGTGCAGTCAGTGTGGAAAAGTGCCGGGAGCCACCACGGGAGATCCCACCCATGACAAAGGTCATGCGGAAGAGACCTGACAGGCAAAGGTGGATCAGGACTTGAGAGATTCCCTGGACCTGCTCGAGCATCTACCCCCAAACCAAAATCTGCCTACTGTTTATTATATTATGCCTTTCACTAACTCTTCTGACATTAACAGGGGGCTATCCCCGACCACCTTTCTCTGGAAAAAGTCAACTTAGGGCTTTAGTTAATAAGTCTCCTGGGCATAATAGGAGTGTTTCAATTCAAACCCCTCTGATGGCTTTCTAGCTTGCCTGACAGGTTTATCTAGACTCTTGCAGCTACACATGTGATTGTTCACAACTTCCCACCGTGAGAAACTCGGGAAGCCTAAAACATTCTGAAAATATAGAGCCTTTCAAAGAGTTAAAAACTATTAGAGTAGTGCTGGTGTAGGATTTCATTGTTGAGCCAATGCTTGCTGCCAAGTTCCCATATCCCTTATCCATTGTGCACCTGGGAGTGCATTGGTTAACATAGTTGGAATGTAAGAAAAACAAGTAGTAGCCTTGGAATTCACCACATCAGACCTTTGGGCTAATTGGTTCTTTCTTTGTTGTAACTCACTGCACTTTTGCTCCATGAGAATGTAACTCTGTTTAGCATTTTCTGAGGCTGACATAGATTAGAAATATAAAGAAAAAACACTTCAAGGGAAAATAAGTTTTATGGTTGAGCAGCCTTTATCAAACAAGGGTCATAAAATATTCACAGGCCTCCAAGGCCAGAAGATAATGTACACAACATTGTTTATGGGAAAGGTATGCAGAAAAAATCCTGGTTTTGATAAAGACAAAACAGATGTAATATTTGGGCTGACTCTGTATGACTTTGCATCTTTCATTTCCCTCTATGTACAACTCAAGGTATAAAAGTTCCTTTTGAAAATAAAGTTATGGGCCTCGCTCACTGAAGCTTGGTCTCCCCATGTCATTCTTTTTTCCTTTTCTCTCCTTTTCTCTCTCTGTTCTTCCTTCAGGATGACTCCTTGGAACATAGGAGCTTTATTGGCTTTCTGTATTAATCAAGGAAGATCAAGCCTCTGTTCTCTTTGCTTTGCTATCCTTTCGCCTATGCCATCATCCTGAGGGTACCCCTGGATCCTGCTGGGGCTGGACCCCGGCAGAAAAGCCTTTAGTTATGTCTCCAACCTGATCCATCACTAGAGGGTGTGCAGTGCAGAGAAGTCAGACATATGTGTGGAGTGTGGAGAGGACTTCTGGAAACAGCATCAGAGAACCCATTCTGAAGAGAAGCCCCATGATTGTGGTGAGTGTGGTTAAGGCTTTAGTACATGATTTTCTCTTATCCAACAGCAGAGAACTCAGACATGAAGAAAACCTATGAGTGTAATGAATGTGGAAAATCCTTCCTTCTGTGCTTACAGGTTATTCAATAAAAGAAGGTTCACACTGGAGAGAAGCCTTATGTCTGCAGTGAGTGTGGGAAACTCTTCAGGGCTCACCTTTGCTTCATTCCACATCACAGAATTCACACCAGGGAGAATCCTTACGGGTGTGATGAGTGTGTGAAAACCTTCAGCCACAAGGGACACCTTATTCAGCATCAGCAAATTCTCCCTGGAGAGAAGCCCTATGAGTGTGACAGCGTGGGAAAGCCTTCAACCAGAGTTTTAGTCTCATTCACCATGAGGACACACAGTGGCGAGAAGCCCTATAAGTGCAGTGAGTATGACAAAGACTTCAGTGTGCTCTCCTCCCTGGTGCAGCATCAGAGGGTTCACACTGGAGAGAGGCCCCACGAGTGTGACAATTATGGAGACATTTGGAAAGATAATCACCCTCATTAAGTACGAGAGGACACACAAAGGGGAAAAGCCCTATGAATGTGGTGACTGTGGAAAAGCCTTCAGCCAGAGCACACATCTCATCCACTATCAAAGAATACATGCTGGGGAGAGCCCTTATGCATGCAGTGAGTGTGGGAAGGCCTTCAATATCTTCCCCCTCCTCATTTAGCATCTCAAAGTCCACACTGATGAGAAGCCTTACTGACGCAGCAAGTGCAGCAAGGCCTTCAGCCAGCATTCTCAGTTTACTCAGCATCAGATGGTTCACAATGGAGGGAAGCCCTATATGTGCACCAAGTATGGGAGAGTGTTCAGGGCATGCCTATCCCTCTTCCAGCACCAGAGAATCCACACTGGAGAGAAGCCCTACAAATGCACTGAATGTGGGAGATCCTTCCAATAAAGCTGTCACCTCACTCAACATCAGAGAACCCACAGTGCAGAGCAACCTTACTTGTGTAGTAGATGTGGGGAAACCTTCTGTCTGAGAAGAGGTCTTATTAATCGTAGGGAAGCACACAGACTCCACAGTGGAGAGCAAGCCCATCTATATGATGACTGTGGGAAACTGTTAGGTGCACAGGCAGCATTCCTGCAGCAGCAGAAGTTGCACTGTGGAGAGTGACTCATTCTGTCATAAATTCTTCCTTATTTCACAGCAGCAGAGCCCTACTAATGAGAAAGCTCACTGTATGACTTTTATTTTGGAAATTTAACCCTTAAGGAATTAAACTATCTGTCAGTGTGCTGCTTACTGAAGGCAGGCTGCCAGATTACATGGTAAACATTCCAGGGCAGCATGCCTTCCTTCAGATTCAGAGGTTAGCTCTCTGTTTGAGTGTTTTAAATGAATGCAGTTCAACTCAAATATATTTTCTTAGATCATGTTTTTATAACACCAGGTCTTAGTGTACAGTGAGGTGTTTCATTATCCCCTGCCTTTTTCTTTCATCTTCATCATCTATTTCAGCTTCAAGAAAAGTAACTGGGATCCATGGACTTTCAAGCATGATGGAACTGGAGTGGGGTTTTCTTCTTTTTCTTTTTTGATATGGACAATTTTTAAGTCTTTGTTCAAGCTGTTACAGTATTGCTTCTGCTTTTGTTTTGTTTTTTTTTGGCCTCAAGATATGTGGGATCTTAGCTCCCAGACTAGAGATCCAACTCACACTGCCTGCATTGAAAGGCAAACTCTTAACCACTAGACCACCAGGGAAGTCCTGGGGTTTTCTTGTTTGTTTGCTTTTAGGTCCTTTTCAAAATGTTTTGTTCTACTGTGAGGGATGTGATAACTTTAACTTCAAAGGGGTTGTCCCTTTTTGGTTGAGAAGTCTTAGGCACATTGCAAAGTTTGTTAAGAAATGAGGTGAGGCTTCAGTGTAAATTCAAACTGTTGACATCCTGCTGAGAACTCAAGTGACTCCTGTAAACTGGGGTTTACTACAGGCTGAACTTGGGTGGACACAGGCTGGCAAGGGGCTGGGAAAAAGCTGACAAATTGTGTTGGTGTGTTCTCCATCCACTTCTGGGAGAGAGGAGGTTTGTGGGCACCTCTTACTGAGAGACTCTGGTGGGGGAGGCAGGTCCTCCTGGTGAAGTCATGGTACCAGCCGGCTTCCCATGGGTTGGTTATGGTTGCTGTGTAGGGAGTTTGTCGGCTTTGGATCCTGACTATGAGCTGCAGACATGCTTTCCCCTCCCCCAGGCTATGTGGTCCAGCGGTGTCTCGGTGCCTGTGTTCTTGCTGCCCGGTGCTTGAGGTGCTGCTCGCTTCCTGGGAGCTAATTTCCTGAGCACAGTCTTCAGAGTTGCTGCCCTGGTTCCTCATGTGAGTTCCCTCCCATGTCATCAGAATCCTTCTCCAGAACTTTTTATGGTACTGCCTTCTAGTTTTTTTGTGGAGGAAAGATTAGCATCAAAATGGCTGGAATAGGTTATGAGAGATTCAGCAGAAACAGTCCCTGACAGGCAGCTCTGGAAACAAGTCTGGCAACTGAAAGTGGTTCTGGGAATCTGATGAGAAGCTGGCACCATGTGTGCATACCCTTTGGAGGGAACAGATGAGTGGAACCTGGAGTGGGTACAATGGGCAGTGCATTGTGAGTGAGGCAGAGCGAGAATGCAGTTGAGTGAGCAGTATGAGCTGTTCAGGCACTTTTCAGTAATAAGTTTATTCCACTTTCCCTGCTTTCAAAGAAACTTTCTCTTAGAAGTTAACGGACCTTCCCATCCACTCCAGTGTTCTTGCCTGGAGAATCCCAGGGACGGGGGAGCCTGGTGGGCTGCCGTCTATGCGGTCGCACAGAGTCGGACACGACTGAAGTGACTTAGCAGCAGCTCCTTACATTGACTTGACCTATGGCTCAGGCCTTATCTCCCAGGCTCTTGTATATCTGGAGGTTGTATTGGTCTTTACTCATTGGAGAATTTTGAAAAGCTTGTAGGAAAGTCCACCTCTTGGTGATACTCTTCCTAAGCACACTTTACCACAAATAGCTTTGACATTTCTTAAAACTGTAATTAATACACAGAGATAATGATGGTTATCAACTGCTGAACAATAGTGCTGATTCAGTCCACAGACCTTTACCTTTTATCTTCGTATCAGCCACAGTCTATTCAAATGTCTTTTCTCTGGGCCCATTTTTGTGGGTTTTGTCTTGGATATCTGTTTTTCATCTTCTGTTTCCTGTTGCTGCTGCCTGGCTTTGTGTGGACCATGTTATTTTCCCTGTGGTGGATGTGGAGAGCCTGCTTATCTTCCTCATTGTGTTTTCATTCTCCCTGTTCTTTTCAGAGTGGAATTTTACCTGACACTTGCCCATCCAAGCAAAGGTGATGTTTCTAAGGGCGATGCTGTGAGATGTGGCATGTGGTCCACAGGCAGAAGGGACCTGTGGGTCTTCAGGGTCTCACCTTGTCCTGTTCCCACTGGCTGAAATAGTGACTGAGCTCTGGGCAGGATGGGGCCCATGCTCCTCCCTCTTCAGGCATACAGCCCTGAAAAGGCACAAACAGCCCTCTGCCCCACTGATGCCACTTTACATCAGTTGAACTTTATTCTAACTAATCCAGTACTTGATACCTGAGAGTAGGTTGGTGCTGAAACAGAACCTACTCCATGTGCAATTGGCTTAATAGTCAGGCAGTGAGGGTAGTCAATCTTAAAGGAAATCAGTCCTGAATATTCATTGGAAGGACTGATGTTGAAGCTGAAGCTCTAGTACTTTGGCCACATGATGTGAAGAACTGACTCATTGGAAAAGACCCTGATGCTGGAAAAGATTGAAGGCAGGAGGAGAAGGGGATGACAGAGGATGAGATGGTTGGATGGGATCACCAACTCCATGGACATGAGTCTGAGTAAGCTCCAGCAGTTGGTGATGGACAGAGAAGATTGGTGTGCTGCAGTCCATGGGGTTGCAAAGAGTCAGACTTGCAAAGAGTGACTGAACTGAACTGAACTGAACTGAAGTGAGGGCAGAAGTGTTACAGGTGGAAGCTGGTGACCCTTGCTATGTATGGCACAACGTTTGATATGACCCTTGCTTGAGATACATTAGGAGTAGACTAGTTACGACTATAACTATCACCCTAGAGAAGCTGGTTCAGAATTGTTTGGACTGTTGGTGAGGATTGGTTCCTTCTTGCCACTTTCAGCAGAGCCCCCCTAGAGAGACTCAGGTGGCAGGAAAACAGATGTGGGCACAGGGGGAGGAGAGCACAGCTTGGCAGGGAGTTTCCCACTGCCTGTGGCCTGTGACTTGTACTGACCAAGTGTGGTCAGCAAGCCCAGCACTGCAGGTGGTCTCATGGTACCATGAGCTGGAGAGAGACAGGAGGAGAGCAAGCACATAGAAAGCAATGAACACAAGACAGGGGACCCCAGGCTTTAACCCATGACTAGATGGGGACTTTGCATGTGGAACTAAATGGAAGCTAACCCAGCTCCCAACTGCCAATGAGTGGCCCCTCTACATCTGGGCAGTCCTGGCCAGTGCAGCCTCTTGCCTCACTCTTCAGGTGGGTATGAGGATAGGTCATGGACAGTGAAGGTGCTGGAGAGCCAAGTCAGACCTGGTGAGGCACAGGACCCATAGCTCTCCTCCTGGAGCTGAGTATGGGTACTGAGTGCTGTCCCCGGGATGCCTCCCCACCAGGAGAGGGCCTCCAGCACTCATGTGAAGTTGCCCACAGGGGACGCTGAACACTCTGCACAGAGACAACGGCACAGCTCACTTAAGTGTGTGCAATCACTGCATTTAAAGTATCCACGCCATATGCACAGCAGCCTCACAACAGACTAACCCTTGGACACAGCAGGCAGCTTGGATGCTGCTGTTTGCCATCCTCCTCCTTCTCCACACTGCAAGTTGGGTGTAAGACACAGGCCAGGTCGCCTTTAGTTAAAGGACCAGGAGACGCTGCACCTTGTCCAGAGGGATTCAGCTGAGCTGCTTCAGGGACTGGATGGGACTTGGTTTGTTCTCTTGGAAGGGGCTGCATCTTGCTGCAGCGGGGACCACACAGGAAGAGTGGAGAAGCAGCTCCTTATCCCTGTTACCCATTCTCTTCCCTGTGAATTAGCCAGTGGGAAATCCTCAGGTGGGGAACCCAGGTCCCTGATTACTGCCTAGGGGAAACTGCCATACAGACTTGTGACTTTACATGAGAGAAGAGTATTTGAACTTCAAGTGCTGACCAGCATTACCTAGGCTCCTAGCATTTCCAGCCCAGTCATATGAAGTGGTGTCAGAGCATCCCTTCCATCCTAGGGTCTGAAAAATATTTCCTTTGTATTTTACTCATTCCTTGCTGTCCATTTGTAGGTTTGCAGTTCATTTAGAGACCACGGACACAACTGAAGTAACTTAGCAGCAGCAGCTGTGTGTGTTGTTGGATCAGGGTCTGCTTTTGCTTTTCTCCATTGAGGGAGGCCGTTTTCTCAACACTTTTCACTGAACAACCCGCCCTCTTGCCATTTATGGTGGAGCTACTGTTGCCATGTATTAAGTTCCATTTGAGCAACGTCTGACCATGAGTCTTTGAGTGCTCTTTGAGTGTCTCGAGTGCTCTTTGTTAATTCCCCAGTATTTCAGAGTGTCTTGCTGTCTGTAGAAGAGATTTCATTTTTTGTTACATTTTCTGATTGCTTATTGCCAATGCAGAGAAATGTTCCTTTTTCTAAGTTTTAAGATAAATGCTTTTGCCTTCTTTAATAATAAAAAAAAGTATTTAAGGTGATATATTTATATATTTTTGTCTGGAAAATACTCCGTGGATAGTTTATATTTTATACTTTACACTGAGTTCCATAGATGTGAGAATAAAGTGTTTTGCTTTCATTGCTTTATAAATAGTCTGTAATTTTCCAGCTGGTATCACTTTTCACCCAAAGGTTTTGTAGACAGTGTTTCATAAACTCCAACAGTTAGAGTTTTGGGAGTCAACTTTTTATTACATATTTCTAGTCTAATTTTGACAGTTTAAAAGGCGTATTTTAAAATATTTGTATTCTTTGTGTTGTCTTCTACAAATCTGCACTTGCCATCTAGCTCTACAAGGATTAAACCATTTGTTGCTGCAGCTGCTGGCTTTCAGCACCCCCTGAAATAAGATCAGGGTGGAGAACAGAAAAGAGGTGCTCTGTGGTCTGGGAAAAAATGGCAGAAAGGGCTTTCCTGGTGGCTCGGTGATAAAGAATTTGCCTGCCAATGCAGAAAACACAGTTTTGATTCCAGATCCAGGAAGATCCCACATGCCACAGAGCAACTAAGCCTGTGCACCACAGCTATTGACCTTGTGCTCTAGAACCTGGTAACTGCAACCATTGAACCCATGTGCCACAACTGCTGAAGCCCGAGTGCCCTAGAGCCTGTGCTCCACAAGAGAAGCCACTGCAATAAGAAGCCTGTGCATTGCAGCTAGAGAGCAGTCCCTGCTTGCCACAAGTAGAGAGAGTCTGCATAGCAACAAAGACCCAGCAGAGACAAAATAAATAAATAAAATTGGTTAAAAAAAAGGCAGAACAGTCTTCAGACAATTACATATTTTCAGGAGCCAATTTTTTGAGCCCAATTCTTATATCTCCTCATAGCTAGGAAAGCAGTAAAATCCTTCATGGTGACCAATGCTCCTCATGACTAGCAGAAACCATCTGCAAAAGATATGTGCTTGATTACATGTATTCCCTCTTCACCAGAGTCACACATATAATGACCTCCCCCCTAACTCTTTGGAACAGTTTCTCAGAGCTATCTGAAGTGCTGTCTCCCAGGCTGTCTTCAGTTCAGTTCAGTTCAATCGCTCAGTCGAGTCCGACTCTTTGTGACCCCATGGTCTGCAGCACGCCAGGCCTCCCTGTCCAACACCAACTCCCAGAGTTTACTCAAACTCATGTCCATGGAGTCGGTGATGCCATCCACCATCTCATCCTCTGTCGTCCCCTTCTCCTCCAAATAAAACTTAACTCAGGGACTTCTCTGGTGGTCCGGTGGCTAAGTCTCTGTGGTCCCAATGCAGGGGGCCCGGGTTCGATCCCTGGTCAGGGAACTAGATCCCACATACTGCAACTAAGACCCAGCACAGCCAAATAAAAATAAAGATTAAAAAACAAAACTCACAACTCTCACCTGCGTGTCTTTTGTCAGCAAGGTCTAACTGTATGGTCAATTTATGTAGATGTTCCATGGATAGTCCCACAAAATGTGTATTATCTATGTAACTAATGAGCCTTTTGACACCTAGGCGATCATTTACTGATGGAGGGATTGTTCCTTCTCATGCAGCATCATGTTTTTATCAACCAAAACCTGTTTTGATTGCAGGTACCTGTGTATCTAAGTCCCTAGTCCTTCCTGCATTTATAATGGCTTATTGCACCAACCCTGATCCGCGGGGCTCCCAGGGTTCTCAGCACCTCGCGGAGGCGTGGGGAGGGCTGGTCCCTGGTCAGGAGTGGAGCCGCCGAGTCACTTCTCCTCCCTCAGCCTAGAGCAGCCACATTGGGTAGGGCTGGCGGGTCAGCAAGCCGGAAGTTGAGGCGGGACTTCCGGAGCACAGCCTCGAGGCCGAGCTGCCTGGGTATCTCTTCGTTGCGCTCTGCCCCGAGCAGCTCTAGGCGGCGGCTGTTCGCGCTGTGGCGTCTTCGCGTTGCTGGTCGCGCTACCTATGACTCCGATGCACCGGCGGTGGGTGCTGGCCCCGGGAGGCCTGTCTCGGGTGCGCGTGGGGCCGTGGAACCGTGGGCGGCTTGCAGCCTCGGAGGGCCCCAGACGGGAGGGCGTGTGAGGGGCGCCCTGTGGACGCTGCCCAACAGAGCCGAGCCCTCCCTGCCCTGGAGCCGGGCGGCGGGACCGCTCGGCGAGGCAGCCGCAGAGCGACCGGCAGGTGTGCTGTGCTGTTCTGTCTTGCGTGGTTGGGGCGGAGGAAGGGCCTCAGGAATTGGTGCGAAGGTTAGAGCTGTCCGGAGCCGGGGGAGAAATGAATGGGGTTGCCGCTTGGCGTCCGATTCTGCCTGAAGGCACAGTCGGTGGTGGATTCGCCCTCCGGGTGGAGAGGGATCTCACGGGACGGGGACGGATTTATTCTCCCTCAGGGGAGTGGGACTGAGGATGGGTCAGGCCCATCCTGTGGCCGTCTGCCGTGGAGTAGTGGCTAGTAATCCTCACAGTTGTGTATTTGCTTAGCACTAGGTTGAGCCTTTAGCCAGGAGAATCAGCTTCCAAGCTCATTGGTAGAATCCAACTCCTGAGGTTGCTTTTTCCTTGCTGACTGTCCTTATCTCCTGGAGACCCCACTCCTTGCACACGATCCATGCATCCGAGTCAGCAATGGCTCGCGTGATTAGATTGGGTCCACCAGGTAATTCAGGCCTGTAGCCTTAATTTCCTCTGCAAAATCTCTCTTGCTGTGTAGTGTAGGTCCCGGGGATTAGGATGTAGACGTGGATGGGGAGGAGCATCCTGCTACCTCCTGGACAGGATCCCACAAATACTAAAGTGAGAAGAACAAGATGTAAAATGACATAGTTTGGTGTAACTTATAATAAAAAGACAAAGAAAAAATACTCATGTTTGCTTATGTAAGTTTAGAGTAACCAGGATGGGCATGCTGGAAACTGGGAATGGGCACTGTGGCAGGCTGGGGGATGCGTCACCTTATGTTCTCGTTAACCTTTTGAATTTTGAGCCATGTGACTGTGCCCCTGTTCAGAGGCAGTGATGATAACCTCAAGATTTTAAAATGAACTGAATAATACTACAAAGCATGGACTCTCCAAGGGGAGAGAGAGTGAAGGTTCCCCCTGCTCTGTTCTGTTGCTGCATGGATGAGTGCCTTGAGTCAGTGTTCTCCCTGCTTGTGCACCGTCTCTCCGAGCGGCCACGCCAGGTGAATCTTCCAGAGATGTTTCATTAATTCTGCCTCCCAGTGGAGAAATGCGGCTGGTGCCTCACTTTCCTCAGGTAGTCAAAGCCTCTTCCAGTCTGTGCACCCCCGCCTCCCTCAGGAACTGCCTCTGAGCTGTGTTCACACCTCTGTCCTGTCTCACCCCTGCCTTCTTCTGCCTTTCCAGCCAGGACCTGGTTGAAATGCCCACCTGCCCCAGGCTCTGCCCCTTCTCTGCTACCTGTGCCCAGCGCACCTGCCCGTCTCACTGATGCATTTGCTGTTACCTGTCTCCCCGCTGAAATCCGTGAGGGTGATGGTTACACTGTCCTCAGAATACCTTGACATGTAGTGGGTGTTTTGGAAACACTGAAAGCATGAGTCCAAGAGGAGAAAGTCAGTCCAAGGGTTGGGAGGCAGTGTCTGCCAACACTTCCTGCTTCGTCTTCATTACTGAAGGACGAGGGGGTCAGTGGTACCTGCTTATGGTGCGGTGTGAATCCGGGGCCGAGGGATGTTGCCCCCTCCTAGGTGGGACGCTGGCCAGGGCATGGTGCATATGCTCAGAGACAGGACAGTAGGGAGGGGGAGAAAATCAGTAACTTGTCCATATGGGGTCCCATCCTGTGCCTGACTGGGCATGCCTCCCTACTTGGAGATACCAGTTAAAGCTGGAGATGAGGCCAGTCTTTAGAGTCTTCATGGGGTAAAGGATGTTGGTACCTCAGGACTGGACAGATTAGCCAGGGAATTTGATGTGGATGCAGAAGTGAATCCTGGGACACCAGTGTGAAGAGGGAGCTAAGGAGGAGTCTGGGAGGGAGCCAGCCACTGGTGCAGTGGGAGGACAGCCCAGGAGGGTGGGATGGGGACAACCACTGCGGGTGCTGCTGGGTGGCAGAACTCAGGCTGGCCAGTAGAGTGACACTGTGATGACTCCATGCATGTCTGTGGTGAGGCTCCCCTGGCAGCCCGGCCTCTGAAGCTGCTGCTCCCTGTGAAGGTCAGTTGGTCCACTTTCAGGGCATTGTGTCAGGACCAGGGTGGCTCACAGCAGGTACAGGCGCCATGAGAGCTGCTTCCTCTTACTATGGCAATCTTGGGCCCTTCCGGGTGTGCTCACAGGCGCTGTGGGTCACCTTACTCTGTGGTCAGTATCTCATTCCTTCCCACCTGTGGCCCTGGCTTGTGAGTCTGTGTCTCCTTGGCTGGCTGACCTCCATTTGTTCCAGCATCAGAGAATGTGGTATCAATCATCAGGCCTTCCTGAGGTCTCAGGGTGAGGGGTGGAGGAAGTGACCCCTGCCTGGTGTGCCAGTGAACCGCTGGAGTTACCCGCTCTGCACACTCACCTGTGTCCTTGCTGGTCTCCAGGTCCCAGCCATGCCCAGCCTCAGAGTATGCTCTAAAGAGGCAGCAGTGGAGCTCTCAGTTCCTGGACCATCCCCTTGGACCCCTAGAGCCCAGGCCTGTGTGGAGTGATGCTCCTGCCGAGACCCACCCTGGATCTGCACTTCATGGTTCCCTCTGTTGTGGTGACGCTGAGCCAGGAGCCACCTCCCCTCACCATCAGCAGCCAGGTACTGGGTGTGCATTCCCTACTGATGCCCTTGTTCTGGGGAGACTTGGTCTACATTCCCCTGCACTTACCTCTGGAGGTGTCCTGTCAGCATTTGGGGCAGAATGCCTTGTGGACTTGCAGGGCCAAGGCTGGAGGTCAGAGAGGAAGTTGGCCTGGCACCTGGGTGCCCTGGTGCCCTGAGCAGGACTCTGGTTTCTTCACCTGAAATAGAGGGTGTGACATGATGATCACCAGCTGAGTCCTGCCTAACTTCCTTGCCAGACTGGTGGTAGTCCTGCCCTCAGGTCTAATCCTAGTCCTCCAGGCCTTGGCCCTGTTCCCTCCTGGCTGCATTCACACTGCCCAGCTGCTCCCATCCCTGTTAGATTCCAGACAGTCCTTCCTGAAGACACCTCACCAAGTTGCCTCTTCTGTGGCCCTTTCAGCAGGGATCAGGAATTACTCACTGTTAGCTTTCCTTGCTGGGATCTGATGATGGCTGTTTTACAAGAATACACCTATATGGGAAGTATTATACTGAGGACATGTGGGCAGAGTATCGTGGGCAGACTCTGTGTGGCTGGAGAAGGTTGGGCTAAGGGCAGAGATGGTCATAGGTGTGTTGGAAGGATGAGATGGGTAGAGGATGAGAGGCATGATGGGGCCAAGAAGTGGCTCTGAGGGAAAAACTTGCTGTTAGATGACCAAGGGTGTGCCAAGCAGAGAATGGCGAGTTAGGTCAAGACCCTTGCTCCAGGTAAAACACAGGTTGATGGTAGCTCATGTTTTAAAAGCCACTATAGAGCAAAATAGTGGAATAGGCAGCTCCAGACACCCATTTCTTCACATAAACTATTAAACAAAAACAAGTAGAAGCTATCAGGACCAACATAGTCAGAAATCTAGAAAACAGGTTTACAGCAACCAAGCAAATGCTGAATCAAGAAAAAGGCAACTTAAAAAGGAAAGCTTCACAGATACTTCCTGGTTCAGCAGCATATTGAAAGTGAGCATCCTGTGTTCCTAGTGTGGGGCCTGGTGCCTGCTTCCAGAGGGAGCAGAGCAGAACTTATTCAGAAATCATTTTGTTCTTCCCTGTGTGGGGTTGGAAAAAGAGTTGAATCAAAGTGTTTGTGTTGCCTAACTCAGAATTACTTGGTGGAAAGTGCTGGGCTCAAAACATAGAAACATGAACTGAACTTCCACAGGCACTTGGGACATCACTTAACAGTACAGTCAACTTCCTAAAGCCCAGGAGGGAAGGGCGGAGAAATGAGGACATTCAAAAGCACCCTTGTGTGTCAGGGAATTTAGAAAGCCATGTATAGAAACCCAGGATAGAAGGTATACTCAGAAAAGACCTATGAAGATTGTAGTGTCACCTCCAGCTGATCTCTGCGATCTGTGGAAGCCAGGAGCCACGCAGAGTAATAATTAGTGCTGGAGTAGTGTCCCAGCGGAGCACAGTAAATATTCTTAAATGTTTAGTTTTTAACAAAAAAATCATAAAGAATACAAATAAGCAGAAAATACAGCTGGCCCATTCAAGGGAAAAAGATTAATTGACAGAAGTGTCCCTGAAAAAGCACAGATACTTAACAGATTATAAATAAACTCAGATTATAAATAAAAAAAAAGCTCAAAGATCTGAAAGAAACCATGGACAGGGAACTAAAATCTATGTATGAACGAACTGAAAAAGTCAGTAGAGATAGTTGTAAATATACAATTCACATTTTATTTATTATAAAGAGAAACAGAGTGGAAGTCCTAGAGCTGGGACTTCCTGGTGCTCCAGTGGTTAAGGCTGCTTCACACTGCATGGAGCACAGGTTCGATCCCTGGCAGGGGAACTAAGATCTCACATACCTCGTGGTGCAGTCAAAATAAAGAAGTCCTGGAGGGAGAACTAAAGTAACTGAAGTGAAGAGTTTTCTGGAGGATTTCAATAGCAGGTTTGAGCAGGCTATAGAACTGGTGAACTTGAAGTTACCCAGTCTGAGTAGCAGAAAGAAAAAAGTTGAAGAAAAGTGAACAGAGCCTAACAGACTCGTGGTGAAAGGTTGTTGCAGAGCCGTGAAAGACACTGGGATTCTTGTCCTCTGGAGGAGAGGAATTCAATCTGCGGTCAGTGACAAGGCTTGACTGCTCAGAGCTTTTGTGTAATAAAGATTTATTAAAGTATAAAAGAGATAGAGAATGCTTCTGACATAGACATCAGAAGGGGGCAGAAAAAGTGCTCCCTTGCTAGTTTTTAGCAAGAAGTTATATACCTATTCAGATCAGATCAGATCAGTCGCTCAGTCGTGTCCGACTCTCCGAGACCCCATGAATCGCAGCACGCCAGGCCTCTCTGTCCATCACCAACTCCTGGAGTTCACTGAGACTCACGTCCATCGAGTCAGTGATGCCATCCAGCCATCTCATCCTCTGTCGTCCCCTTCTCCTCCTGCCCCCAATCCCTCCCAGCATCAGAGTCTTCTCCAATGAGAATTAGCAAGTTGTTAAAAGGAAATGTCTCAAAACTCAGAGTGGCACCAGGCCCCTCACCCACAACATGCGTTTTGAGATAACATTGGCACAAGGTGAGTCATCCCGGACCATAAAACAACTGACATGAATCTTGAAGAGAGGCAGATTTCCAAGCAAATACATAGTCTCATTCACATAGTTTAAGAGAACATTTCCGTGAGTAAAACATACTGGTTTGTTGAGCCATTATCGGTTCTGAGTCTTAGGTGGAACCGACTTGAAGAAAGATAGAGTCTAAGGTAAATACATAGTTCATTAACATAGCTTAATGTTAAGAAAAACATTTCTTAATCTTAAAAACATTTCCATAAGAAAAACTCATTGGTTAGCTCAGGTTTGAGAAAAGTTAAGTTCAGGTGTCATCATGGCAACACAGAATTTTAAAAGAAACTTCCTTTTAATTTTGTATAGAGAAGAGAAAAAAATCTGACAATTGTAGTTTGTTTCCTCCTGCTGCTTAAGAGAGAGAGAAACAACGTCTGACACTTGCAGCCTATTTCCTCTGTTGGGGGCCCCTAGCCTTCCTGCCTGTTACCCTCTCAGTGGGATACTATCAAGGAAACCAACACACACATGGGAGTCCAAGAAAGAGGTGAGAAAGATAGAAAGGGGCGGAAAACATGTTAAATTTGATGAAAGATGCAAAAAAGCTTTGAACCTACATGTCTAGAAAGCTCCCAGTAGGACAGAGTCAAAGAGATCCACACCAGGACTCATTATAATCAAACTGTTGGAAGATTGAATCTTGAAATCAACAAGAGAGAAGCAAACCATCTTGTATAAGGGATCCTCAGTAAGACGAACAGCTGGTTTCTCATCAGCCCTTGGAGGTTGGAAGGCAGTGGGATGACATATTTAAACTGCTTAGAGAATGAAACTGCCAACTAAGAATTCTACATCTGGCAAAATTATCTTTCAGAGTAAAGACAAAGTTAAGGTATTCTTGGATAAACAAAAGCTCAGGGTGTTTATCACTAACAGACGTGCCCTGTGACAAGTGTCAGAGGAAGTGTTACAGGCTAAGAGGAAAGGGTATTAGGTAGGAGCTCAAAGCTATACAGAGAACCAAAGATCTCTGATAGAATTAACCACATAGGTAAGGATAAAAGCTAGTATTGTTGTATTGGTTTATAACCTGACTTTTTATTTCCTATATGATTTAAAAGACAAATGTGTGAAATGATCATAAACCTATACTACTTAACATATAACATGTAAGGATACATTTGTGACTGCAACAACATAAAGGTAGCAACGTATCTCTATAGGAGTGGAGTTTCTGTATGATGCTGTGGCTACTTTGGTTAACAGTTCAAACTTGGTGGCTTTATTCTGAGGATTCAACATACAGCATGGTGACTGTAGTTAATAATGTATAATGTACTTGTCAACTGCCAGGAGAGTTGATCTTGAAAGTTCTCACCACACACACACACACACACACACGCACACACACAGTGGATACTGTGCAAGGTGATGGATATGTCAGTTAACCTTATGGTGGTCATCATTTGCATATATATGTGTATCAATTCATCCCATTGTGCACTTTAAACTTAATATGACGGACTTTCCTGGTGGTCCAGAAGTTAAGAATCCACCTGCCAATTCAGGGTACACAGATTCAATCCCTGCTCCAGGAGGATCCCACATGCCACAATGCAGCTAAGCCTGTGTACCACAGCTACTGTGCCAGTGCTCCAGAACCCGTGAGCTGTAACTACTGAGGCCCATGTGCCCCTAGAGCCCATACTTTGCAACAAGAGAAGCCACCGCAATGAGAAGCCTGTGCACTGCAACTGAAGAGTAGTGCACCCCCTACCCCTGCAACTAAAGAAAGATGATGCAAAGCAGTGAAGACCCAGCACAGCCCAAAAATTTCTTTATTAAAAAAAAAGATAACTTACATGATGTTCTATGGCAATTTATTTCGATAAAGATGGGGCAGGGGACCAGAAAAGCTGAAGGGAGAGGGCCAAATTAGATTGTTTTAGGATGTTAGAATATTAATTATAATCTCCATGGTACAACTAAGAAAGTATCTTTAAAATATACACAAAAGGAATCAAGAATATCAAATGGTATGCTACAAAAAATAAACTGAACACAAAGGAAGATAGTAATAGATTAAATGAGGAACACAGAGGTCAAAGAAATTGAAAAGATTTAAGAAGCAAAGTGGTAGAAGTAAGTCCTTCTTTGTCAGTAATTAAATGTTAATGGTTTAAACTCTTGTCAACAGGCAGATATGTCAACAGGCAAATACAGACAGAATGGATTTAAAAAAGTATGACCCAACTATATACTGTCTACAGGAGGCTTAGTTCAGGAGGCTTCCAAAGGAAAAACTAAGCTTAAAGTGAAAGGTGAAAAAGATATGTTCCATGCAAATAGTAACAAAAGAGACCTGGGGTTGCTATACATATCGGACAAAGTAAACTATGTCAAACAACTGTACAAGAGAAAAGAAGGATATTATATATTGATAAATGAGTTAATTAATCAGGAAGATTGTTGTTCAGTCATTTAGTCATGTCTGACTTTTGCGACCCCATGTACTGCAGCCCGCCAGGCTTCCCTGTCCTTTACTGTCTCCCAGAGTTTGCTCAAACTCCTGTCTACTGAGTTGATGCCTTCCAACCATCTAATCTGTCGTCCCCTTCTCCTCATGCCCTCAGTCTTTCCCAGCATCAGGGTCTTTTCCAGTGAGTCGACTCTTCATATCAGGTGGCCAAAGTATTGGAGCTTCAGCTTTCGCATCAGTCCTTCCAATGAATATTCAGGGTTGATTTCCTTTAGGATTGACTGGTTTGTTCTCCTTGCTGTCCAGGGGACTCTCAAGAGTCTTCTCCAGCACCACAGTTTGATATATATTGATAAACAAGTCAATTAATCAAAAAGATAGAGTAGTGATAAACATAAACACTGAAAAGAACCCCAAAACATATGAAGCAGGCATAGATTTGAGGGAAGAAAGAGATGCTTCTACAGTAGCAGTTGGAGACTTTAATACCTCACTTCCAAAAGTCAAGAAAAACATCTAAACAGAAGTTTAGTAACGAAACAGGGGATTTGAGCAATACTATAATTAATAGACCTAAGAGACATAGATATACCCTCTGTCCAAGGGAGCAGATACAGTCTTCTTAAGTGCATATGAAACATTCTTCAATGTAGGCCATATATTAGACTACAAAACCAGTCTCAATCAATGTTGAAATAATATAAAGTATCATCTCCAAGCAATAACTGCAGGAAAACTGGAAAATGCATAAATTTGTTGAAGTAAAACCACACACTCTTAACCAGTTGGTCGAAGAAGAAACCACAAGGGAAGTTAGAACATACCTACAGACAAATGAAAACAAAGCCACAAACTCCGAGAACTCACAGGATGTGGGGAAGCCCAGAGCAGAAATTTACAGCAGTCAATGCCTATATTAGGAGGAGGATAGATAGGTCTCACAGCAGTACTTAACTTGACATCCTAGGGGTCTGTGAGAAGACTAAACGAAACCCAGAGCTGATGGAAGGAAATAATGAACATCGAAGCAGAAATAGAGACTGGAATAGCAATAAGAGAATCAATGTATTTAAAAGTTTTTTTTGAAATGATCAACAAATGACAAAAACAACACACTGAAAATCAAATGAAAATGGGATGGGGACATTATTACCGACTATACAAAAGTAAAAAAGAGTAAAAAGCAGTTGCACACCAACAAATTAGATAACCTACATGAAAGAGCTAAATTCCTAAAAAAGAGACAAATCACCAAGAGTGACTCAAGAATAGGTAGAAAGTAAGACTTATAACAATTAAAGATTGAATCTGTAACTTTTAAAACTAACAAACCAGGGCCAAATGGCATCACAAGACATTTAAAGAAGGATTTATGCTGTTTTGTCAAGCTTGCAAACTATACAAAAGGAAGGATAATCAAAGACACCACAGGAAAAGAAAATTATACATTAAGACATTTTGTGGCTGTATATACAAAACCCTCAACAAAATGCTAGCAAACTGAATCCAGCAGCATTAATAAAAGTGTTATATCCCATGACCAAGTGGGATGTAACCCAGGAACACAAGAGTGGTTCAACATAAGAACCAATCAGTGTCATTTACCACATTAATCGAATGAAGGGGAAAAGCTATAATCATCTCAATTGATGCAAAAAAAAAAAAAAAAGTATTTGACAAAACCAAATTCATTTTCATAATGAAAACACTGAGAACTCCATTCAAGGCAACCTCCTCAACACGATAAAGGGCATTCATGAAAAACCCACAGCTAACAGCTAACATCATGTACGTTAGTGAAATATGAAAAGGTTTTCCCCATAAATCAGGAAAATATGCCTGCTTTCACCTCTGCTCTTCAGTACTGTGTTGGAAGTTCTAACCAGAGCAATCAGGCCAGAAAAAAAAAAGGCATTCAAATTGGGAAGGAAGAAATAGAACTACCTCTGTTTGTATAAGGCACAATCCTATATATATAATAGGGAATCCCAAAGAATCCATTAAAAACCTGCTAGGCAGTCCATGAGGTCGCTAAGAGTCAGACACGACTGAGTGGCTTCACATTCACTTTTCACTTTCATGCATTGGAGAAGGAAATGGCAACCCACTCCAGTGTTCTTGCCTGGAGAATCTCAGGGACAGAGGAGCCTGGTAGGAGGCCATCTATGGGGTCGCACAGAGTCGGACACAACTGAAGCGACTTAGCAGCAGCAGCAGCAGCAGAGCTAATATTAAATGAATTCAGTAGAATTGCATAATACAGATCAGTACACATAATCAGTTGTGTTTCTATACACCAACAATGGTGGGAATGTAGAATGGTATAGCCATGGTGGAGTATAGTTTGGCAGTTCCTCAAAGTTTAAACCTAGCATTACCATGCGTGCATGCTCAGTCACTTCAGTTGTGTCTGACTTTTTGCAACCCTATGGAGTGTAGCCCACCAGGCTCCTCTGTCTGTGGGATTATCCAGGCAGGAATACTGGAGTGGGTTGCCATCCCCTCCTCTAGGGGATCTTCCCAACCCAAAGATTGAACACATGTCTCCTGCATTGGCAGGCGGGGGTTCTTTACCACTAGCACCACCTGGGAAGCCCTGGCATTACTGTGTGACCCAGTAATTCCACTGCTGGATACATACCCGCAGAATTCAAGGCAAATACTCATCAAGTACACGTATGTCATATTCATAGCACTGTTCACAGTAGTCAAGAGGTGTAAGCAACCCAGATGCCCCTCAGTGGATGGATGCAGAAACCAGATGTGTTATGTCTGTACAGTGTGATATTATTCAGTCATAAGGGAGTGAAGCACTGGTACCTACTGCAGTGACTGAACCTGCAGAAACATTAGGTTGAGAGGAAGAGTCCAGACATCAAAAGTTGTGTATCTTGATTTCATCCACATGCAAGGTCAGGAATGAGGTAAATCCATGGAGACAAAATGCAGGTGGGTGGTCACCAGGCGCTGGGGGCCAGGAGATATGGACTAATGCACTGGGGCTTTGAGGTGATGGAAATGAAATGTCTTGGAACAAGATACAGATTTTGATTGCACAACATTGTAAATGTACTAAATGCCACCGAAGTGTTCATTTAAAACAGTTATTTTGTTTGTTAACTTCACCTCAATACACATAACAGAGCCCCTGTGGGGATGGAGAGGGGTGGAGCCCCCGGCCGAGGCTGCGGTGCTGCTGGGGGCTCGTGTGGCGGGGCAGGTGCTGCTGAGTCTCTGCTGGGCCCCTCGACAGCCACAGCCACACGAGGACTTGTGAGCATGGTTCCAATGGGACATTTTTCACAAACCTGGGAGCAGCTAATCATACAGGCCTCCATTGTTTCCTCTTGGGAAGTCTAACAGGTTTGCTGTGTGCTGGCTGGGCCAGTCGGTGCCACACTTGTGGGGGCAGTGTGGCAAACAAGTGCATTTGTTTACACATCTTTTCCTTCACCATTAAACCCAGTGTTTTTAATGAAAAATTTTCTTAAAGCATATTTTTGATTTTATATTTCCTTTCAAAAAAAAAGAACTTTCATTATTGTTTCCAGTAATTCTTATGTTGCAGAGAATTGTATCCAGTCTACCAAATAAAAAATGCCATTACCCTCACCCATAGGACTCACTCTTGTTTCCTGTCTCAGTAAAATCCTTCCAGGCCAATAGTCTCTCTGGCCCCCAAAGCAGTTTCCATTTCCACTCCCTCAGGAGCCACACCAATGATCTTGTCTCAGTTGGGTCAGCGAGCCATGCCCCACAGGCCAGATCCAGCTCACCATTTGTTTATGACCTGCAAGCAAAGAACAGTTCACAGTTTTTTAAGGATTGTAACAGAGCAGACCTTCTGACAGAGACTGCAGCCACAGAGCCCAGAATGGGTCCTCTCTGACCTTTCATGGAAAAGCTATGTCCCTTCTTGTGCAGCCAGGAGAGGGCGGGGCTCCCTGGGCCACCCTGTCCAGACCCTTGTTTCCTGCAGTGACCACCCTGTTTGTCTCTGCAGCCCTCACTGTGCCCCTATCACACATGGGAGCCCCACGGGAGCCCCACTGGCGTCCCGCAGCTGGGGCCCTGGGAGAAGATGGTAGCCCACCTGCAGGTGTGATGACAGGCCTGCCTGACGGTCAGCAGGAGGGTGAAGCAGGTTGCCTCACTGTGTGCAGCCACACGGTCAAGCTCCATGGAGGGGGTCTTGGCCAGCTGGGCCATGAGTCAGGTGACCAGAATGCAAACTGTCACCACCAGACACATGGGCAGGGCAGTCAGGCTGAGCAGATGACACAGTTGGGTCTGCGTTGAGGAGAACAGAAGCCCCCAGGTGACGTGGGGAGACAAAATGCTGTTGTGGGGGGAGATTCTAGAAATTCCAGTAAGGGAATGGAAATCATTCCTGAACCGATGGGCAGGTCAGGGGGCAGCAGGCCCAAGGAGGCTGAGAGTACTGTGGGGTGCCCTTCACCCCTCCCACTCAGCACCCCTGCATGGCTCCAGCCTTGGGATATGGAGCCCTGTTGGGAGCAGTGGTCAGAGAAGTCCTCTTCTGTGAGGTATTTCAGCTGAGACGGGCTAAAGGGAAAGAGAGAGCATGAAGACCATTGGGGAGGGGGCGCCATATGACTTTCTGTTTGTCATTTCAGGCTGGGACACCAGGACTAAGGGCCAGGAGTTTGTTCAGAAGGAAGAAGTTTCTGAGGACTTGGAGTCACAGGTAGAAATATCAGACAGCTCTGGCAGTGATGCTCCCCAGACACCTGAGCTTAGAGGACTCCGTGGTGGTGTAGAAGAAAGAGACTGGGGGGTCCCTGCGGATGAGAGGCAGATGCACCGCCCTCACCGGGAGGGAGCCTTCACTGTAGCACAGATGCTTCTCAGGAGCCCCTCAGGAGAGAGAGAGGTGGACTGTGATGACATCAAGAGCAGCTGCAGCCGGAGCCCAAGCCCAGTGGAGTGTCAGGGGCCTCCTGCAGAGGGGAGGCCCCATCCACTTGGCATACGGAGCCTGCCCTGCAGCCTGGATCTGCCCAGCTGCACAGGACTTCACATGGCTGAAAGCCCATTCATATGCAGCGAGTGTGGGAAAACCTTCGAAGGAGACCCCGATCTTACTCAGCATCAGACAGTGCACACTGGACACAAGTCCTTCATCTGTAACGAGTGTGGAAGGCTCTTCAGCACACACACAGGCTTCCTCCAGCACCAGCTTACCCACCATGGGGAGAAGCTGCATGTGTGTTCTGAGTGTGGGAAGGCCTTCTGCCAGAGCTCCAGCCTTAAAAAGCACCAGAAGTCCCATGTGAGCGAGAAGCCCTATGAATGCAGTGAGTGCGGGAAGACCTTCAGGCGCAGCTCCAACCTCATCCAGCACCAGAGAATCCACTCTGGCGAGAAGCCGTACGTGTGTCATGCCTGTGGGAAGGCCTTCAGGCGCAGTTCCAACCTTGTCAAGCACCAGAGGGTCCACACAGGGGAGAAGCCCTTCGAGTGTACTGAGTGTGGGAGGGCCTTCAGCCAGAGCTCACACGTGAGGAAGCACCAGAGGGTCCATACTGGGGAGAGGCCTTACTCATGTAGCGAGTGTGGCAAGCCCTTCAGCCGGGTGTCCAACCTCATCAAACACCACAGGGTCCACACGGGGGAGAAGCCCTACAAGTGCAGTGACTGTGGGAAGGCCTTCAGCCAGAGCTCGAGCCTCATCCAGCACCGGAGGATCCACACTGGGGAGAAGCCTCATGTGTGTGCTGTGTGTGGCAAGGCCTTCAGCTACAGCTCGGTGCTCCGAAAGCACCAGATCATCCACACGGGGGAGAAGCCATATGAGTGCGGCGTCTGCGGGAAGGCCTTCAGCCACAGCTCCGCACTCGTGCAGCACCAGGGTGTGCACACGGGTGACAAGCCCTACGAGTGCCGCGAGTGTGGAAAGACCTTTGGCCGCAGCTCCAACCTCATCCTGCACCAGCGGGTCCACACGGGGGAGAAGCCCTATGAATGTACTGAGTGTGGGAAAACCTTCAGCCAGAGCTCAACTCTCATTCAGCATCAGAGGATTCACAATGGGTTGAAACCCCACGAGTGTAACCAGTGTGGCAAAGCCTTCAACCGGAGCTCCAACCTCATCCACCACCAGAAGGTCCACACTGGAGAGAAGCCCTACACCTGCGTCGAGTGTGGGAAGGGCTTCAGCCAGAGCTCTCACCTCATTCAGCACCAGATCATCCACACGGGCGAGAGGCCCTATCAGTGCAGTGAGTGTGGGAAGTCCTTCAGCCAGCGCTCCGTTCTCATCCAGCACCAGCGGATCCACACTGGGGTGAAGCCCTATGACTGCACGGCTTGTGGAAAGGCCTTCAGCCAGCGGTCAAAGTTGACCAAGCACCAGTTGATCCACACCAGGGAGTGAACCCCTCGCAGCTTCACCCTGACCCCCTGGCTGTGCCTCGCTCTCCCTCCCCAGACTTGAGGTGCTCTTGCTCACTCTGTCCACTCCATGGTCACTGCCCATTAGGCTACTGTCCACAGAGGCCACCGTCCACAGACTGGGGACCGTCCTGTGGTCCTGCTCCTTCTCCCAAGTCCCCTGCCATCACCTTTGTCTCCAGTGAGCTCATTTCTCTTTGTTGTTTGTTTTTCCAGTTTGTTATGAGACAGCTGTACTTGTTAGAAGGGAAAGGATTATAGAGGCTGTGCACTCATCCATAGAGTTTATTACTGTTAAGGAACACAACCAAGAAAGTAAATGAGATTTGGTTTGAGACAACCACAGACCTCCGTGTGCTCACTAATCAAGGGACTGAGTCCTTTGTCAGTGGTTGTGGCTGGTATCTTTTCATAATGTCAGGTTGAGAGTTTTCAGGTCTGGTTGCTGTCAACCTCCCCACCCCCCCATCCTACCTGGTAATGGGACTTGACCCTCCCTGCTCCCCTCTCTCCGTGGTGTCCGTCTGCAGTCTGTGGTTATGTGTTCTTGCTCTGCGGTGGCTCAGGCCCTGTGGCCCCACTCAGGCTGCAGCACAATTGTACATGAGGCAGTTTCTGAGCTCTGGTCCTGGGCCTCACCCACAGGGGCTGCTCTACATGCTCCTCCCTTCCTCTCCACATGCTCCTGGATCCATCGCCAGACATTTACAGGGCACCTAGGTGCCCCTAAGAGGTGGGCATTGGCTCCTGACTCCCTGCATTGGGGAACTTAGCCCAGAAGCCACACTTCTGCCACCAGGGAGGGCCTGACCTGGGAATGTCCTGGAAGGATGGGGGACCCTTCCTGCACTGTTCCAGGAGGAAAGGAGGCAGTGGCTTGTAGTCATGAAGGGAAGGGAAGGTATGGCTTCTGAGTTCTCAAGGAAGTAGAGGCAAGGCCAGCAGTTGCAAGAGGGAGAGGTGGTTTGAGGCTGAAGAGAAGAGAGGGTGGAGGGGTGACTCAGATGCGCAGACAAGTCCATGGGCTTGGGTGGCATGGGCTGCCTAGCGTCTCCTCCAAGGCCCCATGAAGCAGCTGTCCCTGCTGCCCTGCAGAGGCCGTCATAGCCTCCCCTACACTTTGGGCGCCATCCCACCCCCTCTCCCCCGGCAATACCTAATGGGATACAGTTTCCAGACTTGGCCTCAGCCTGACAAGACTGCTCCTATTCTGTCAGGCAGCTCCTCTGGCTTCACGTTCCTCCTCCGCCAGTCTGGCTTTGATTTATGATTCCTTTTTTCAGTAAGTATCTGTGTCCGCCTCTACTCCGCTCTGTCGCTGATTGGCCCGCTTGCTGCTGGCCTGTGTCGCTCAGCCCTGCTGCACATGGTGCGCTGTCACATCCTCTGCTACGGAGTCGGAGACCCCTCCAACAAGAGGCTAAAATTGGTGCAATACCAAATTTGTGCAAGACTCCTCCACAGAAGGGGCTTCAGCCACCTCCTGCTAGGCCTCCTGGAGTCTCTGGACTGCTCATGATGGCACTCAGTTGTCCAAGGGCTTCTGATGCAAGAAACTGCCCTCTTTCCCCCATACAACATGCCACTAGAGCTGCAATTACTGAAACTGGACCTCCTGAGCCCATGACCCTCTGTACCCAGCTGCTCATTACGCTCTGGGTCACAGAAGCAGTACCCAACAAGCTTAGGGGCTGCCGAGCTGCCTTGGTGCAGGATGGAGATGAACCTGGGCCTTTGGCCTGCTCCACCTGCACGAGGAATAGCCTCACCTATTCTCAGTCCCTTTCCAGATGTCAGGCTGCTGGACCCTGTCCACCTGGGGAGCTCCAGGGTGGGATGAACTCGGGGAACAGCAGTGGGAGTTCCAAGACTATAGGCAGAGAAGTGCCAACCGTCATGGAAGATGGAGCTCAGAGGGGAGCTGCTCCTCATTTTTAACCAGGACGACTCTGATACAGGGCCAGACTGGAGGGTCAGCATGACTGGCCAAACACCAGGCAGTTGTCTTAGCACCCAGTGACTTGACTCACAAACAGCCTCATCTGTACATTTTTACAAACTTGTGCTGTCACCTAAGAGTTGCACCCTTTGGTGTAAAAAGCTCCAGGAATCTCTTGCCTCACAGATGCCCCAAAATACCAGTCAAGGTCTCTAGATGGCTCTCCCTATACTTAGGCACAACACGAGGCCTCCCCTGCATGCCCTCATCCCCTCCGGAGTCACAGGTTTTACTGAGAGTGGCCAAGGCACCCTTGTCAGTTTTACCTGCTGCAGGCTGCAGAGTCCACACAGCTCATTTAAACAGCTCTGAATTAGCTGAGTGAAACATGGTGTGTCTCTCATCAAACATCAGGGTGAGTGGTGACTAGCAGGCTGGCACCTTGAGGCCTCGTCCTTCTCGTTTCATGCCCACATCTGGAAAAGCAGAAAAGCCAGCCAGATGCTCTGCCCTCTGATGCCAGCAGGAGACGGAAAGCATCCAGGCCCTCGCCTGTGCCCAGGGACTATCCCGCCAGCCTCTCCTGCTGACCGCAGTAGAGGCCCAGGCTGCCGACCCTTCTTGCTCTCAAGCCACCTCAGACCTGTTCCAGAGGCCTTCTCTACCCTCCTCAGAGACCTCCTTTATGTCAATAATAAAGCTTTTCATACCTTCAAAAAACCAGAAGCCCTGCTTGGCCTCCACACCTTCTTCCACTCTGGTTTTTGGTTTATGGACGTCAAGTTCCTCTGTACTGTGACTTCTCCCTCAACTCCTTGTTCTAACAAAAGCCTGGCTGCCGTGACTGCACAAGGTTCCCAGAGCCCTCACCCCTTCCCACGTACCTCGAGAATTAGAGATCAGGAGGACAATCTTCCTGGCTCCTGATTTCCACATCCATACACTTCTGCCTTCAGCCAATAATGCCAGCTCCGTTGAGAACAACAGAAAAGCAGCCCTAACAGCTCAAAGCTGCCCTGCCTTAGAGCTCCCTGGGTGAAAAATGCCAGTTGGGGCCCCTAGGCCCAGGCTCCAGGTGGCTCCCTGGTAACAACTGTGCCATGATTTCCATGTGCTGGCAGAGTTCTGGGAGACTCCTCCATGGATCCTACAGCCCAGGCCTCACAGATGATGAATGTAGGGGGAAAACTGTCCCTTGACACCCATGGTCTCTCCATGCAAGGAGAAGCAGGGAGACTGGAGTGGTGTGTGAGAGCAGGGCCAGGGTCCAGGACCATCCTGAAGTTTCCATGGCTTTGGAGGCAACTCAGGTCTGAGTGGAGAACAGGGCCTTGATGGCTGAGGACAGTGCAGGCCACACCAGAGCAGCCAACCACGTACGATGAGGTTGGTTCTTTCCCCTGGGGCTTGGCAGACACTGGCTCCTGGGCTTCCCTGGAAGTAACACAAAGGCATGGGCGGAGGTGGAGGTGGCCTGACTGCAGGTACTCTGTGAGGATTATTCTGTATGCAGGCTCTTCTGTGCTCATGGGCCAGACTGTGAATCTTCCAGACATCAGAACATTGACTGGGGAGACCACTGCCAACTGGAAATGTGATAGAAAGATGGCCTCAGATTCAGGGGAAAGGACCAATCTCATCCTATGTGGTAGCGGGGTAACAAGATAGCCTTTTGGAAAAAAGACAAAACTAGACTTACTCTTTGCATCTTTTAGCAGAATAAAGTCCAAATGGAACAGAGATTTAAATGTACAGAAACAAAACCAAATGAGTACTGGGTGAAAATATGGGTGGATTCCTCCAGAACTGGGAAGTTAGGGGAATTTTACTGTAGCTTGAAATCAAGCAATAATAAGAGAAAACAAATGATAAATTACACAGAAATAAGTTTTGCAGGACCAACACCTTTATATTCAAAATAAAAAGACAAATGGTGAACTGGAGGAAGTGTTTACAACTTATGTTATACATAACACATATAAAATTAATGTACATAAGGTTATTTAAAATTAGGGTTTCATTTTCAACAAATGGTGTTGTAATTATTGTATAACCATATGCCAACAAAGTGAATCTCAATCCTTGCCCCACACCATCTAAAGAATTTAACTCAAAATGTATCATCAACCAAAATGTACAGCAGAAACTTTTAAAAGAAAACATAAGAGAAAACCTACTGACCTTCACTTTGGTCAAGATTTATTAAATAAATAATCTTTGGTGAAGATTTATTAAATAGAACACAAAGAGCAGGAATTTTTGAGGAAGGAATTCAGCGAGTAGGAACTCATCAAGATTTAGAACATTTGTTCCTCAAAATTAAAGGAAAAGGCAAAGCATAAACTGGGAGAAGATATTTGCAAAATATATATATCCAAAAAAGGACTTGTACTCCATGCTATAAAGAAGTCCTGGTGACTTCTCTGGTGGTTCAGTGGCTATGACTCCATGTTCCCAATGCAGGGGATCCTGGTTTGACTCCTAGGTGGGGAACTAAGATACTGCAAACTGCAACTAAGCCTGTGAGTCAAAGCTACTGAGCTCACACACTCTAGAGAACCCGCACTGCAACGAAGACACGGTGCAGCCAAAAATAAAATAATAATAAAATAATTTATTAAAAGTGATTTTGGAGTCTACTCTTTATACCATCTCTCTGGTATCATATCAATTGCTTATATAACTTGTCAGTTGCATCAAAAAAGACTGTAAGTGCTTGCAATTTTTAATCCTAGTGTTAAGAACAAAGTTTTTAAAAATCTGCTATGTATGTCACAAAGGGTTAACATGATTAGTTCAGTTCAGTTCAGTCATTCAGTCATGTCTGACTCTTTGCAACTCCATGGACTGCAGCACACTTGTCCATCACCAACTCCCAGGGCTTGCTCAAACTCATGTCCATTGAGTTGGTGATGCCATCCAAACATCTCATCCTGTCCCCTTCTGCCTTCTATCTTTACCAGCATCAGGGCCTTTTCCAATGAGTCAGTTCTTTGCATCAGGTGGCCAAAGTATTGGAGTTTCAGCTTCAACATCAGTCCTTCCAATGAATATTCAGGACTGATTTCCTTTAGGACGGACTGGTTTGTTCTTCCAGTCCAAGGGACTCTCAAGAGTCTTCTCCAACACCACAATTCAAAAGCATCATTCTTTGGTGCTCAGCTTTCTTTACAGTCTAACTCTATAGTGCTTCTAAAATGAGAGGGAAGAGACCAACAAGCAGGTTCACAGAAAAGTCAGTGAAAGTGGCTCTTAATCATACGAAGAGATGCTCAACCTTACCCCCAAGGAAGATGCAAAAGGAAATTACACCAAGATGCTATTTCTTGCTTCTCAGATTGCCAAAATACCAAATATTTGACAACATTCTTTGTTCACAAGGCTGTAAGGAAAGCTCACCAGCGGAAATACAAGATCCTTCAACCCTGTGGAAGGGAACTGGGCGACACACAGAAAAACAGATACAAATGCCCATTTTTAGGAAACTATCCTAAAATTAAACTGGCAAAACTGAAAACACCTAACTAAAGCTACTTATTACAGCACTAATTTTATGGCAAAAGACGTTCAGTAATAGCAGACTGGCTGAATACACGACAGCACATTCACAAGGGAGGTGAAGGCAGCTGCATAAAGGAGAAAGGGACATGCCCGGACGCTGCCAAGGAGAGGTGGCTGGACGCTGACAGGAATATGCCAAAATGTGGGCCAGTGGGAAAGAACTACTGTTCACTGACGTTCACTCAGATTTTTTGGAATGGAGCCAGAAACCATAGCATTGATAAATGGTTACAGATAGGGCAGCCCGGTAAGAGACTGGTGGGAACAGGGAGGGAAGCAAGTCTTCTGAATGTACTTTCTTTTGTGTACTGGACTTTGAAACCATATAGGGTTTCGGTTCAGTTCAGTCGCTCAGTCGTGTCCGATTCTTTGCGACCCCATGAATCGCAGCACGCCAGGCCTCCCTGTCCATCACCAACTCCTGGAGTCCACCCAAACCCATGTCCCTCGAGTCAGTGATGCCATCCAACCAGGTCATCCTCTGTTGTCCCCTTCTCCTCCTGCCCTCAATCTTTCCCAGTATCAGGGTCTTTTCAAATGAGTCAGCTCTTTACATCAGGTGGCCAAAGTATTGGAGTTTCAGCTTCAACATCAGTCCTACGAATGAATACCCAGGACTGATCTCACTTAGGATGGACTGGTTGGATCTCCTTGAGCCCAAGGGACTCTCAAGAATCTTCTCCAACACCACAGTTCCAAAGCATCAATTCTTCCATGCTCAGCTTTCTTTATAGTCCAACTCTCACATCCATACATGACCACTGGAAAACCATAGCCTTGACTAGACAAAGTTTGTCAAAGTAATGTCTTTGTTGTTGACAAAGTAATGTTGTCTTTGTTGACAAAGTAATGTCACTGCTTTTTAATATGCTGTCTAGGTTGGTAATGACTGTCCTCCCAAGTTTACATCATCATAAAACAAAATTGTATCAAAATGTTAAAAATGTAACTTTAAAAAGCAAACAAGTGAAACTGTAGAGTTAAGGTCATACCCCAAATGGGATATATCGTAACAGCAAGAAGAACTGCAAAACAAATCTAGACTATTTTCAATAATCATAGGGTTAATAATATTGACATTGTTATTCTGACATCATTACATATAACTAATAAACGTGTTTATATAATTAGATCCCAGGATTTTAAATACAGGAAAAAACTGCCTCCATCTGGACCTGGGGATGAGCCAGGGACACTGTGAGTAGCAGTGGTGCCCACCTGGACCTTTAATGGCTCATACCACCTCTGGACACTCTGATTCACATATTGATACTGTGTACTACCTGCTTTCCCCACTCACAGGTAAAGCATATGAGAAAGGGACTTATTGGGAATGTTGCTTGTTTTACCTACTCATGTAGCCCCGGCACTTAGAACGCTGCCTAGCATACAACAGGCACTCAATAAATACCATGCCTGTGAAGAGTGGCAGAGCTGGACACACACGCAAAAGCTAGTTGTTGAATTGATTAAAAAAAAAAAGCAAAATGTTAGTTGCTGAAACTAAGCAAAAGACATGCAGGTATTTCACTGTAATATACTTTCAATCTTTATGAACGAACATTTTTAAAATAAGTTGTTGTTCAGTCCCTAAGTTGTGTCCAGCTCTTTGCAACCCCATGGACTGCAGCTAGGCTTCCCTGTCCTTCACTATCTCCCAGAGTTTGCTCAAAGTCATGTTCACTGAGTCAGTGATGTCATGCAAACATCTCATCCTGCCACCTCCTTCTCCTCTTGCCCTCAGTCTTTCCCAGCATTAGGGTCTTTTCCAATGAGTTGGATCCTCGCATCAGGTGGCCAAAGTATTAGAGTTTCAATATCAGTCCTTCCAATGAATATTCAGGATTGATTTCCTGTAAGATGACAGGTTTAACCTCCTCGCTGTCCAAGGGGCTCTCAAGAGTTCCCCAGCACCACAGCTCAAAAGCATCAATTTTCCAGCCCTCAGCCTTCTTTATGGTCCAAATCTCACATCTGTACACGACTACTGGAAAAGTCGCAGCTTTGACTATACAAACCTTTGTCGGCAAAGTGATGTCGCTGCTTTTTAATACGTGATATAGGTTTGTCTTAGCTTCCCTCCCCCCCCCTCCCCTGCACCGCTTTCCCCCTCCCCTCCAAGGAGCAAGCATCTTTTAATTTCATGGCTGCAGCCACTGTTCAGTGATTTTGGACCCTAACATAACTCAGCAGTGGAAAAACCACAGCTTTGATTATATGGACCTTGAAATAGTTGGGAAGAGAAAAAGAAAGCAGGGTGTGCTGAGATCTTAGAAGCATCAGTTCTCTGCCGGGACCAAAGTTGCCGAGCTCAAGCTCCTCACTGTTAAAAGGTAAACTGAGGCATGTTAGAATTTGTTTAGAGCTTATGTGAGCAAATAGAGGATGGAATAGTGGTTAGGAATGCTCTGCCAGCAGGAGCTATATTAGTTTTTATAGACGGAAAAGCAAAGCAAGGGCTTTGACAGGCCACGACTTAAGCCGTCAACTTAATTGGAAAGCCTAGCTGGGGGCTACCAAGGCAGCAGAGCCACCCCCAGCCTAATGGCCTCCTCGTTTAATTACGTTAACACTGGCAACTGGCCCAAACCATCTAGGATGGTCCAAAAATAGGGCCAAATCGGACAACCTGGGTCCTGAGCTTCAGTCTCTTGGCAGAGAGGACCTTACCTCACCGGGATGTGTGGGGCAGATGAGTTCCCTGTGGGAAGCTGACCTCACCTTTCCCGAGTAGAAACCCTGCCCCTGACGCCGGGGCCAGCTATCCACAGAATTACTGCCACATCCTCTCCCACTTCCAGCCTCGGGTCTTTCCCAGACCACCTTTCCTGCCCAAAAGTCGGGGCACCAGCTTGGTCCGGTCGGTCCTCCCAGCCAACGAGCCACCTGGAAGTACTCCTTGGGGGTGACAGCGGGTGCGGAAGGCAGCAGCGACGGCCACCTCTTCCTCCCGCCCCCGCTGGTCCTGCCCTGCCGAAGTGCGCAAACCCCAGCGTAGGGGGACGGGGAGGAGGTCGCCGCCACATACGACGACCACCGCCAGCCAACGCCAGGCCCCGCCTCGGCAGGCGTGACATCTGGAGGCACCACGGCGAGGATTCACCCGACTCGGGGTCGAGCTGTGCCCGCAGGGCCGGAGGTACGAGTTACCCGCAGGAGCTTCCGCGAGGCCGCCGGATGTGCAGCCTGTAGGAGACCCGGACGCGGCGTGGCCTATCTAGGCGCGGTGGAGGCTGCGTCTCTC
Organism: Bubalus kerabau; assembly: GCF_029407905.1. NCBI lineage: Eukaryota > Metazoa > Chordata > Mammalia > Artiodactyla > Bovidae > Bubalus > Bubalus kerabau. Next base: position 2,395,451 of record NC_073637.1, on the reverse strand, counting down.
GGTGGCTCTGGCGCGTGCGTCAGTCAGGAGAAAGGCGCAGGGCGGGGAGGGCGGGGCCCAAGGCGAACTGGGAAGTGTCGCGTCCTAGGAGTGGCGGCCTGGGAGGCGTGGGCGGGGCCCTTGGGGGCGAGGCGCCCTGCGATTGGCGGATGCGCAGACAGGGCGGGGCGCCCCCTTTGTCTGAGTGCTGTGCGGGCGGCCAGCCCTGCGGGTGAGGCAACTGCGGGGACGGTGAGTCGGGGTGCGGGCTGCATTCCGCACCCTTTACCCGCGCGCCGGGGTGTGGGGGCCAGGACCCTCCACGCGATCGGGCGCTGCCCGCGAGCGCCCCTTGCCTTTCCCTGCCCACTCCGAGCCCCTACCCCGCTCTCGCCTTCCCCGGGCCCTCCCCACTCCCGCGAACGGCGAGCCCTACGCCGCCGTTAGTCCGCGGCGCCCAGAGCTCCGGCCTCGCGCGGGCCCGGGTGCGGGCCGGGGGCGCGAACACTTATTCCACCGGGATCGCCGTCGGCATCTCCCCGGGGAGAGTGCTTCTTCCCGAGTCCACTCCCGCCTCCATTTTTATCGAGGCTCGTCTCTCGGTTGTTTGTGAAAGCCCGTTTCGTGAGCGCGAGCAGCCATTCCCGGGGTCCGCGGGCGCCTGCCCAGCGCGACGCTTCGGGGCCGGGAAGCCGGACCCTCGGTGTGCGCTGCCTGGCGTTTCGGTCCTGATCAGCTTGGTTCTTTAACGGGTGTATCGAAGACTTTCTTCTCAGACTATCATCTGACTCCGGTTGTGATGTTTTGTTCTAAGATGGAAGATTTCGAGTGTTCAGTGGTCAAATATTTAGCCTCGAGGCTTTTGGCTTTGTGCTGTATCTTAAAGGGCTTTCCCTACTCTAAGTTTAGTTCTAAAATAAACTCGTTTTCTCTGGTACTTGTGAAACGTTGGCTCCATCTGGAATCATTTTGATGTGGGGAAAGTTGGAAGTCCAGCTTCAGTGTTTTCCCTAAACCCTGGTATTTCTGACACTACTGAATAACTCATTTCGCCGTTGATTTGGAAAACCACCTTTGTTCAGTGTTAAATTCTCCCAAATCTTGGGCCCATTTCTGGCATTTGTGTTTTGATGTGAAAAGGTTTTGATTTTCATCCAAATCTGTGGGTCTCTGCTCCCCAGAGTTTATTCAGGTTCTTTTTATCATATAATTTTAAAATTTAGCTCTTTTTCATTCATTAGCTGTGTGCTTTCAGTATATGATATGAAATGATCTCATTTAATTTCTGTTATTTTTTAAAGCTCAGTTACAGCTCAGTTTTATTCAGCAAATAAAGGATAGTACACCCTCGAGGCGTGAGGACAGGCTACTGGGACCCCAGAGGAGAGGCTAATTTCTGCTTTTGCTTAGCTTTCTGGGAGATTGGTTGAGCTTTGTGCAAAGGACTAATTTTAGACCTGTTGTCTGAGTGAGGTTACTGGAACATCTTCCCCAGGATTTTAATGCCTGGCCTATCTTGTTTGTTTATAGATATGGCCCTACTCTGCCCTTTCTAGTCCAGGACTGCTTGGCTGTCTGCACTACGACTTTGTGGATACAGGGGGCAGCATTAACATATTTCTAAGGTTTACTTTAACCTTGTTTCTTGCCGTCTGTGACTAGAACTGTTTTCCCTGAATATTTTCTGACTCCATGTTGCTGCTGTGTAGAAAAGCTACCTGTGCGGATACACGTCTGTGATCATTTTCCTCTGAAGCATGCAGGGTTGTGGTTTGGGCTTACAGGTGGATCAGAACTCCTTCTTTGGAAGGTGCTTCCAGCCTGGCGGGCCAGGCTTTGAGCAGATGAAGAAAGAGGAGCAGGTCTTCCAGCGGGAAAACCTGGGGGTGAGGATGGTGAGGAAGAGTGGGGAGACCCTGGAGCTGTCCACCCCAGACCAGGGACTGCGAGTGTGCCTGTCATGCCTGTCACTGTTGGTGGGGTCTTTGGGAGGAAGATCTTCAGCAGTTCCAGCAAGAGCTGCTGCTGCTAAGTCACTTCAGTCGTGTTCGACTCTGTGCGACCCCAGAGACAGCATCCCACCAGGCTCCCCCGTCCCTGAGATTCTCCAGGCAAGAACACTGGAGTGGGTTGCCATTTCCTTCTCCAGTGCATGAAAGTGAAAGTGAAGTCGCTCAGTCGTGTCCGACTCTTAGCGACCCCATGGACTGCAGCCCACCAGGCTCCTCTGTCCATGGGACTCTCCAGGCAAGAGTGCTGGAGTAGGGTGCCATTGCCTTCTCCGCCAGCTAGAGTTTACAGAACAAAATAACAATAACGTTGAATCCTAAGCTCTCTCGTCTCTGCGGCCCCGTTTTCAGTTCCTGTCCTGTGGTCACCACCGAGCCAGAACTCACTTGGAAGAGTGTCTCACTGCAGTGTGATCACTGCTGCAGAGAACATTGGCCTGCTCTGCTTTGGTTTGGGTTATTTTCTGGGGCGTGGGTGGATGGGTTGCTGTTGTGGGCACCCCTTGGGCAGGTGCTTTTTGTACTTGTTTCTGTGTTGGGGGTGGCATGGCTTCCCTGGGCAGCTCCTCAGAGCCAGTTTGACCCTCCATGGTGTTAATTCCGACTTCAGGGATCATCTAAACAGGACTTGACCTGCTCACCTGTTCTCCCTTCCTCCCTGAACTCCTGTTGCCTTGAGCTATGGGCCCTGAGTAACAGCCAGCTTCAGTGCCTGGGTGGCTCTGTTGTCATCCCTGTGGTGTCAGTTAGCAGCCTGCAGTGTTTTTTGCTGTCTTTTCATTCCATGCAGACTTGTTCTAGGAGACCCAGACCTTATCTACCAAAGTAAAAGTACACAAAAATGAAAAACTAGTTAGTTCCACATTTACATTTGTTTTCTTTCTCTTTTATCAGAATATAGGGTCTTATTCCATTTGGGCTGCTATAATAGAGCACCAGAGACCGGGCAGCCTGTAAAACAGCAAATGTCATTTCTCACAGTGTAGAGGCCAGACATCTGAGGTTAGGATCAGCAGAATCGGGAGCCCTCATCCTGGCTGCAGACATTGTGTCCTCACGTGGAGGGAGGGGTCTCTTATCAAGGGGACTCCACTCTCAGGACCTGAGCACCGCCCCGCCCCCCCCCCCCAACATTGAGCCTTAGGTCATTTGGAGGCACAGACATTCAGAGCAGAGCAACAGGCATACTTTATAATATACTGTTTTCCTTCAGTACTTAGAGGTCATCCTGGGCAGAGCTCTTCCGCTTTCTGTTTTCGTGCTTCTCTGGAATTCACTGGGTGGGAATCTTGTCCCCTTCTCTGCCCCTCCGTGCCTCAAACTATTGGCCGGGGGTTTGAGTTAATTTCATCAGATGAGGTGACACTTAGTTACATGCTGTCTTTAACCTGGCTGTCCTCCTGAGGCCCTCAGAGGAGCTGTGTCATCTCAGTCTGGTGTGTCTAGTGCTGTGGACAAGGGCTCACATCCCCTCGTGGTCCTGGGGTCATTGTGCAACAGGAGCATTGTGAACACCTCCATATCCTGTGCTTTTGCTGACCTGTCTGGCCGCCTGGCACAGCCTGAATCTTGGTCTGCGTGGGTGCGGGACTGGTGTGTGGAAGGGCTGGTGGATTTGGCGGCAGCACCATCCTGGAGTCTGTTCTGAAACCACACAATTCATGTGGGATTCGAACGCAGGAGCTGAGACTCGAACCCACTGTCTCTTAATTGAAACCACACACCTTTGCTCAGGACTTATTGAAGCTCAGGTTCTGTGTGTCTCAGTGCAGAAGGAATTCACAGCAGGATGCAAAGTGATAGGTGAGAAGTGGATTTATTTAGAGAGATACACATTCCTTAGACAGAATGGTGTCTGTCTCAAAAGGCCCTGAAATGTAACTAATTAAATTGTTAGTTTCTATGGGCTGTGTAGTTTCATAGGCTGCTGAATAGGAGGATTAATCCAACTATTTCAGGGAGGGCCAGGGGCTTCCAGGAATTCAGGAATTGGGCCACTGCCCACTTTTCAGCCTTTCTGGTCATCTGGCCTTGGAACTGTGGGGACTGTGGGTGTGTTGTCATTTAGCTGATGTGTCGCATTGAGCATATAATGAGGCTCAGCCTCCACTGGAAGTGGAGCCTTCCGCTATCTTGGGCCTAGTTGGTTCTAACCAGTTTATGTCTCATCTTTAAGGGTTGTGCTCAGTCCCCTTCCCTTCTGGTTTCAAGTCCATCTGAGGAAGGCCTGCATTGCCCAGAGGTATGTCTGCTGCACCTAAATCGGCCAGGTGACTTTCTCACCTGCGAGAGCTAGCAGACACTCCACTTTCCCACTGCTGCTGGAGTAGGTGCTCCTCCGGCACTTGTTGCTATTCTGAAGGGTGGAGTATGGAGTCATTTCTCCTGTAATTTCATTCACTTGTTCAGCCATGCTTGAGCCACTGGCTGCTCCGCTGGGACTGGCAGGGGGTGTGAGAACGATGAGGCAGAGGCCCCCAAGGTGGGTCGGGAATGGTCTTAATGAGACGGTGACGGTCTCACTGAGAGGGTGACAGCTGAGCGCCAGCTGAGGGGCAGGAGGCACCCGGCTGCGGGGAGGGGCGCTCAGAGCAGGGCTCTCGGCAGCCTCAGGAGCGGAGGCGGGGCTTGGAGCTGAGGCAGGGCCCTGCGTCCCATGGGGGCGGGGCTTGGAGCTGAGGCAGGGCCCTGCGTCCCGTGGGGGCGGGGCTTGGAGCTGAGGCAGGGCCCTGCGTCCCGTGGGGGCGGGGCTTGGAGCTGAGGCAGGGCCCTGCGTCCCGTGGGGGCGGGGCTTGGAGCTGAGGCAGGGCACTGCGTCCCGTGGGGGCGGGGCAAGACTGTGCTGCCACTGGAGGGCGGGTCCAGTGGGCGTGAGAGGGTGAGCAGGAGGGCGACTTCAGGATCTGGATCGAATGCAGGTGCCAGACCAGGGGCAGACCAGGCCTGGGGAGGAGATGGGTGTCGGGGCTGGATGTTAAGTGTCTGAGGTGCTAGAGGACACCCATGAGGAGATGGCCAGCTGGAGGGGAAGGAGGTTGCCAGCTTAGTGCACCAACAGGAGCCCTGTGCTCCACTGGACGTTCAGGCCTGTGGGGCAGAAGCAGCTCAGGTCACAGACATGGGCTCGGGCAGGAGCCGGCCTGGCTGGAGGCCTCCGGCCGAATGATCCAGCAGCTCCTAGATTAGCTGTGCTGGCTGCCAGCACCAACGGGGAGCCGGCGAACGGGGTTCCTATGGGTGCTCATTGTTAGATCCTGCCCAGGTGTGGTCAGGTCATCTGAAAATGACTGTCTACCTCCTCTGGGTTCCCAGAGGACCAGAGCTGCATGGTTCAGGAGGCAGTATCTCGTGCTGGTGAGGGTGGACAGGGGCGCCCATGGTGACGGACTTGCTGGAGACTGGGGTTACCCACCGCTGACAGCAGACAAGGATTTGGTCATATGGAGGTCAGAGGAGACCCTGACAGGGGCCACTTGGGATGGAGGGGACAGAGACCACCTGAGGGAGTGGCTGGATTAGACCATAGGGAGGATGACTGTCCATGAGAGATGGCGGGTGTGGGCAGCCCATGAAGGGTTGGGGGAGCAGTACTGCTCTTTTAGGGGGTGTGGGCACTGGAGTAGCCACAGGAGGCAGCTTGTCCCCCACTGTTGGTTCTGAGAGCTGGCGAGGCGGGACCAGCCCTGTTGTTTCCAGTTCTTCATGCCTGGTGGCACCCTCATGCCTGTTTGTCCAACATCAGTGTTTCAGATGAATTCTGAGCTAACTTTATTCACTCCTTTCATTTTTCCCAGGTGATGGGCCTGCTGGGCTTGTGCCCACTTCTGTCTGGCAGGGTGGGTGTAGCACATGCCTTGGCAGTGCTTGTCCCAGTGTTCCCAGAGCCCGCCCAGCCCCACGCCTCCCCATCAGGTCCTCAGACCGAATCTCAGGGTCACTCTGGATGCATCCATCAGAACCGGGCCCCCACTGGAGTCGCTGGGCAGGACCAGGCATGCCTAGGGCATCAGCGGCCCCACAGGAGGGTTGTGGTCCCCACACCACTAGTGCAGCCGCTCCTCATGGGGGATGTCTCTGGAGGCAGTCAGGCCTGGTGTTGCCCCCTTCCCATGATGTGCTCACCCAGCCCTGTGTGTGTACTGCAGGCCATGCCTGGTAAGCTGGGCAGTCCAATGGCCCTTGGGGCGCATGGCATCCCCAGGCTTCTTGGGTGGGACCATCCTGGGCCCCTCATATGCTCCTTCCTTTTCCTCAGCCCTACACGCTTCTCTGATACCGTCTCCCTCAGACGTGCCACGGAGCAGATGATGGCGGCGGCCCGGCTCCTGCCGCCACCAGCGGTGCCTCAGGTGAGTAGCCCCAAGGCCTTTGCGGCGCCCCTGCCATCCTCACATCCTCCCACTCCCAGGGGCCTGGTGGCATCCTGAGCATCACTGCATTTTGAACACTGTGGCCCCTTCCTGTTGCCCCCCCCCCACCCCGTCCAGGGGCGCGTCCCCACAACCCACACTGCTTGCACCCTCCTTGTCTGGGACGTGGAGTCTGAGTCCAACCTGCAGCCCCCCTGTTGTTCCAGGCCAAGGTGACCTTCGAGGACGTGGCCGTGTTTCTCTCCCAGGATGAGTGGGACCGTCTGGGCCCTGCCCAGCGTGGCCTCTACCGACACGTGATGATGGAGACCTACGGGAACGTGGTCTCCGTGGGTAAGGCCCCCTGCAGGCCTTGGGTGGGGTGTGGTGAGGGTGCTTGTGGATATTGTACAGACGAAAGGACTTCCCTCCCCACGAGCAGGAATTCCAGGATCCAAGCCTGAGGTGATCTCCCAGCTGGAGCGAGGAGAGGAGCCGTGGGTCCTGGACAAGCAGGGCAACGAGCAGCTCAGGGGCTGGGGCATCAGCCGCTCAGGTGAGCGCGGAGTGGCCTCTGTGCACTAAGGGCTGTGCACCTGCGGGTGCTCCTGGGGTCTGACCTGGCGGGGACTCCTGCGGGTGAGTGGGCAGCAGGCAGAGGCCCAGCGCAGGGAATGGGCAGGGAGGTAAGTGCAGCTGGGTGTGGGTTGGGTGTCTTGAGGCAAGGTGAGCACATGTGGCTGCCGGGCCCCTGACAGGTCCCTGCTCTGAATGGACCTCAGAGGTTGAGGGACATGGGCTGGTTTTGGGAAGAAGGAAGCACCTACGTATGAAAGGGAAGTTTCTTAACCTGACTCTTAGTGCGGCTAGAGCTGTTTGCCGTGAGGCAGAGGAGCCCACCGTCCACAGCTGTCCTGGGGGTTCCGTCTGAAATTTGGCAAGACCAGACACAATAGCACAAGTAAAGCTGTAAGAATTGGAAAGAGGAAAAACATTGCTTGTAGTTCATGATATTGTCTATATGTGAGAAGACTGATCAGGACCTCCTTGGTGGCCCAGTGATTGAGAATCCGCCTGCCGGTGCCGGGGTCACAGGTTTGATCCCTGGTCCGAGAAGATCCCATGTGCTGTGGAGCAGCTAAGCCCATGTGACACAACTACTGAGTCTACGCTTTAGAGTCTGGGAGCCGCTACTACTTGGCCCACGAGCCGCAAGTGCTAGAGCCTGCGTGCCTAGAGCCCGTGCTTTGCAGCAAGGGAAGCCACCACAGCAAGAAGCCTGCACATCACAACTCGAGAGTAACCTCTGCTCACTGCAACTAGAGAAAAGCTGTCACTGCAGTGAAGACCCACTGCAGCCAAAAATAAAATAAATAAAATTATATTAAAAAAAATGCAAACAAGAACATGTTGACCTCCTAGGCACACACTCCTGCAGGTGCTTCAGGCAGAGTCTGTCTTGGAAGTGCCTTTCCTGGTGTAGGGACTGCTTGGTTTTGGAGCCTGCTGTTTTTCAGGGGCTCTTGGGGTTTGAGGAAGTCCGTTGCACAGCACCTGTCCTAAGTTCTGAATGAATTCAACAGTGAAACTTACATCTCAGTAATGCTGTTACCACCAAAAAAGGGAAAATTGATGGGACTTGAAAATATCCCTGTTACAGAAAAAGCAAAATCCAGTGAATGTGGCCGGTTGCCATTCAGTATGCTTCCTAATAAGAAACCCCAGAGAGACCCTAACCCCCCACAATCAGATAGGGAGGGCTTCCCGGTCTTGGCCATGAAGCAGAACGTGGGTCCCCTGGACTGAGAAGGTCCAGCTCTCTCTCATTGGCTAAGTCTCCCCTCAGGTGTGCCCCCCTCAGGTCTTGCTCTGCCCGCTGGGCTTCTTGCTCTAGGACATCCTTCAAGGACCGTTTTAACACTGTCCCCAACCAGGCCTTGTGGGAACTGGAGGAAGCAGCAGAGGCGTTGCTGAGATGAGCCTGGGAGGACTGGCTCTGCCCCGTCCCCGTCCTCTGCTGTCACAGCCCTGCCCGCCTGTCGAGTACCCTGGATGAGTCCTCCTGGGACAGTCCTGTTTCCTGGTGACGTCTTGTCAATTCAGTGGCTGTGTCTTCAAGGTTTAAAAATCTGTCGTCCTCAGCATACCCTGCTCCACCCTCAACCTGCAGTGCCCCTGACCTGAGTGTAGAAACACCCCCGCCTTCTTGGCCATCCTCACTGCCACCTGCAGGCCCCGTCTTGTTCCCCAGGGGGGAGTCTGCAGGATGGGCTCTCAGGAGCTCGCGCTTCGCTCCAGCAGCCCCCTCCCTGCCCTGCACAGTAATAGGTGTAGTCCTGCCTCGGTTCCACCTCTAATGGCCACTGGACCCTCCAGGGCGGGCAGGGCTGCGGCTGTGACCGTGTGCGCTCCTCAGGCTCTCGAATGGGACCTGGCCCTTTTCCAGCCACACTGTTGGGTGGACACCTTTCCTCTTTGTCACCCACTGGTGACTTCTAGCCTTGGGCCCTCGAGGGCCGCCCTGTCCCAGTGAAGCACCTGCAGGGTGGAATGCACTCTGCAGTCTCAGAAGGGGTGAACACGCTCCCTTTGGTTTTGGTTTTGTTTCAGGATGTGAGCACAAGGATCAGGACCAGGACGCAGACTCCAGCTTGAGGCCGCTCACTTCAGAGGAGATATCAATGATTCTGAGGAAAACGCCTGCCGAGTGGAGTGATCCGGGCAGTTACGAACCTGAGCAGAATTTCTGTCTGAGTCCCAGCCCTGCCCGCCCCCGTGAAGGCCAGGCTGTGAGTCCCAGCGCGCCGGTCGCCCAGCGCCCGGCCGTTCCTGGCGGGGAGAGGCCCTACCGGTGCGTGGAGTGCGGGAAGTGCTTTGGGCGGAGCTCCCACCTGCTGCAGCACCAGAGGACGCACACCGGGGAGAGGCCCTATGTGTGCGGTGTGTGTGGCAAGGCCTTCAGCCAGAGCTCGGTGCTCAGCAAGCACAAGAGGATCCACACGGGCGAGAAGCCCTACGCGTGCCACGAGTGTGGAAAGGCCTTTCGAGTGAGTTCGGATCTCGCTCAGCATCACAAGATACACACAGGGGAGAAGCCACACGAGTGTCTCGAGTGCCGCAAGGCCTTCACGCAGCTCTCGCACCTCCTGCAGCACCAGCGCATCCACACTGGCGAGCGGCCGTACGTGTGCGGTGTGTGCGGCAAGGCCTTCAACCACAGCACCGTGCTGCGCAGCCACCGGCGGGTGCACACGGGAGAGAAGCCGCATGAGTGTGCAGAGTGTGGTCGCGCCTTCAGCGTGAAGAGGACACTGCTCCAGCACCAGCGGGTGCACACCGGGGAGAAGCCCTACGCCTGCGGCGAGTGTGGCCGCGCCTTCAGTGACCGCTCTGTCCTCATCCAGCACCACAGCGTGCACACTGGCGAGAAGCCGTACGAGTGTGGTGAGTGTGGCAAAGCCTTCCGGCACCGCTCCACCCTCCTGAACCATGAGCGCATCCACACGGAGGAGAAGCCCTATGGCTGCTACGCCTGCGGCAAGGCCTTCGTGCAGCACTCCCACTTGACCCAGCACCAGCGGGTCCACACCGGGGAGAAGCCCTACGTGTGCAGCGAGTGCGGCCACGCCTTCAGCGCCCGCAGGTCGCTGGTCCAGCACCAGCGGGTCCACACCGGCGAGCGGCCCTTCCGCTGCGCACAATGTGGCAAGGCCTTTAGCTTGAAGGCCACGCTGATTGTGCACCTGAGGACCCACACGGGCGAGAGGCCGTACGAGTGCAGCCGCTGTGGCAAGGCCTTCAGCCAGTACTCGGTACTCGTGCAACACCAGCGCATCCACACGGGCGAGAGGCCGTACGAGTGTGCGGAGTGCGGCCGCGCCTTCAACCAGCACGGCCACCTCATCCAGCACCAGAAGGTGCACAGGAAGCTGTGACCTTGCCTGCACGTGAAGCCACACTTGGGAACTCGGGCTCCCAGCCCTGGGAAGCCTCCAGTCCGGGCAAAGCCCCTGCCAGTGACACCCAGTGTCACCGAGGAACTCATGGGCAGCGCTGAAGCGTCTCTGCAAGAACTTCAGAGGACGTCTCATTTGCTTCTCTCACCGTCTTGAAGTTACGTCGCAGAGTAGTCTCACAATGGTAATGAGTTTTGGTAAAGACAGCTACTATTCATTATTAACGTTAGTTTGTTAGAAATGAGAAACTAAGGGAAGTTTCAGCATAAGGACCACTGTCCCAGGAAAACTTCCTCACGCTCCAAATAAATGTTTTTTTCTTAGAATATTATATGCCTTTCCTAAATACAATGGTTGTTCTGATTATTGCACTTAAAATTGGGATGTTGGAGTATATTTTCAGCATTCTGTTAAACAGTAAAGTACTATGTAGATAAAATGGTATTAAAAAATATTGTTACCAAGTGTCATCATGTAATATGGCTGAAAATCCTAACTGTGTGGAACTACTTGTTTTCTATGAAAATGCTCTAAAGATTAATTAGTGAGAAATGATATAAATTTAGAAAACCCTTCATCTGGTCCTTTAATTTTATTTAAGATCAGAAGTGATGTCCTAACTTATTAGTGAAAATTCAACTCAAAAATGGATCTTCCCCCCCAAATCTTTGCAGATTCATAGGGTGTCTTGGGCTTCTGGGCCCATGTGGGCTTAGGAGGTGACTTTGTACTCAGAGCCCAGACCTCACAGCTGCTGTACCACCTGGGTGCCTCTTTTTTTACACATTATGATGTTTCCCAGAAATGTTACTAAAAAAGTCTTTGGCACACACTTCTAAAACAAAATTCTCAAATAGCTTTTTGTTTACTATTTCTAATATTTCTATTCCTATGATGAAGGGTTTTCTTCATTTTTTACTTCTAGTTCCAAGAGAGTCTAGTATCTGTTGTCATATACTGTGATAAATCTAGTTTATTTATAAGTTTTGTTTAAAAAAAAAAAAAAAGTTTTGTTTTTTGGCCAAGCAATGCAGCATGTGGGATTTTAGTTCCTTGACCAAGGATCAAGGCTGTGTCCCCTGTACTGGGAACACTGAGTCTTAACCACTGGACCACTAAAAGCCCCTGTTCATTATTTCTAATAATTTTTTTTTCCTTGATATTGAGACCATTATCACCTCAGGAAAAATTAAGCAGTAGAGTGTTGATCCTGAAGTCCATAGCAGTCACTGGTGAAGATGAAAACGTCTCTTAGAGCTAGTCACAGTGTTCATGCTTCTTGCTGATATTTTTAGAATAGGTAAAGAGTATAAATTGTAAGCAGTTCATAAAATTATGATAAGCTGCAGAATAATAAAAGGCAAACATTACTTTTTAAAGTTTAAAATATAAGTTTAAAAGTTTATAATTAAAGGTAAATCAAAATAACTGAAAGGAAATTCTAGAAATATTTAAAATTATCATAAAGGAGCTTTTAAACAAAGTTTAGACAATAATTAGACTAAGAAAAAACCAAAAAGCTTGCAGTTTGTTACAGACTTATAAGTAAATGGTGCAACAAGTAAAATGATACAGTTTGGTTAAAGTTGGTAAATTTGGTGATGAGATGAAGGTTCTAGAGTAATTCTCTGAGAAGGGTGGGCATGGCGTAGCCTTTGTGGATTCAGGAGCTGCAGCCCAGAGTGGTCTGTGGTCCAAGTTCCCAAGCCCGTGTTTGTATGCTTGTGTGTATGTCGCCTGGGGATGGTGTGCAGAGACATTGATGCACTTGGGCTGTCTCCTTTCCTCTGCTGATTGCAGGTATTTGATGTGCAGAGGGAACTCAAAAGAACCTGAGCACCAGGTACAGGCCAGAGATCCCCTGCACTGTGGTGGCCAATGCCCTGCATCTCAGTCCAGTTCAGTCGCTCAGTCATGTCTGACTAACCCCATTGACTGCAGCATGCCAGGCTTCCCTGTCCATCACCAACTCCTGGAGCTTGCTCAAACTCATGCCCATCGAGTCGGTGATGCCATCAGCCATCTCCTCCTCTGTCGTCCCCTTCTCCTCCTGCCTTCACTCTTTCCCAGCATCAGGGTCTTTTCCAATGAGTCAGTTCTTCGTGTCAGGTGGCCAAAATATTGGAGTTTCAGCTCCAGCATCGGTCCCTCCAATGAATATTCAGGACTGATTTCCTTTAGGATGGGCTGGTTTGATCTCCTTGGAGTCCAAGGGACTCAAGAGTCTTTTCCAACACCACAGTTCAAAAGCATCAATTCTTCGGCGCTCAGCTTTCTTTATGGTCCAGCTCACATCCATACATGACTACCGGAAAATCCATAGCTTTGACTAGACAGGCCTTTGTCGGCAAAGTAATATCTGCTTTGACATCTGTGTCTTTGCTTTTTACATCTGGGTGCCAGCAATTCATGGGGCACCCACCATCACACATGTCCTCCTCCTTTCCTGGGACATCGAACCATCTGTGAGCTGTTCTTCCCAATATAGAAGAAGAACTGGCTGCTTGCCATAACTCCCCATCCAGTAAGATCCACGTGAACCAACCTTCTTCCTTGAGACACAGATCCCAGTTAAATGCGCTCTTTCTATGACATGTCTGCTGATTGTCCCTGGTTGTCCCACTTCCTAGAATGGGGACCTCCATTCCTAGAATGGTGACCTACCCTTCAAAACTCTCTCCTTTTTCCTTGGTAGACAGGCCAATGTCCTACCTTCTCTCTACAGCAGACATGAAGGTGACCCAAAAAAGCTTCAGTTTTGCCAGGAAGTTCTCCCTGCTCCTGTACTTGGTCTCAGCTGCTGATGGTACCAATATTGTGAAGGTGATAGGAGACTGCAGAGACAGTCTAGTGAGGTGGGGAAGGCCTGGTGCTGATGTTTCTGGGGAAGTGGTAGAGAAGTGGCTGACTGTAGGGCTGTTGGTGAGGACGGCATTGCTGGGGGGCCCTGGTGAGTGCGTGGTGACAGGAAGGGATGATTGTGGGTGTCGACGGTAGGGGAGGTGATGGTTTGGGTCAGGTATTGGGAAGAAAAGGCATATTGACCAGCATGGAGTCAGGGGATGGGGAAAAGGTGACGATTTTAGGGTGGAGTATTGTGTGGACAAGTGATGACAATGGGCCAGCAGGTACAGGGCAGGCAAGAGTCCCAGCCACTGGTGCCCATAGCCTTATTTTCCTTCCCACCACTCCAGCTCTTCAATGATGCAATTCAACTAGCTGTGTCTTACAAATAGAACTCCTGGGACCTCGTGGACAAGGTTTTGCAGGAGCTTGAGGTAGGTCCAGCACAAATGTCAGGTGGCATAGAGAAAATGGGTTCTCTCCATAGGGGTGCAGGCATAAGCCAGTAGACTGGCTGCAGGCAGAACATGCTCGTTGTGGGCACGGCCCCTAGAGGTGTCAGAGCTACAGCTGGGTAAATGCAAGGCCAGGCTTCACCCGCTGCCTTGTTCCCAGAACGTTGGCTTGGAGCAGAAGGAGGAGGAGACGCCAGACAAAGCAGCGTGGCCACATCCAGAGCCCTTCTCCCTCCCGAGCCACAGGAGGCATCTCCACGGCCCACCTGGTGGTGAGGGGCAGTTCAGAAGACCCCTCCCTCGATAATCCTTCAGCTCTCAGTTGAGACAGGCTTCCAGGCCGCCCCCTGCTATACCTCCTACAAACCCAGCTGTCCCATTTGCACCGCCCCCCGACCCCCTGCCTTCCATGGCCCGTGAAACCTGACCCTTCCACATGGTTCCCTCCCCTGTGGATCGGGGTCAGAACATGCCACAAACAGGTGTAAGGCCCATACCAGACCCTGAAGCCAAATTAGGGATGGGCCCTCCAGGCCTGTGAGACAGTAAAGAGAATCAGAATATTCTAAAAGGATATTTAGATATTTTAGAATATCTTATTTCTCCCCCTCTGGTAACTGATGTCAGGGCCTATTCATTGCATTTCCACCAAGGGGTTGGTTTCTAATTCTTTTTTCCTTTTTAATCTCTCAACTAAGCCAATCATTTTAAGAAAATGATTTTGAGCGGAGAGCTGTTTGTTCCATAAGTTTTTCTAGAGCTCTTCTGGATATGGCCAGTACATTGATGCACAGCGAGGCCAAGATCACAGGCCCAAGTTTGCTAGTGAAAGCAGGTGACTGGTCTGGTCATACACAGTAATATACAGACGTCATTGTGAACATCAGTGTCAGTAAATGCACATCACAAGGCATTTGCATTATAAGAAATTGACTTTAGGAAAACTTCTTTTAAAAACCCATATTTCAACATAGGAGGCTTTTCTTCATTTTTCTGAGGACTAATGTGGACACTGTACCTCCTTGGGTAGCAAGGGCTGCTAAGAACTGTCATGCTGTCTTTTCCATTTATCTGCAGGACTTGTCGCTCACTAGAATGCTTTTATGATCATCTTGTACATCATTTCCATTAATTTTTTTTTAATTTATAATAAAGGTTGAATTACATAAACATTGAGTTGATGTGCCTGCTTTGTGGGTATGGGTTTTTTAAAGCAAGAAGTCACAAGAGAATGAGTATATCAACAGCTGTGTTAATGGGGGGAGACAGCCGTATTTGTCAAGCAGGGGTGACGAGGTTAACTTCGTTTATTGTCGCAGAGATCATTTCAGTGGAATTTAGGGTTTTAAAAGAATGGGTGTTTGGGAGTCAAGAACAAACATTTTTATCCTTTAAATGATTGATCCTTACAATTTCAACTTAATAAACAACCTGACTAGGGAATTCAGGACTGTGTTACCCTGGTGAGATGGGCCCTTAAAAACAAGAACAACAACAAAAAACCTTTATTATAAATGAATAATGTATTAAAAAAATAATGGCTTCATTGAGATATGATTCAAATACCATAAAATTCACCATCAGTATTGCACTTACATAACCATTTTGCATCAGTTCCCGTAGAAACAAAGCCTGAGACAACAAATCTTGTTCAGATGAATCACTGGGGCAGTTCTCTGTCTCTGCTAGGGACTAGCTTCAGCCTGCCTCTCCCTAAGGGAGCTCTGGAGGGCAGACTGGCCTGCAGGGTTGATCCCTCCACCAGGGTGGGTTTTGTGCCAGTTAGCAAAGTGTGTGAAGAGGAAGAGGTGGAAGGGATGACTTGTAGTGTCCAGGTTAAAGTGGCTCCTGTTTTTAGCAAGGGCAGGTCTCTGGGGAAAAGGCAGCTATGAATTCAACACTCGAAGCAGGTAGGGGATAAGTGTTCGGGTGGGGTGCCAGCAGCATCCGTGGCCACATAGCCCTACATTGCTCAGATCCACCTGCTTCTTAAATGTCATTTCATTATGACACACAGGAACACCACTTTGGAGCCTCTTTTAATACTTGTTGATGTGAAACTTACATAACAAAGTTATCCATATTAAAGGATACAAAGCAGGGCCATTTAAACAGTTACATTGTTGGGCAACCATCACTTCTCTCTAGTTCTAAAACATTTCAGTCACTCTGAAGTAAAACATCTTCCTCATTAAGTAGTTTCTTTCCAATATTCCCTCCCTTCAGCCCCTTGCAAATACTAATCTACATTCTGTCTTTCTGGATTTTATCTATTCTGGATATTTTATATAAATGGAATAAAACATGATGTGACCTTTTGTATCCGTCTTATTCCTTCCCTCCTTTTTATGGTTGAATAACGTTCCACTGTATTATATAACAAAAGTTGTCCATTCATCTGTTGAGACATTTGTGGTGTCTATCTTTCAGCTATTGTGTATAATGCTGCTATGAACATGCTTATATTCTTAGCATGTACTTATATGCTCATCAGTGCTTATATGAGTAGTTTTCAATTCTTCTGGGTGTCAGAGTCTGTTGAGGCTACTGTAACAAAATACCATTGACTTCGTGGTTTGTTGTTCAGTTGCTCAGCTGTGTCCAGCTCTCTGCGACCCCATGGACTGCAGCATGCTAGGCTTCCCTGTCCTTGTCTCCTGGATTTGCTCAAACTCATATCCATTGAGTTGGTGATGCCATCCGACCATCTCACCCTGTGTCATCTCCTTCTCCCGCCTTCAATCTTTCTCAGCATCAGGGTCTTTTCCAATGGGTCAGTTCTTCACACCAGGTGGCCAAAGTATTGGAGTTTCAGCTTCAGCATCAGTCCTTCCAATGAATATTCAAGGTTAATTTCCTTTAAGATTTACTGGTTTGATCTCCTTGGAGTCCAAGGGACTCTCAAGAGTCTTCTCCAACACCACAGTTCAAAGGCATCAGTTCTTCAGTGCTCAGCCTTTTTTATGGTCCAGCTCTAACATCCATACATGACTACTGGAAAAAACCATAGCTTTGACTATACAGACCTTTGTCGACAAAGTAATGTCTCTGCTTTTTAATATGCTGTTGAGGTTGGTCATAGCTTTTCTTCCAAGGAGAAAGAATTTAAGAGAAAGAATCTCTTAATTTCATGGCTACAGTCACCGTTCACAGTGATTATGGAGCACAAGAAAATAAAGTCCGTTACAGTTTCCATTGTTTCCCCATCTCTTTGCCATGAAGTGATGGGACCGGATGTCATGATCTTAGTTTTCTGAATGTTGAGTTTTAAGCCAGCTTTTTCACTCTCTTTCACTTTCAAGAGATTTTAAAGTTGTTACAAAACGTGGCCACAAGGCGGCAGCATTTCTTCATGCCCAACTCTGGCTCCTTCCGCAGGCAGGGCCGTAAGGAAGATCGTGTTCGCAGATGGTCAAGAGTGCGGCGCGCCAGAAGAAACGCTCAAGGGTCTTATCTCATTCCTTCTACCCCTTCCCCTTTATTCCGCAAAGCGCATCCCAGTTCCTGGAACACCACTCTGTGGAGGGTGGGGCGACCGTAAGGAAGGGGGCTGGTGGGGGTTGGGGGGCGGGGGAACCCCAGCCGAGAGGACACGTGGAGCCCAGGGAACATTTCAAAGCTCCTCCAGCCCAGAGGTTCCACCGTTTTTTCGATGCAGTAGGCTTGATTTCTCTGCGGGAAGGCCCACCTGGATCCCGAGATTGGGGACTCAACCTGAAAGCAAGAGGCACTCCAGGCCCATTGTGGGGGCACATTGCCTGCCTCATCCTCCGAGCTTCCTCAGCTCCACAACACTCCACCCTTGGTACCGAAGCCTGCTCTGGCTCCAGGGATATGATACCAGCCCAGGTCACCATGGCCTAAAGGAATAGAGTTAGCATTTCTTGTGTCTTTTCATTTTCTACTTAAAAAAAATTTGAATTGGAGTATATAGATGAAGTGCTCAGTGAAGTGATCAGTGCAAAGAAACAGAGGAAAACAACAGAATGGGAAAGACTAGAGAGCTCTTCAAGAAAATCGGAGATACCAAGGGAACATTTCATGCAAAGATGGGCTCAATAAAGGACAGAAATGATATGGACCTAATAGAAGCAGAAGATATCAAGAAGAGGTGGTAAAAATACACAGAAGAACTGTACAAAAAGATCTTCATGACCCAGATAATCATGATGGAGTGATCACTCACCTAGAGCCAGACATCCTGGAATACAAAGTCAAGTGGGCCTTAGAAAGCATCACTACAAACAAAGCTAGTGGAGGTGATGCAATTCCAGTTGAGGTATTTCAAATCTTAAAAGATGATGCTGTGAAAGTGCTGCACTCAATATGCCAGCAAATTTGGAAAACTCAGCAGTGGCCACAGGACTGGAAAAGGTCAGTTTTCATTCCAATCCCAAAGAAAGGCAATGCCAAAGAATGCTCAAACTACTGCACAATTGCACTAATTTCACAGGCTAGCAAAGTAATGTTCAAAATTCTCCAAGCCAGGCTTCAGTAATACATGAACCGTGAACTTCCCAATGTTCAAGCTGGATTTAGAAAAGGCAGAGGAACCAGAGATCAAATTGCCAACATCCATTGGATCATAGAAAAAGCAAGAGAGTTTCAGAAAAACATCGACTTCTTTATTGATTATGCCAAAGCCTTTGACTGTGTGGATCACAACAAACTGTGGAAAATTCTTCAAGAGATGGGAATACCTGACCACTTTACCTGCCTCCTGAGAAATTTGTATGCAGGTCAAGTAGCAACATTTAGAACTGGGCATGAAACAACAGACTGGTTCAAAATTAGGAAAGGAGTACGTCAAGGCTGTATATTGTCACCTGCTTATTTAACTAAATGCAGAGTACATCATGTGAAATGCTGGGTTGGATGAAGTACAAGCTGGAATCAAGATTGTCGGGAGAAATATCAATAACCTCAGATATGCAGATGACACCACCCTTATGGCAGAAAGTTAAGAAGAACTAAAGAGCCTCTTGATGGAAGTGAAAGAGCTAGCTTAAAACTCAACATTCAGAAAAATAAGATCATGACATCTGGTCCCATCACTTCATGGCAAATAGATGGAGAAACAATGGAAACAGTGACAGACTTTATTTTCTTGGGCTCCAAAAACCACTGCAGATGGTGACTGCAGCCATGAAATTAAAAGACGCTTGCTCCTTGGAAGAAAAGCTATGACCAACCTAGACAGCATATTAAAAAGCGGAGATAGTACTTTGCTGAAAAGGTTGGTCTAATCAAAGCTTTGGTTTTTCCACTGGTCATGTATGGATGTGAGAGTTGGACTATAAAGAAAGCTGAGTGCCAAAGAACTGATGCTTTTGAACTGTGGTGTTGGAGAAAACTCTTGAGAGTCCCTTGGACACCAAGGAGATCAAACCAGTCCATCCT
Source organism: Bubalus kerabau (assembly GCF_029407905.1). Lineage (NCBI taxonomy): Eukaryota > Metazoa > Chordata > Mammalia > Artiodactyla > Bovidae > Bubalus > Bubalus kerabau. The sequence goes on along the minus strand of NC_073637.1, from coordinate 2,376,459 downwards.
AAAGGAAATCAGTCCTGAATATTCATTGGAAGGACTGATGCTGAAGCTGAAACTCTGATATTTTGGCCACCTGATGTGAATAACTGACTCATTGGAAAAGACCCTGATGCTGAGAAAGATTGAAGGTGGGAGGAGAAGGGGATGACAGAGGATGAGATGGTTGGATGGCATCACCGATTCTTTGGGTATGAGTGTGAGCAAGCTCCGGGAGTTGGTGATGGACAGAGAAGCTTGGCGTGCTGCAGTCCATGGAGCCTCAAAGAGTCGGACATGACTGAGCGACTGAACTGAACTGAACTGAATTCTCATGTTGAAGAAGTGTATTTTGGGGTTGCATTTGCTCCCCCTCACTTTGGATGTATCCCAGTTTGCTTACACAGTCATCTATGGAAGACATCGTGATATTTTAAAGTTTGTAGGTATTACAAGTAGAGCTGCTGTGCATTATTGCATCATAGTTTTTATTTGGACACCTTTTCAAAGCTGTTTTCTAAATACTAGATGTGCAATGTTTGATCTTCAGGTGAGCTTTGTTTAGCTTTGGGAAAAAAAACAGCTAAGTTGCTCCGTGGCACATGGTATCTTCCCAGATAAGGGATCATATTTGAATCTCTTGCATTGTCAGGTGGAGGCTTTACCACTGAGCTACCAGGGAAGCCCCTGTTTTTTTTTTTTTTTTGAGTTTACTAGTTCTAATAGATGTGTGGTTTTAATTTGTAATTTTCTAATGATATATGATTTTTGAGTATTTTTGATATGTTTATTTAGTATCTGTATGTTTTCTTTGGCCAGGTGTTCAGATTTATATATCTTTAATGAGGCTGTTTGTTCCAGATTTTTTGGTATTATTTGAGTATACAATCTTTTATCAGATATGTATTTTGTAGATATATTTCTCTGTGGCTTGTGTTTAGGTTTTCTGAATAAGGTCTTTTATGAGTTTATTTTTAATTTTTTAAAGGTCATGTTTTAAATTTTGTATATTTTTTGGGATAGAGTTCAGGTTTTTTTTCCTGTTAATTTTCATAAGCAAAACTGAAGTACTGTAGATACAGCTTTGCATTTTATCTGTTGAGAAATTTAAGTGAATTTGGTATAAGTCATAAAATTTCTTTCTACTTTCATTTGATTGCATATGGATTCCAGTTATTTATACAACAGGTTTTGGAGATGTCTTGGGAAGTCAGTTTCCCCAGGTGAAACCGCATCCATGAAACATCAGCTCTTTTCAGCTCCTCTTCTGTCATTGAATTTAACTTGCTTTGAGATGATTCCACTGTCTCATACTAGCAGAATCACAGAATGTTTGTCCTTTTTTGTTTTGGTTTGTTTCACTTAGCATAATGACTATAAGGTTCATCCACGTTGTAGCAATGCCAAAGAATGCTTGAACTACCGCATAATTGCACTCATCTCACACGCTAGTAAAGTAATGCTCAAAATTCTCCAAGCCAGGCTTCAGCAATACGTGAACCATGAACTTCCAGATGTTCAAGCTGGTTTTAGAAAAGGCAGAGGAACCAGAGATCAAATTGCCAACATTCGCTGGATCATAGAAAAAGCAAGAGAGTTCCAGAAAAACATCTATTTCTGCTTTATTGACTATGCCAAAGCCTCTGACTCTGTGGATCACAATAAATTGTGGAAAATTCTGAAAGAGATGGGAATACCAGACCATCTGATCTGCCTCTTGAGAAACCTTTATGCAGGTCAGGAAGCAACAGTTAGAACTGGACATGGAACAACAGACTGGTTCCAGGTAGGAAAAGGAGTACATTGAGGCTGTATATTGTCACTCTGCTTATTTAACTTATATGCAGAGTACATCATGAGAAATGCTGGGCTGGAAGAAGCACAAGCTGGAATCAAGATTGCCAGGAGAGATATCAATAACCTCAGATATGCAGACGACACCACCCTTATGGCAGAAAGTGAAGAGGAACTAAAGAGCCTCTTGATGAAAGTGAAAGAGGAGAGTGAAAAAGTTGGCTTAAAGCTCAACATTCAGAAAACTAAGATTATGGCATCTGGTCCCATCACTTCATGGGGAATAGATGGGGAAACAGTGCAAACAGTGTCAGACTTTATTTTTTTGGGCTCCAAAATCATTGCAGATGGTGATTACAACCATGAAATTAAAAGACGCTTACTCCTTGGAAGGAAAGTTATGACCAACAACCTAGACAGCATATTAAAAAGCAGAGACATTACTTTGCCAACAAAGGTCCGTCTAGTCAAGGCTATGGTTTTTCCGGTGGTCATGTATGGATGTGAGAGTTGGACTGTGAAGAAAGCTGAGCGCCGAAGAGTTGATGCTTTTGAACTGTGGTGTTGGAGAAGACTCTTGAGAGCCCCTTGGACTGCAAGAAGATCCAGCCAGTCCATCCTAAAGGAGATCAGTCCTGGGTGTTCTTTGGAAGGACTGATACTGAAGCTGAAACCCAGTACTTTGGCCACCTCATGCGAAGAGTTGACTCACTGGAAAAGACTGTGATGCTGGGAGGGATTGGGGGCAGGAGGAGAAGGGGATGACAGAGGATGAGATGGCTGGATGGCATCACTGACTCGATGGACGTGAGTCTGAGTGAACTCCAGGAGTTGGTGATGGACAGGGAGGCCTGGCGTGCTGCGATTCATGGGGTCGCAAAGAGTCGGACGCGACTGAGCGACTGAACTGAACTGAATGAGAGGAGGGGGCGGGGAGGACGTGGCGCATAGGGCGCGGGCGGGGCTCCCCCTTCCCATCCCAGTTCCCCGCGGCCCCGAGTGGCGGCGGCGCGCGCGCTCAAATGCGCGGCCGGGCCTTATAAAGAGCGCTCGGCTAGGCGCGCGTTCCACTGTGCAGAAGGGCACGCGGCCGGCCGTGCCGTGCGCCTGCGCAGTGCGGGCCGCTCCCCGCCCCTCCCCTGCCCCACCGTCCCCTCAGCCGGCCGGCCGGCCCAGCCTCGCCTCCGCGTCCTCGCTCGGCTCTCAGCCGCCCCTTTACCCTGCAGCAGCCAGCCCGGTGTCCAGCAGCATGTTCAGCTGGGTCAGCAAGGATGCCCGCCGCAAGAAGGAGCCGGAGCTCTTCCAGACGGTGTCCTAGGGGCTGTGGCAGCTGTACGCGCAGAAGCTGCTGCCCGCTGGAGGAGCATTACCGCTTCCATGAGTTCCACTCGCCAGCGCTGGAGGACGCCGACTTCGACAAGCCCATGGTGCTCCTCGTGGGCCAGTACAGCACGGGCAAGACCACCTTCATCCGGCACCTGATTGAGCAGGACTTCCAGGGGATGCGCCTCGGGCCCGAGCCCACCACCGACTCTTTCATCGCGGTCATGCACGGCCCCACCGAGGGCGTGGTGCCGGGCAACGCGCTCGTCGTCTACCCGCGGCGGCCCTTCCGCAAGCTCAACGCCTTCGGCAACGCCTTCCTCAACAGGTAGCCACTTCTCGATCCGGGGTGGGGGAAAGGGGCCGCCGGGGTCCCGACCGTCCAGTGACTACTGCCCCCGCGAGACCCCTCAGCGACCACTCCCCGGAACTTGGTCCCCTGCCACTTTCCAAAGAAAACCCTTACCAAGGGGTCTGCGAGTAGGTGTCGCCGGCTCCCGCGGCTCTGTCTCCCCCCGCCCCCCCTCCTCCCCGAATTTCCCAGGTTATCGGTTTAACTCCCAACTCCCCACCCTGGCAGATCCCAGACTCCTCACATCCCTCAGGTAGTGTTGGTTTCCACCTCCTTCCCTAAGGCTGGGCGCACCTAATTCATTCAGACCAACCCCTCTCACCCACTCCCTTCAAGGGTCTGTTTCTTAAGTGTCCTGGAAAAATATAGTGAAACTTTTAGCCATTCACTTTGCTGGTGTGGCGTGCTTCCCTGGAGACCGGTGGTTTGTGGAGGAAGGACCGGGGAGATCTGGATGGAAACCTGTTGCTTGAGTTGTTTCAGTCCGGTTTCTTTAGTGATGAGTGAGAGATGGAGTATTTCCTGCCAAATCAGTAAACAAGGCTGTTACAGCCATCAGCAATTCCAGCCCTCCAAATGTGGATTTCTGAACTCCGAGGGCACCCGGGAAGAACAATGCCTGCAATAATATGGCAGCCATGAGGTCGCACCATTCCCTACGGTGAGCACTGAGGAAACTCAGGATGTGAAAAAACGTAGGATACTGATCCCAGGTAGCTGAGATGCGTGTGAGAGAAATGATTTTAGTGGGCCCAGACTCTTGCCTCTTCCCACATGTAGAAAAGTGCTAAATTCCTGGAGATATCTGGTTTTCTTTAATTCACAAAAATAACGTTTGATGTTCAGACTACTTGTGCTTTGTTGCAAACCTATATACCTGACCACCCCCCCCCCCCCCCGCCCCGCCCCAGGGTTACTTGAGATTACTTTATTTAGGCTTGAAGTCCTAAAAATTCCCACCAAAAAACCGTTAAGTCTCAACTTTTAGGTTGTGACTATTTTTTAAGTTGACATTAGCAAGATTGGGTCTGTTAAGTGTTTACTTATTTGATGAAGAAAAGCAAGATCATGCCTATCGGAATCAGCTGGTCTTCCTGGGTATCCTGAGGCCATTGCTCTGGCAGGTGTGGAACCCTGCAGACAGCAGCAGGGGTGCTTTGTGCCAACCTTCTGGTCTGTTCTTGGACTAACATGTGAGCAAGGAGCCGTCACACTAATACCCACTCACTTCAACACTGGGATCTCAGACATTTTGGAAATGAAACAAAAGGGTTTATGTGAAGTCTTTTCTGGAATTTCTATCATTGGTAGAGAATCAAATACTGATAAAACCAGCCGGTTCTGTGACCGGTAATAACATTTTGGTAATGACAAGTGTCCCGGGACCTGCACCCTTGGGTCTGTTCTGCCTGCCTCGCTGCTGGCTGCAGCGTGCTCTCGCCTCTTACTTCAGACAGAGAAATGTAGGTTACTCATTTGTTTTTGGAAACGTGTCTGCACCCACATCTTTTCTCCACAGTGGCGTCTGGGGAGGAGGTGACCCACCCACCTCCGTTTACTGGGGCTGGTCCCGGTGCAGTGCTTCAGAAACTGTGTACCGGCTGCATGTGGGACAAAAGGGAATTGCAGCTTCACATTCCACACTTTTGTTGCTCAGGTGGGAGGGAGGCGGAGACTCCTTGGGAAGTCAATGACAGAGCCTCCGAAGTAAGTTGAAGTGGTTTTGTCTGATCAAACTAGCTATATATGCCTTAGCATTTATAAACCTGCAGCAGGATAATGTATTGAAATTCAATATGTATTTCATCTGTTTTTTCCATTCTAAGATGGTACCAGATCTTGGTGTTCCCTTTCCTCCAGGATTTTTTTTTTAATTGGAATCAAAGGATGGAGTTGTTTTTTTTTTTTTTTTTTTTTTTTTTAATTTGGCTCCACTGAGTTTTAGTTGCAGCATGGGGGCTCTTTAGAAAGATCAAAAAGATTGTCTTTAGAAAGACAATCCTAACATTGTCCATCAGGTGAATGACTGGACCCACTGTGGCAACCCTCCCCTGGAACACTGCCCTCTGTGAAAGGACAACCATCCGTGCAGCCGCACCGATGCTGAAAGAAAGAGTCAGTTCAGAAAGGCCACGTGCTGTAAGGATCCATTTATATGACATTCTGGAAAAGGCAAGACTGTGGGATCAGCAAACATGGGCAGTGTTAGGAGTGTTTGAGGTCAGGATGTGTTTTGGTGATGGAACTCTTGTGTGTTCTCCTTGTGACCGTTATACAAATCTGTACATGTTAAAACTCTTGGAACCATATATATGCATGCACACATGGGTCAATTTTTGTGTAAGCAGTTTTTTTTTTGTTTTTTTTTTTTTTAAAGGGAGACAGAGGTCATTTTTTAAAAACTTCTGCCTTTGGGGGACTTCCTGGGTAGACCAGCATTTAAGACTCCGAACTCCCAATGCTGGAGAAGGAAATGGCAACCCACTCCAATATTATTGCCTGGAGAATCCCAGGGACAGAGCAGCCTGGTGGGCTGCAATCAGTGGGGTCGCACAGAGTCGGACATGACTGAAGCGACGTAGCAGCAGCAGCAGCAGCAGCAGCAACAACAACTCCCAATGCAGGGGGCCAGGGTTTGATCCCTGGTCAGGGAACTAAATCCTGCATGCTGCAATTAATTTTTTTTAAATGAAAATAAAATGCGTTTCTTGTAGACTACATATAGTTGGGTCATATTTTTTTAATCCATTCTCACAGACTCTTTTGATTGGTGTATTTAGACCATTCACATTGAAGGTGATTATTGATATAGTTGGATTAATATCTACTCTTTTTGTAAAGGAACCTTCCATTCATTGCACTTATTCTTTGTTACCTTTTAAAAATATACTCCACTCTTTTTTATTGTCTTCTCTGACTTTAATGAGTATTTTATATGATTTCATTTTCTCTCTTCTCTTAGCATATCAATTCTTCTTTTGAAAAAAAAATTATGGTTGGCTTGGAGTTTGCAGTATACATTTGCAACTAATCTATGTCCACTTTCAAATAACTCTGTTTCACTTTATAGATAGTGCAGGTACTCTTAACAGAGTATTCCCAATTCCTCCTTCCTGTTCCTTATAACCTTGCAGTTGTTCATTTCACTCATTCATAAGCTATGATCACCAGCACATTGTTGCTATTTTTATTTTGAACAGTTATATATTGAATCAGTCAATAATAAAAAACATGAGGGAATTCACCAGTGGACTGGGGGTTAGGGCTCTGTGCTCTCACTGCCGAGGGTGTGGATTCAATCCCTGGTCTGGGAGCGAGGATCCCACAAGCCATGAGGCGTCGCCAAAAACAAAAAAAGAAAAAAGAACGAAATGCTTTATTTTATCTTCATTTTTTCTTTCTCTAATGCTTTCCCTTTTTAAACGTTGATCTGAATCTCTGACCTATTAGTATATATTATTTTCCTTTTCTCTGAAGAACAACAGTTTTTGCAAGGCAGGTCTCCTGGCAATGCATTCCTTCAGTTTTTGTCTGAGAAAGTCTTTATTTCTTCCTCACTTATGAAGGATAATTTCTTTGGATATACAACCATAGGTGGGTGGTTTATTCATGCAAAGACAAGACATGTGATTCTTTACTTTGTTCCTCTATAGGTGAGGTGGTTTTCCCCCCTCAGGCTTTCCTTAGCATTTGTCTTTGGTTTTCTGCAGTTTGAATGTGATGTGCCTAGGTGTAGTCCTTTGGTGATATATCCTGATTGGTGGTTCTCTGAAATTCCTGGATGTGTCCTCTGGGATCTGCCATTAATTTTGGAAAATCCTCAGCCATTGTTACTTCAGATGTTTCTTCTGTTAATTTCTTTGTTTCATCATCTCATATTTCAATTATGCATATATTACACCTTTTGTGATTGTCTCACAATTCTTGGATATTCTATTCCTTTTTCTCCCCCTCCCCATTAGTTTTTCTCTTTGTTTTTTAGTTTGAGACGTTTCTAGTGATATAAATTAATGCTTACTGAATTCTTTGCTCAGCCATGTCCAGTCTAGTGATGAATGTAGCAAAGGCATTCTTTATTTCTGTTACTGTATTTTTGATTTCTGGCATTTATTTTTGCTTCTTTATTAGAGTTCCCATATCTCTGCTTATATTGCATGCATGCTCAGTTGCTTCAGTCATGTCTGACTCTGCAACCCCATAGACTATATAGCCTGCCAGGCTCCTCTGTCCATGGGATTTTCCCAGACCAAACCTGTATCTTCTGCATTGCAGGTGGATTCTTTACCACTGAGCTTCCCAGGAAGCCCCTGATTATATTACCCATCGGTTTTTTGTAGGCTGTCCACTTTTTTCCCTTTACAGCCCCTAGCATGTTAATCATAGTTAAACTCTCAGTCTAATAATTGCAAAATCTTTGCCATATCTGAGCCAAGTTCTCATGCCTGCTTTTTCTCAGGCCTCCTCAAGCTCTGCTTTTTCTTGCCCTTAGTCTGACTTGTAACTTTGTGTTGAAAGCTGGATTTATGGTAGATGTCAGAGGCTTCAGATGCTTCAGATGTCTTCTGTTGTCTCCCTGTTGTCTCTGGGTTTTCCCAGAAACTCTGTCTGAAATGGAGTCTGTGTCTGACAGCGCCCTTGGTATAATGCATGGCTTTTCTACCAGAGCCCTGTGCATGTGGTGGAGAGGTGCTGGGTGAGGGGGGCATTCCTATGAGTCAGACTGTTTTTGTGGTCATGAGGTCCTGGACTGTGCCCTTCAGAAGTTTCTTAGCTCCCACCCATCCTTTTTTTTTTTCATCCCATTTATAAGACAGGAAGGCTAGAAGAGGTTCCAGTTGTCAAGTTGCTCTTTGCCCTTCCCCCATGTCTGATAAGGCTCTGTCTGATAAAATAGTTTATTCTGAGGGAAGAAACGCCCTTTGGTATGGATGTTTTTGAAAATGGTTACTTTTCTCTGGGTACATTTCTAAACTGTTAGTTTTCTTCTCTTCCCTGTCTAAATAGTGAAAGTCTAATTCCTTTTTTTCTCAAGTCTTTATCTGAAGACCCCATGGGGCTCCTGGAAGTAAAACTCATATAAGTGTGTCATCCCCTCTCCCTCCCCCTAGCTCAGGAGTTTTAAGTTTCATCTCGCCACCTCTAGCCTCCAGCATTTGTCAACTACTGTTTATGTGGTTCTACCAGTTACTGGCTTTTGGAGGATTCTGCCCCAGGAAAGCTGTGAAACTGAAAAAGCAGTTGTTCTGTCCATTTTTGCTTCGTGTTTTTTGTTGGACTATTTTTAGGTACATCTCAGTTCAATTCAGTCGCTCAGTCGTATCCAGCTCTTTGTGACTCTATGGACTGTAGCACGCTAGGCTTCCTTGTCCAACACCAACTCCTGGAGGCTTCTCAAACTCATGTCCATCGGGTCAGTGATGCCATCCAACCATCTCATCCACTGTTGTCCCCTTCTTTTCTTGCCTTCCATCTTTCCCAGCATCAGGGTCTTTTCTGATGAGTCAGTTCTTTGCATCAGGTGGCCAAAGTACTGGAGTTTCAGCTTCAACATCAGTCCTTCCAATGAACACTCAGGACTGAGCTCCTTTAGGATGGACTTGTTGGATCTCCTTGCAGTTCAAGGGACTCTCAAGAGTCTTCTCCAACACCACAGTATATCAATTATCAACATCAACACCACAGAGTATCAATTCTTTGGCACTCAGCCTTCTTTATGCTCCAACTCTCACATCCATACATGACCACTGGAAAAATCATAGCTTTGACTAGACAGACCTTTGTTGGTAAAGTAATGTCTCTGCTTTTTAATATGCTATCTAGGTTGGTCATAGCTTTTCTTCCAAGGAGCAAGCGTCTTTTAACTTCATGGCTGCAGTCACCATCTGCAGGGATTTTGGAGCCCAAGAAAATAAAGTCTCTCACTGTTTCCATGGTTACCCCATCTATTTGTCATGAAGTGATGGGACTGGATGCCATGATCTTAGTGTTTTGAATGTTGAGTTTTAATCCAACTTTTTCACTCTCCTCTTTCACTTTCATCAAGAGGCTCTTTAGTTCTTCTTGGCTTTCTGCCATAAGGGTGGTTTCATGTGCATATCTGAGGTTATTTATATTTCTCCTGGTAATCTTGATTCCAGCTTGTACTTCATCTAGCCTGGCATTTTGCATAATGTACTCTGCATATAAGTGAAATAAGCAGAGTGACAATATACAGCCTTGACATACTCCTTAGGTATATCTACATTTAGGCTTATTATATCTTCTTGGTGAGTGGACATTTTGAAATCACTTAATGCCCCTCTTTATCTCTGGTAATTTCCTTCCTCCAGAGTCTACTTCTTCTGGTGTTAATATAGTTACTCTACATAAAGACATATTGTTTGTATGGCTTGTTTCACCCATCCGTCTACTAAAACATGAAGTGGATTTCCTGAAGAGAGCATGTATTTGGGTCTGATAGTCCCTCTCTTTTAGTCTGTGCATTTAGACCATTTACATTTAATGTGACCATTAATATATTTGGGTATAAGTCTGTTATTTTATTATTTGTTATCTGTTTGTCCCCTGTGTGTGTTTATGGAGGTATAGCTCACATATAACTATCCTCAATATTTTTATTTCTATTTTTTTTCCTTTCCTGGATTACTTGAATGTTGCTCAGTGTTCCTTTTTTTTTTCTATGTCATTTTTTTCTTCCAGTTTTATTGAGATATAATTGACATACAACACTGCATAAGTTTAAGGTCTACAGAATGATTTGACTTACATCTTGAAATGGTTACCACAGTAGGTTTAGTGAACACTTATCATTTCATATAGATGCAAAATGAAGAAAAAGAAAAATAGTATTTTTCCTTATTAGAACTGTTGAGATTTACTGTCTTCAGTTCAGTTCAGTTCAGTCGCTCAGTCGTTTCCGACTCTTTGCGACCCCATGAATTGAAGCACGCCAGGCCTCCCTGTCCATCACCAACTCCTGGAGTTCACTCAAACTTACATCCATCGAGTCAGTGATGCCATGCCACCATCTCATCCTCTGTCGTCCCTTTTTCCTCCTGCCCCCAATCCCTCCCAGCATCAGAGTCTTTTGCAATGAGTCAGCTCTTCACATGAGGTGGCCAAAGTACTGGAGTTTCAGCCTTAGTGTCATTCCTTCCAAAGAATACCCAGGGCTGATCTCCTTCAGAATGGACTGGTTGAATCTCCTTGCAGTCCAAGGGACTCTCAAGAGTCTTCTCCAACACCACAGTTCAAAAGCATCAATTCTTCAGTGCTCAGCTTTCTTCACAGTCCAACCCTCACATCCATACATGACCACTGGAAAAGCCATAGCCTCGTCTAGACGGACCTTTGTTGGCAAAGTAATGTGTCTGCTTTTCAATATGCTATCTAGGTTGGTCATAACTTTCCTTCCAAGGAGTAAGTGTGTTTTAATTTCATGGCTGCAATCACCATCTGCAGTGATTTTGGAGTCCAAAAAATAAAGTCTGACACTGTTTGCACTGTTTCCCCATCTGTTTCCCATAAAGTGATGGGACCGGATGCCATGATCTTCGTTTTCTGAATGTTGAGCTTTAAGTCAACCTTTTCACTCTCCTCTTTAACAATTTTCATATATAACATAGAACAGTGTTTATTAATTGTATTTATTGTGTTGTAGATGCAATGGCACCCCACTCCAGTACTCTTGCCTGGAGAATCCCATGGACGGAGGAGCCTGGTGGGCTGCAGTCCATGGGGTCGCTAAGAGTCGGACACAACTGAGCGATTTCACTTTCACTTTTTACTTTCATGCTATGGGGAAGGAAATGGCAACCCACTCCAGTGTTCTTGCCTGGAGAATCCCAGGGACGAGGGAGCCTGGTGGGCTGCTGTCTATGGGGTCGCACAGAGTCGGACACGACTGAAGCAACTTAGCAGCAGCAGCAGATTATATCCCTAGTACTTATTTATCTTACAACTGGAAGTTGTACTTTTTTTTTAAAAAATGTATTCATAGATAAGGTTTATTCTAGTGTTTACATAAAAATGAGTTGATGTAGAACAGGAAAAGGTTTTTCCAAAGGGTTAAAATGTATCAAAGAACAAAACTTGGTCCTTCCATTTAGTTTGAACTCAGTTGGCTGACTGCATGATGATTAATATCCACCCTCACTAATCATATTCATCACACACAATATCAAAAGTCTTCTGGTGGCACTTCCTATTTCCCTGGAAGTCTCTTAAGCTGTTTTCAGTTACAAAAGAAGGGCAAGGATTTTATCAGCTCACACTCGACTCCATTGGAGACAAAAATACATCCCTCAATTCTCTTGTTTAAATTGTGACTCTTGGAAAACAGTGTCCAAGGGAAGAAATTAGCACTAATACACAAAGAACACAGTATAATCTCTGTGTAACAGTACCTTTGCTTCAAATTTTTTTCATTAAGAATTATGTTTATTATCTCTCCACAAGGAAGTTATAAAAATACCTGTAAAAACATTGAAAAGGCTCTTTAAAATCCTGGAATGGAGAATTCTGAAGTATGAATTATGATACATCTATGATTTGCAAATAAAAAAATGAAATAAATTCTACAAGTTGGAATTTCTGAATGACTTTGGTAGGAGTTTACCAGAAGGAGCTAAAACATCAGACCTTAACAATTTTCTGTTTTCATCTCAATTGAATTTTTGATCTGTTGACAGGCACAGTGCACACAGGAACTTGCTTCTGCCACTAATGATGAAGTCAGTCTGAGGGACAGATATTTGTATCCTGGATGCACCAGGCTCTTCCATGCAACTGACTGGAGTGGTCGTCCCTTATTTGTTCCATCGTGTTTTAAATAAAAGTAAGTATACATATGGTAAAACATTTAAATGGTACAAGAGGATTTAAAATAATCAGTAAATACCCTTTTCTCCTATAATCTAGAAAATCTGATGTTTTCCAAATCATCAAACAGTCATATGAATAATTTGCCAAGTGAAGTCAACCTTAGAGTATCTTCATCTGAAAATTATTCTCAGGATTTCTGGAATACCTTGATTCTCTCATATTTTACTTCTGTTACAGAGGAAAGCCATGCAGTCTTCTCCTTCTCAAAAAAACTAACTAGGAAAGCAACTCACACACTGTTCAAAGACAGCGAGTGCAGGCAACACCTTGTACCCCGTGGATCTGGTCCTAGCCACAGGCAGGGGCTCTGGTATCCACCAGAGACACGGGCTGGTGCCCGGGGCCCAGCCGTGCCCTTTGTGAAGGCCTCCGATCTTTCCGGCCAGCTGAGCATCCTTTGAGGAGAGGGTGACGCGGCCGGCGTGTAAGGAGAGGAGACAGGCATCCTCGAAGAGAGGAACTAGAAACGCTTCTGCCGCCTCTTGCAGAGCCAACAGGACCTGGGTTTGCCAACTGAAGTCCACACCACAAGTGAATTTAACACGTATTTCTCTTGCCGGTGAAGGAGCAGGGATGGGAGAAGGAGTGGAGAGGAAAAGGAGACTCAGGAGAAGATAGACTCTCCGCGAGTCTCCGTGAATCTTCACCTCTGTTCTTCTTTCTTGGTGCTTACTCTTGGGACCTAACTGGTGGCTGATGTCAGCTCCAGGGAGCTTAGAGAGGGCGGGCACGGCTCGGCTCTCCTGGTCTCAGCCGTGGGAGAGGAGGAGACAGTCTCTCAGGGCAGAGGAAGGGACGGGAGGCTGGTTGGATGAGAGAGTTGCAGGCGGCAGAAGGAGGTCTTGCTTAGCAGCAGGCGCATGCCCTTCTGGAGCGCTCGGATCGCCTGCAGGAGCGCATGTCTCCGGTGAGCCTGTGGATGGGAGGACGCGCCTGGACACGGGCCGGAGGGCAGGCGGCGGGAGCCGGGCTCGCTGGGGGCCCCTCGGTGTTTCGGGCTCGCTTGCGGCTCCAGTGGGCTGGTGGTGGACGCACAGAGGGTGTTTGGGCCCCAGGGCTCCTCCTAGATCTGGGTCCGGGGACAGAGGCCGGGAGGGCCGGGTCTCCCCAGCCGGCCGCTTGACCCGGCTGGGTGGTGCTCTGGAAGTTTGTACCCTTTGACCAGATTCTTCCAATTCCTCTCCCAGCACCCCTCTGTGTACCTCCAGTAAGGACAAATCCGATCTCTTTTTCTATGAACTTGTTTATTTTTGAAGTATAATTGACTACAGCACTCTGTTAGTTCCCCGGTGCACAGCATAGTGATTAGACATTTCTATACATTTCAAAGGCCTCTTGATGAAGGTGAAAGTGGAGAGTGAAAAAGTTGGCTTAAAGCTCAACGTTCAGAAAATGAAGATCATGGCATCCGGTCCCATCACTTTATGGGAAATAGATGGGGAAACAGTGCAAACAGTGTCAGACTTTATTTTTTTGGGCTCCAAAATCACTGCAGATGGTGACTGCAGCCATGAAATTAAAAGACGCTTACTCCTTGGAAGGAAAGTTATGACCAACCTAGATAGCATATTGAAAAGCAGACACATTACTTTGCCAACAAAGGTCCGTCTAGACGAGGCTATGGCTTTTCCAGTGGTCATGTATGGATGTGAGAGTTGGACTGTGAAGAAGGCTGAGCGCCGAAGAAGTGATGCTTTTGAACTGTGGTGTTGGAGAAGACTCGTGAGAGTCCCTTGGAGTGCAAGGAGATCCAACCAGTCCATTCTGAAGGAGATCAGCCCTGGGATTTCTTTGGAAGGAATGATGCTAAAGCTGAAACTCCAGTACTTTGGCCACCTCATGCGAAGAGTTGACTCATTGCAAAAGACTCTGATGCTGGGAGGTATTGGGGGCAAGAGGAGAAGGGGACGACAGAGGATGAGATGGCTGGATGGCATCACTGACTTGATGGACATGAGTCTGAGTGAACTCTGGGAGTTGGTGATGGACAGGGAGGCCTGGCGTGCTGCGGTTCATGGGGTCGCAAAGAGTTGGACGCAACTGAGTGACTGATCTGATCTGATCTGATCTGATACATTTCAAAATGATTGCCGTAAATCTAGTTACCATCTGTCACCATGAAAGGTATTACTTTATTACTGACTATATACCCCTACATTATTGTCGACTGTATTGTTGATTATATTCTTAGTGTTCCATTTTAATCATTTTTGTTGCTGTTTTTCCCCATGTATCTCTGTATTTTAGTGGTTGCTCTGGAGATTATAGTATTCATATTTAGCTTTTCTCTGTCTGCTTGGAAATAAGATTGTGCCACGTCAAGGGGAACATAGAAGCCACACCACCACTTAGTGCTACATCTTCGTGCATCAAAAACTGCTTCAGACAGTGTTAGAAATTTTGCCTTCTGCTGTCATACATATATACATCATATATACATACAGAATAGTCTTGGGACTTCCCTGGTGGTCCAGTGGCTAGGACTCTGTGCTCCCAGTGCACGGGGCCTGGGTTTGATCCCTGGTCGGGGAACTAGATCCCACCTGCTGCAGTGAAGATGGAAGGTCCCAAGTGCCACAACTAAGACCTGGCACAGCTACATAAATACATAAAAATACATATTTCTTAAATAAGAAGTATAAAAAGCTGACTGCTTTGGCCACTTGTTTAAAATTAGGGCCTTCCTGGCAGTCCAGTGATTAAGACTAGGAGCTCCCACTGCAGTGGGCAAGGGTTCCACCCCTGATCGGGGAACTAAGATCCCACACGTTGGATGGCACAGACCCAAAAACCATAAGTCTCATATTTACATAGTTATGTGCCATTTCTATTGCTCTTCCTGTATTCTTGAAATTTGTTTGCCACTGGTATTATTCTCTTTGAATCTGGAGAATTTCCTTTAGCCTTTCTTTCAGAGTGGGCCTGCTAGAGAGCTCCCCTCTCACTTTAGTGCAGGTGGTACAGAAGGTGAGGATTCAGCGTAGCACTGCTGATCAGTGAGTGTCCAGGGTGCCCGGTCACTGCTAAATTGCCTTGTATGAACGTCATGGTTAGTGTACTGGAATTGCCTGGTTTCAGTCACACGACATGCGCACCACGCGGCAGATAGCTGCCCTGTCCTGGGCCAAACAGGCAGAGGCAGCTGAGCTGGGATGAGTGCCGTCCGATAGCTGCCTTTGTTCCTTCTGACTCAGTGACCCACCTGTCTTCTTGAAATGTGTGCTCCCCTTCCCTTGTGATGGAGCAAAGTCCAGACATCAACCATATGCTTCCACGGTCACCTGGTAACATGGGAGCCCTGTGCGCCAGCTTTTCCAAAACCATCAGATATTTCTCTTTGATAATACAGAATTAAATAGGAATTTAATAGAATTAAATGGAATTAAATAGGTTTCTTTCCCCCTCATTAAAGAAATTGCAGGCTTTAAAAGAAGGCAGGGGAATACTCGGGGTTTAGGGACCACTTGAAATCATTTGAGGCCAGGCTGGCTTTTCAAAAATATTTAGTATTTATTTATCTATTTGGTTATGTCGGGTCCTGGTTTCCACACGTGGCATCTTCGTTGTGGACTCTCTAGTTGCGGCTTGTTGGCTTAGTTGCTCCATGGCATGTGGGATCTTAGTTCCCCAACCAGGAATCGAACCTTTGTTCTCTGCATTGCAAGGCAGATCTTAACCACTGACCCACCAGGGAAGCACCAGGCATATGTATGCAGACCAAGATACACGACCTTCAGACATGCAGAAAGGTCTCCTTCTCAGGAAGGCCTTCCCCGTCTGCCCCATTTAAGGCTGTGAGTTGACGATAGCCCGCCTCCTCCTGCTCTGTTTCTCTCATGTTACTTATCACCGTTTGAGACAGGGTTTGCTTATTTGCCAGGTTTGTCTGTTTCGTTAGTTGCAGTGTCCTAAGTGCCTAGACTGGTGCATGCTCAGTAAATACATATTTTTACCTTGCTGCATGGCTTGTGGGATCTTACTTCCCTGACCAGAGATTGAACCCAGGCCCTCAGCAGTGAAAGCATGGAGTCCTAACTGCTGGACTGCCAGGGAATTCCCTCAGTAAATATTTCCTGGATGAAAGAACAGTTTTGCAACTTTCTTTTCTTCCTTTTAAAAAAGTTGTCATCCCTGACATCCTCCCATGGTGTACATAACCACACCGGACACCTCCTCTCTTTTCATGTTCCGCCTGCTATCCTTGGGCTTCCCAGGTGGCGCTGGTGGTAGAGAACCTGCTTGCCAAGGCAGGAAACATAAGAGCCCCAGCTTTGATCCCTGGGTCAGGAAGATCCCCTGGAGGAGGGAGTGGCAACCTAGTCCAGTATTCTTGTCTGGAGAATCCCATGGACAGAGGAGCCTGGCAGGCTATAGTCCCTGGGGTCACAAAGAGTTGGACACAACTGAAGTGACTTAGCACACATGCAGACTGCCATCCTAGCTTGGTCCTAAAGCTACAGAGTGTGCTGTTACCACCTGCAAGTGATTTGAGGGAAATGACGTGCTGTGGGACCCTTGAGCTTTAGGATGGAGAAGCATGGGCCCCTGATGTGGCCTCTTCTGTGTGAAGGAAGGCCATGTGATGTGCTGACGCCCCGACACAGGCCTGTCCTTTCAGGTCTTATGTGGGTCATTATATGATAGTCCCTGGTGCCTCACACAGTAAAGAATCTGCCTTCAGTGCAGGAGACCTGGGTTTGATCCTTGGGTTGGGAAAATCCCCTGGAGGAAGGTATGGCCACCCACTCCAGTATTCTTGCCTGGAGAATCCCCATGGACAGAGGAGCCTGGCGGGCTACGGTCCATGGGGTCGCAAAGAGTCGGACACAACTGAGTGACGAAGCACAATCTGTTGAAGGAGGTTGTACAGGTCTCATGAGTCAGAAGCTGGCAGGTAACTGCTGAAAAGCAACCGTGCTATGGAACCTAAGACCCCGGAGAGCATCACAAGGCGTTGGCAGTGAAATCACCTCCTGGGAAAAACAGGAGGCTCCAGCTTGTGCCTCGCCTTTGCTGCTTGCTGATAGGAAATGAACAAGTGCCTGCCAGGTGCCACTGCT
Source organism: Bubalus kerabau (assembly GCF_029407905.1). Lineage (NCBI taxonomy): Eukaryota > Metazoa > Chordata > Mammalia > Artiodactyla > Bovidae > Bubalus > Bubalus kerabau. The sequence goes on along the minus strand of NC_073637.1, from coordinate 2,359,074 downwards.
GTGTGATGACACGGGGGTGCAGACCAGGTCCGTTTCCTTTGCTGTGCTGTTTGCAGCACTCCAAACCCACCCGCCTGGATGCTGTCTATCTCTGGCTGATGGCTTGTGATTGGCCACCAGCACATTTCTGCAGGGGAGCAGGGCTTCTTGTCAAAACCATCTGGGTTCCAGGGAGTAGAGAATTAAAACATCTAAGAGGAAAGAATACAGGGATTGTGTCTTGGGGAAAATGGGATGGTTTTGAATAAGTCTTCGTGTTTGGAAAGGGTGTTAAGAAGGAACAAGGCATCTGTGCAAATTACTTTGGTCACCTCCTTTAAGAAGACTGCCTTGATGGTTCATCTAGTGGTTAAGAATCTGCCTATGACACAGGTTCTATCCCTGGTCCAGGAATATTCCATATGCTGCAGGGCAATGAAGCCCATGGACCACAACCTCTGAGCCTGTGCTCTAGAGCCTGCAGGCCGCAGCGTCTGAAGCCCATGCATCCTAGATCCAGTGCTGCACAGCCAGGGAAGCCCCCGCACCGAGAAGCCTGCACACTGCAACCAGAGAGCGGCCCCCACTTGCCGCAGCCAGAGAAGGCTCATGTGCGGCCACGGAGACCTGGCACGGCCCAGAGTAAATACATAAATAATAAGAGTAAAGAAGGTAATAGTAAATCTTAAAGAAAGATTTCAGACCACTGAAAGATCCTTAGAGGTTCCAAGGAGACAAAAAATTACGAAGTGGATGCTTAACCACTGCTTGTTATACTCAACGTATTTTAAAATTAATTTTTATTGGAGTAGAGTTGCTTTGCAGTCTTACTTTAGTTTCTGCTGTACAGCAAAGTGGATCAGTTATATGTATACATATACCCCCTCTTTTTTAGATTTCTTTTCCTACTTAAGTCACCACAGAGCATTGGATAGAGTTCCCCGAGCTATACAATATGTTCTCATTAGTTATCTCTTTTATACATCAGTAGTGTACATGTGTCAATCCTCAATATTTTAGACAAGGTGGTTGATGGTATTGTGTACATTATTTATATCCCCGCCCCCCCCCCCATACTTTGAATCTACTTCTATTACCTGTTAAGAAACTGGTGTTTAAAATTTCCATCTGTTTCTAGCTTTGGTTCCTTCAGTTCTTGCTTTGTTTGTTTTGAGGCTCTGTTAGGTGTGTGGATATTTATGACATACCTTCCTGCTGAATTATCACTATGAGAAGTCTATCTTCTATCTCTAGAAGTCTAGAGACTTCTTCAGTATTCTTCAGCATTCTGATGTTTAGTATGCATGCTGTGGGTTCTAACCAGTTACTTTTTAAAAATTGCAGCTTCACTTAAGAAAATGACAATTTTATTGAGATACAATTCACATACCATCAATTCACCCATTTAATATGTATAATTCAGTGGTTTTTAGTATATTCACAGGGTTGTGCAACCATGGCCACAACAACTTTCAGAACATTTTCATCATCTCAAAAGAATCCCACATTAGCAATCATTCCCCGTTTCATTCAGACACACCACCCCCATTAGCCCAGGTCAACCACTAATTTATTTTCTGTCTCTATAGATTTGCCTCTTGTAGACATTTCATATACACGAAATCATACTATATGTGGTTTTTATGACTGGCTTCTTTCACTTGGTATAATGTTCTCAAGGGTCCTAAGTGTTATAGCATGTTTCAGTATTTTATCCAACCATTGTTTCTGTTTTCTTAAAAAAAAAATAATAGACTTTATTTTTTAGAGCACTTTTAGGTTCACAGCAAAATTGAATAGACAGTGCAGAGAGTTCCCATATATTGGGTTAGCCAACAAGTGCGTTCATGTTTTTCTGTAATATCTTATGGAAAAACCTAAACAAACTTTTTAGCCAACCCAATACTTCTCCCACCCCATAGCTTTTTAGCTCCATCTTGTATTCCATTAATTTTTTTTTCAAACATATTCTCCTTAGAATTCTTGACTACCAGTCCTTGTTCCCAATGAAATATTAGGAATATTTCTTTATCAATTCCTCTTTCTCTAGTAATACTTGACAACATTCAGGTAGTGATAGATGACCATGTGTGGCTAATTGAATGACTTTTTTTATAGTGGCAAAATTAAACTCTTTATTACAGTATTATTTATAAACAGTTTTAAAGTAATATAAATCACTATTATTAGGGATATAAAATGAACAAAAGGCTCTGTTTTAAATATATGTTTTATATATAATTTGTGTTGATATTTTCATAAAACTTGAATAGTGTAGATATATAATTTATGTATTAATAAAAACATATAAAGCACAGGCTTTGTTCATAGTGTATCCTTAACAATACTGATATATTACTGATTTATTGTATATAAATTCTAAATATATATGTTTTCCCACATACCTCATTATACTTATGCTTTTCTTTTTTTTTTAAGTTTGTACTTCACTAGGCATGTCTCACTTTTTCCTTTCTTTTACCTCCCCTACCTTTTGTCATTTTTAATATTTACTGTTAATCTAACTTTTCCTTGCAGAATACATTGCTTCAGTGTCTGTTCTTTGAGTCCATCTCTCTCTGCCTCTATTGTTAGCATGTTTGCTTATGGCTTTCTGTTTAGAGTGTTGTGGCTTTCATTCATGATCATTGCCCTACATGTTTACTTTTGTTGTTTTCACTCTTTCTTAGAATGAGCTGAATTTAAAAAATCATTTGTCTTTAGCTCTTTGACAAACAGAATAGAAATAACTTTTCCTGTTTGCAGTTATAACCCATCTAAATAAGGTTCTGCTAAAAACTAAACTTTCATATTTCCCTTCGCAAGTGATAATTCATACATATAGAAATCATGCAAGCAAATTTCAAAACATAGCAACTAATTTAAATAGCTTAGTTTTTCAGACATAGTACTCTAAAGTATTGGGGATAAATTTTTATTCTAGAACATTTTGGTAGAGAAAGTAATCTAGTGAGTGTCATGGTATTTGTATAGCACTATATTAGGGCTAAGGCGGGGAACATCCGGGGCTTCCTATGTCATCTGTCATAATCCTTACCCCATGAGAAGGTTAGTCAGTGGCAGAACTGGGATTTGAATCCACATCTGAATGACTCCAGAGCCTGTGCTCTTTGTGTTAGATCATAGAGTAATGGGGGATGTTATAATTATTTTATTAAATTTGACTCTTATTATTCTTAAAGTTCTTATTTTCTTCTCCAGAATGTCCTGAAACCAAACTTAATGAAGCTAATGAATGCTTCTCAGCAATCCAAGAGAAACAGTAAGTTATCTAAGACTGTCCTCCTGGTGACAATTATTCACTGATTTGAAATTCAATTCAATTATTCACTGATTTGAAATTACAGATGTTCTCATGTACTCTCCCTTGTTTTCACTGTAGTAGAAGCAAAATGTGGCATTGTGAGACCAGAGAGTACAACGTTCTCTGAGGACAATAATTCTGATAGGGAAATTGAAGATGTGCTTGAAACCATTCCCGAACCATCACCTGGAGTGCAGGGCTTCTCTCATCCTGCCTTCCCATCGCCTGAGCCTCTTCCACAACCTCTCAAGTCTCTCGCAGGCCTTGGTCTCACAAAGGCAAGTTGTTTTGTTTGTAACTCTTTTTCCCCTGTACTTTTTCACATGCCATTTTCATGTCATGTCCCCTTATATGACAGAAAGGATCCTGCCACAGAAATGGAACCCTTCAAAGTCATGATACAAAATGGTGTGATAATAAGAGCAATATATGTGCATGACTCAGATTTATAAATGTTGGCATACTAAGTATGCCATTATGAAAGAAAAAAAATTACAAATCAATTAGGAAGAAGAGCTAGATGAATATGAAGATGGGGAGGGGGATGAAGGGGAAGAATTCATTTAAGAAGGACAAGATGAATATGAAATGGAATGAGGGTCAGGATGAGACAGATTATTATATAAACACAACAGAAATAGTGGGGTTATGTCAGACGAGGAACTCTATATTATAAATATGAGAAGAATTATTTCAAATTCAACTTGAGACAGTGAGATTGTGAAAGAACAATGCTCATACTGTTTTGAATGACATATAGTTGATTTTTATGAAGAACTGAAAGAAAATTTGTTCCTTACCTTTTTTGGTGGTTGTTTTTGAAGTTGGTGGTGGTTCTTTTTTTTTTTTAATTGCAGTATAATCAATTTACAGTATTGTGTTAGTTTCAGGTGTACAGCAAAGTGTCTTGGTTATGCTTATATATGTATCTATGGCTTCCCTGGTGGCTCAGTTGGTAAAGGGTCTGCCTGCAATATGGGAGACCTGGGTTCAATCCCTGGGTCGGGAAGATCCTTTGGAGAAAGAAATGGCAACCCACTCCAGTATTCTTGCCTGCAGAATTCCATGGAGAGAGGAGCCTGGTGGATTACAGTCCACGGGGTCACAAAGAGTCGGACACAACAGACGGACTAACACACACACGTATGTATATATCTATATTGAATATAGTTCCCTCTGGAAGTTCATCTCAATTTGAAGTGATTTGTCTTTTTAAACAAATTCTCACTTTGAAAATAATGAAGCAATGTCTTCTATTTAATATAGCAAAACTTTAGTTCATAGACAATTCAAGGTGAGTTCTTTTTCAATTCAAGGTGAGTTCATTTATTATGATTTAAGAATTTTTGCCTTTCTGTTTCTTGTGGTTTCTAACTTACTGTTTGATAAATACTTAATGTACTTAACTAATTTATCTTACTGTTTGGTATAATCTTTGTGGGTGTTTTAGGTCTTTTTGAAAATAAAGAGGAAATAAGCATTTTATCTAGTCTTTTTTACTAAAGTTATAATTTAGAATCATATAAATGAGATTCTTTCTCTCCATTAAATGAGACAATTTTCAGCTGCAATAGTCTTAAAGAAAAAATGTAGAACTTTTTTTTGCTGAAGAGATCTGATTTGTTTTTTCCTAATATACACATGTAATGGCAATTACAGTAAATGAATGAAATCACAATTTGTAATTTTTTTTTCTTATACAGACTACTTGTTATTATAAAATCATAAGGAAAGAAAAATTACCAACAGGGTATAAAAATTATCTCTGGAAGATAATTTTTTACTTTTTAAAATATCTCTAGCCATATGTATACTCCATGTTATTCTTAAGAAACTTTATATTAACTTCAGTATTTATAGGTGTTAAACTAGCCTGTCAATTCTTTGTTATACATATGAAACTAATGTATAAATTCTTTTGTATCCAAAACTCAGAAATTGTGGTTACTTGATTTTTTTTAGTTCGTTTGTTCTTTCCTGATATGAAGTTTGAGCCCTGCTTGATAATCATAGATGTATTTGAAAACCTTTATATCTCCAGCTAGGATAATCATAATTTTACTACTATTTTTAATATCTAGATCATTCCTTCAATCTTTACCTACTATTCCAGAAGGCACAGATAGGAAATTAGAGTTGTTAGTGTGCTGTTTACAGGGAAATGAGAAGAAAACCTTGTGAATTTTCAAATAGGGTTTTATATTTCTTTCTTACTTCATAGTAGTGCTTTAAAATGACTCATAATTCCATACTCACATAAGCATTTCTCATCTACAATTTAAAACTTGTCTTTTAAGATCAATTTTATTTATTTATTTTTTTTTAATTTTTTTAAGATCAATTTTAAAAAGGAATCTTCTTGTAGCATCTTGAATTGGTGTTTTACTATTAAACCTTTTCATTACACTCAAAAATGCTTATTATTATAATATCTCAGAAATGAATATTTGCACATATTTATAAAAGTATATTTTTATGTCCTTGAAACAGATGTTAAAATATATAACTGAAAATTTTAATGTCATAGTTTTCTTCCCCTGGTATTGTTTTATTTTTGTAAGTTCAGAATTCTGCATAGGTTTGCATTAATTATACCAGGTTAGCATATTTTACAAATAGTTATCTTAACAGCTATGCTTTTCCTGAATAAGGCTATCTATTTCTAATCCAAAGGTATTTATCCACGTCCTTTCTTCTGAGTCCCTTGTGTGCCTCAAATTAATTCATTACTCCTCAAACTGAAGGCCTTGTTCCTGATGCTTCCCTCGTCCCTGACTCTTTGTAAGCTACACTGTCGTCTGTTTTCCCCATCCTAGTAGACAGCATCACTGAAATGCCGCAGCAGGAAAGATCCCGGACGCCAAACTTCCTTGAAATTACTGCATCCAGTCACTCAGCAAGTTCAGTATTTTCTACCTGCTTATCATTTTTAATGTCTTATTATCATTATCCACTTTCTCACCTATAATCTTGAAATATTCTTTTCAAGTTTTGCTTCCCTGATGTTTATCTTTATGTTGCTGCCAGAGTAATCTTCCTAAAATATGTTTGTCAATCTTTTCATTCCTCTTGGCTTTGAAGTTTGTTTCAGAATGATTTTTACTGTTTTTATTTGGCTGTTTTTAAAGCCAAATTCAACTTTTTAATTACACTTTCATGGAAACTGTGCAGTGCTTAGTTTGCTTCCTGTCCACTCTGGAGCATTGCTTGTAGTGTTTTTTTTTTTTTTTTTAACAATGCTGTCCTGTAAAATGATGTCATATTTGCTACTCCCTGGTGCAGTGTAGTCTTTCCTCTTTCATTTGAAAAAAAGCATGGCACCAAATAAAATAAAATATATTTGTGATAATGTAACCCTTTACTTCTGTAGTAGATTCCTGTCTTGTGAAGAAAAAAGATGACACTTGCTTCTTGCCATTTGATCCTGGTCCTTCCGTCTTGTCTCTCTGTAGGGTTCCCAGTAACTGGGCTCTAGTTTTCCACATGACTTATTCACACTGTTTCACACCTCGTCCTTTTCTTGGGCTGCCCTTCCCAGAATCCCCCTCACACCCTGGCTCTGTACTCTGTCTTCTGAGACACAGCCCTTTGTCACAGCGTGCCTTGAGCTTCAAAGGCTCACCTGCGTCCTCTCTCCTTTGTGCCCTTCCTGTGCTCTGTCCACTTCAGTTGCAGAGCTGTTGAAAAGCTCAAACTCTTCTGCCCTCTTGTTTGTTTTCACGTGGCTCTGCCTTGCCTAGAATACAGAACAGAATTGCTCTTTTCTTTACATTTCTAACTTTTCTGAGGACAGTGTCTATGATTTCTTAGACAGCAGTGAATGTTTATCATCTTACTGATTGACTGAATGACCAAATAGATGAATATGTTTTCTGAAGTTGGGTTTTTGTTTTGTCTTGTTTTTATAGGAAGGAGCCACAAAGCCAGAGATTGTAGATAAAGAAAGTGATACAGATATTAGTGAAAGGGCTCCACAAGAGCAAATAAATTATGACCATTTGAGTTCTGTTTTTGGAACACACAAAAATAATAGAAGTGGTAAGTTAGTGAATGTCTGTGGATTTTTTTCTATGCTTAAAAGCTCAAATAAAAACCTTTAAAGTGCATAGATGCAAATATGGCATCCATTTCTTTGTAAGTGTGTTTCTTTTGCTCTTTTTCTTCAGAAGTGTCCCAAGTACTACCAGCTTTTTTTTTCCTGAAAATGCTTCAACCCTCTGAAATTCTTTTCCACTAGTTTATTTTATTGAACTATTTGTGGATAGAGATAGACATATATGTATTAAAATTCATAGTAGTAAATGTTCTCATTAATGTATCTGTGACTCCATTTTACAGATATGACGTCAGCCTTAGGATTGGGAGAAGAGGAAGATATAGAATCACCTTGGGATTCTGAGGTACTGTCTTCTGTTATTATTTTGAAATATAAAGAACCGAGTGATGTAAAAACATAAAATCATAAGATGCTGTGATTTTCTCACCTTTGCATTTGCCCATCAAAATTTTTTTTATTTTTAATCTGATTTTAATTTTTATTTTTAATTATTGATTTTTAATCAATAAGATAATTCTGTGCTAAATACTACCACATAGTATACTTTAGCTAATTTTCAAGGTTTACCTAATGAAATCAGTGAAGTATGGAAATCAAGGCTTAGAAGTCATAAGGAATCTCTTTGTGTTCTGAAGTTACATTTATCTAAAAACAGAAGCATTGTTGCAGGTGAGTCTATGATCAAATGTTCCTTTCTTTCTTTCTTCCTCTCTTCCTTTCTTCCTTCGATTTTTGTTGGAGTACAGTTGATTTACAGTACTAGGTTAGGTTCAGTGTGCAGCAAAGTGAATCAGTTATGTATCTCTCTCTATATATCACCTCTTTTTTAGATTATTTTCCTATATGGGCCATTACAGAATATTGAGTGGAGTTCCCTATGCTATACAGTAGGTCCTTACTAGTTGTCTGTTTTATACACTGTAGTGTGTTTGTGTCATCCCCAATCTCCCAAGCAAATGTGTGTTTCTTTGGTACATGTGCACGTGTAAAACTGCTAGAGAGGGCCAGAGAGAAACGGGTTGAATTGTGGGTTTTTACCACGTCAACACTGAAAAGATAGTGCTTGAAACCTGAAAGTATTATTACGTTTGGATTGTCAAGTTAATCTGCAAGGAACATTTCTTTTTTATTTTATTTTATTTTATTTTTAAACTTTACATAATTGTATTAGTTTTGCCAAATATCAAAATGAATCCGCCACAGGTATACATGTGTTCCCCATCCCGGACCCCCCTCCCTCCTCCCTCCCCATTCCATCCCTCTGGGTCGTCCCAGTGCACCAACCCCAAGCATCCAGTATCGTGCATTGAACCTAGACTGGCAACTCGTTTCATACATGATATTTTACATGTTTCAATGCCATTCTCCCAAATCTTCCCACCCTCTCCCTCTCTCACAGAGTCCATAAGACTGTTCTATACATCAGTGTCTCTTTTGCTGTCTCGTACACAGGGTTATTGTTACCATCTTTCTAAATTCCATATATATGCGTTAGTATACTGTATTGGTGTTTTTCTTTCAAGAGAAGCAAAGGCATAGGGAATAGTAAGAAATATGTGGTATAATAACAGCAGTTAGCTTTGCTTTGTGATGTTTTAGTAAGTACACACCATTTTGGATAGTTAAACCAGCACGCGCAGAGAACCCTTATGGCAGCCGTACTTGAAGTAACATGAAGTAGCTGTGCTCTGTTTGAAGGCGGCAGCTATGGAAGGAGATGAGAAGGGCCTGATCTCTAAGGTGCAGGTAGCCACTGCCTGGTGATACAGCACCGTATTTGAAGTCAGCATCCTGAATCTGTCACTTAGCAGCTGTGGATCTTGGCAAACCTGTCTTAACTGGGTTAAATGTAGGCAGTTTTTAAAAGTAGGAAATTTTCTTCAAAAGGAATTAGGAAATCATCATGCAACTCAATATTAATTTTAACAGAATATCTCTGAGAGCCTTCCACGAAAGTATGTGGATCTTTTATCTGGAGCTGCTGGTCAAAGAGGAAAAAATATGGACAAGTGGAAGGTAAGAACTATATTTTATAGAAAAGTCATTTGACAGAATGTTGATTTAAAATGGAAATGCTGATATATTCTAATAGGCAAAGAAAATCACCTGTCAGCTGCATAGTGAGATAAAAGACGAGAAAAAAAGGGAAATAGTGTATCTTATCAGGTGTCAGCCACAGATTATATTGAGAATCCAGTTTAAAGAGCTAAATTATTTAGCTCCTGGACTTCCTTGGCAGTCCAGTGGTTAGGACTCTGTGCAGTTAAGAGTCTCCAATGCAGGGGGTGCTGATTCGATCCCTACTCAGGGAACTAAGATTCCATTTGACACATGGGCCCAAAAAAAAAAAAAAAATTCTGTTTCAAGATACTCTATGACCTAAGGAAGGTTGAGAAACAAGAGGAAGGAGGGAATGAAGGATTAGAGAGGCAGAGGGTATAGGGAGGAAATGAAGGAAAAGGAAGCACAGGTCTGTGGGGAAGGTGGCAATAAGTAAGATAACGCTTTAGAAAAAGGGAGAGTATTTGATATGGGCGATGCATTTGAAGTGAGCTTCCAGCACCAAAACGTGTCAGAGACGAACAGCAAAGCTTTCCCCTCTTCCTGCCTTCCTCACTGTTGGGAAGGCATTCAGGATTGCGGTCCTGGGCGTGCAGAGCGGTGTGTCATCCTCTGTGGGGGAGTGTGGGCATAGGTGCTCAGCTGTAACGTGTGGAAATTGGTGTCATACGAGATGTTGCTGCTTTGTAGGATGGTGTCACATAGGCCAACAAAGGAGAACTAGAAAGAAGGAGTGAGCAGGGGGCATGATAGGGAGATCAAGTAACCTACAGCTTCATAGAGAGTCCACTGGAAAGTTTCCAACTTGTAATGCAGTTGCACTTTGACGGGAGTGTTAGAGTGAGGAAGTTGAGGCTAAGATTTCAGGAGAATAAATTAAGTTGAAGTAATGTAGAAGCAGACTCAGTATAGACCAGAGTTTCTCAGATTTTAACTAGTAGCCTGGGGACCTTGTGTGAAGTACACATACTGAGCAGGAAGTCTGAGAATCTGTGTTGGGAGTTGAGGAAACTTGAAGGAACTCCTTCTAGATGGCTTCAGTGTATTTGCAATGAGAAGAGATCAGATCATTGTTGCTCCAGAGAATACTGGAGATGGGAGGGGGTGCTAGAAGTGGGGGAAACTCCAGCCACTCCAAATACCTATCAGGCATCAAAGATATATGTTGTATCGGTATTTGTTATTCAAATTAGATTAATGTGAATATGGGGGTATTGACTTTTTTTGAAAGTTGTTTCACAGAAATCCTTTGAAGCAGTAATATGGTGTACCAAACCAAACTGAGTTTTGAAACAAAACAGATTAATAGGGTTCCTTCCCTAAATGCTAGAATTGTTATTTTTGATAAGTACTACACTGATTTTGAAACATGCAAGGTTTTTAATATCTAATAATTGTGTGACAGTTAAATTTATTATTTCCTTTTTGGTAATTGTATTTCAATACTGAGAACTTATTCTACATTATTTTCTAGATGTGTCTTATATACCTTCTTGCATGATTGGATTGAGAAACTTTAAGATGGCTAAACTAGAGGAGCCAAGACATGTAGGCATACCAGTAGCCCACATGGGTATGAAAAAAAGTGAATATTTTTATGAACCATTATTCTACAAGTGTGTATCCCAGCTAATCAGTTCATTACTTTTTCTCTGATGAGAAATGAATTATGCATTCAGTTGAACTGTCATCCTAGCTGTGTACTTCTTAAATGACTGGACAGATTGAAGAACATGATAAATACTTATAGTATAATGGTGTAAATGATACTGCTGTATTGCATTCAAGATAATGCTGTTGCATTTTACCATCTACTTTCACATTTATGTCTTTGGGGTCATGATTTGTTCCTCTGATGAACATCGCTTTTCTCCTCATCAGTTGGCATGTTCACATTGGTCTGTGTGCACTTTAATATTTTATAAAGTTGAAATTGAAAACGTAATGTTACTTTTGAAATCTTAACTGTGACTTTAATATTTTATCAAGTCATTGAAAACGTAATGTTACTTTTGAAATCTTAACTGCATGTTTTGTTAAACCTTTATTTCTATTTTTTCTTCACTATCTCTAGTGGATTCATAGTCTGTCTTGCTGGTGTCCTAACATCCCCCTGAAAACAAGACACTAAAACCAAATGTATTCACTGCCAAGGCTGAGCACAAGGATTTCTGCTCAGTACTAACTCTGCATGAATGTAGAGCTGGCTTTCATATTTACATGTAATTAACTCTATGTCCCTTTTGCCTTTTAGATTCTCCTGAGAAATATCCTAATGCGAAGGTAAAATTGTTTATGTTTTTACCTTGAATTATGAACTGTGGATAGTATCAAAGGTACATTATTTATTAACCAACTTGTTTCCAAACCCATTCAGCCTGCAGTCTTAGTGAAAGATTCTGTTCCTAGTAAAATAGTTGGAATGAAGGATTTACAAACATCCACTTCAGGTAAATTTTGCAATACACACGTAACTCTGAAAAGAGGGACACTGAAGTATTTGAAATGCTCAGTCTTCATACTGCTAACTTTTTTTTTTGCAAATTTAATTGAATCATTTGACATACATAAGGCAAATGTTATTATTGGTATCCATGTTTTGAAAAAAGAGATAGATACAAGCATAAGAACAAGAAATTTTTAAAATGTAAGCTTGAACTCAATATGTTTTTGTATATGTTTTGATACCCTGAAGTTCTCAGTTTGCAATCTGTATACTTCTTAGGGATTCTCAGAATTTAATTATTAGATCCTAAGATTTTTCCAGTGTCCAAAAATGCTTATTTGAACTTTGACCTTTACCTAGAGTAAAGCTTCTCTTGCTAATATATCAGTTGTATTTCAGCGTATAATTATTTCATTTTAGTGTTGTTACACAGATGAATGTAGGCCAACCAGATGTTTTGTTTAGCAGACTTTGTGTGTGTGTTGTTTTTGTGGTATCTTTGATTATTAGAAGTAGGGGAAGTACTCATACTTTAATGACTTTCTGATAGACATAATCTTTTAAAACAGTGATTCTGAAAGTTTTGGCTTTAGGATCTTTTTGTACTTCTAAAAATCATTGAGAATGCCACGGAACTTTTGTTTAAGTAGGTTGTATTTATTGATGTTCACTATATTGTAAAACAAAGCTGAAAAACTTAAAATACAAGAACACAGAATCATAATGGCTAATTCCATTTGTCATTAGAGTTATCATATCACATATGTCTCTGAGGAACTCCACTGTGCACTCAGAAGAGAATGAGAATGGAAGTAACATTTAGTGTTGTTGTGAAAATAATTCTGACCTCTTTGGAACCCCTGACCCGATGGTCTCTGAACTTCAGGGATTCTCAGGGCACACTTGAGAACCACAGTTTTAAACTGATGAAGTGGTTAGATGTGAAATGATAAAGGGGGCCTTGAGTTGAAATGGGGTTTAAAGTTTCACTTATACATTTCTTGCTTGTTCCTTTGACTTCTCTTAAGAAATTTAGACCTGACAGCTTTTTTTTTTTTTTTTGAAGCAAATATTTTTGTGTTGTATTCATTCTTGTCTCATGGTGCTCTGTGCTCTTTGGATCCAGTGTTGTCCTCAACTTATCCTATTTTCACATGGAAACAATTAGTCACACACAAGCCTATCATTTCTTATATGCTTATGATGTGGGTTCTGAAGATACTGATACATTGAAAAAAGGCTGTCTCTTTGTAATTAAAGTAGTTGTTGGTGATGTTCAGTCGCTAAATCGTGTCCAGCTCTTTGTGACCCTATGGTCTTGAGCATGCCAGGCTTCCCTGTCCCTCACCATCTCTCCAAGTTCGCCTAGTCATGTCCACTGAATCAGTGATGCTATCCAACCATCTCACCCTCTGCTGTCCCCTTCTCCTGCCCTCAATCTTTTCCAGCATCAGGGTCTTTTCCAGTGAGTTGGCTCTTCACATCAGGTGCCCAAAGTATTGGAGCTCCAGTTTCAGCATCAGTCCTTCCAGTGTGTATTCAGGGTTCATTTCCCTTAGGATTGACTGGTTTAATCTCTGCTCTCCAGGGACTCTCAAGAGTCTTCTGTAGCACCACAGTTTGAAAGCATCATTTCTTTGGCACTCAGCCTTCTTTACGGTCTAACTCTCACATCCCTCTGTAACTACTGCAAAAACCGTAGCTTTGACTGTATAGACCTTTGTCGGCAAAGTGATGTCTTTGCTTTTTAATACATTGTCTTGGTTTGTACCATTAATTAAGGTAGTACCATTCATTAAAAGTGTTTTTAAAACCGTGGTCTCTAGAACACACAATACTGTCATGCATAATTAAATGTAAAATAAATGCCATACATTTTGTTAATAAAATATTTGTATGTTGAAGAAAAATAATTATTAATAAAGTTCTTATTGAATACAGAATATGTAATAGGGATTGAGTGAATCAAAGTAAGTAATACTAGAAAATTAGCAAGTAGAAAAAATGAGACACTAGTTAACATCTCTTCACGAATGGCAGTGGAGTGTGAGATATAATAAGCTCTGAAGGACTAGTGAGTGAGGGGAGAGGAGGACATGGAACTGATTCTCTGAAGAAAGACTGTACAAGTTAGTTAGAGCAGTATTCTTACTTACATTCTAATAAATGGAAACTGTTTTCAGATTTTTCAGATTCTGATTCTCCTAGTTTGAGCCTCAATAATGAGACTTATCAAAGAGCGGGGCATTTGAAAGTTGATCAGTGTCCACTGGTGTCACAATCAATGACCAAAAATCAGTCAGCATCCACAGAATTTGGACAGATGACTGTAATAGATAAAAGATGACTATTGGAGCGGTGTTTCTGGGGAATTACATGCTCCATAGCTGTGCCAGTTTCAGCTGCCAGAAAACAGAAAAAGCAAACAAGGTAATGCAGAAGCCCAGGGCACTCAGCTGTGGGCCACCTGGGCACAGCCTAACCATTATTCTGACGGTTCCAAATTAGATTTTGTGGCAAAACCTACCTTGTGCTGCCTCCTTTTATGCAACCTACAGCCAAGCAATACCTCTTAGCAAGGTGTTTGCATTCTCCCTCTGACCATAGTAATACAATAAATACAGCGAGAGTTAGGAGAAAGTAAGTTTGTTTAGCCTAGTATTTAGCATACGCCTGAGAGTGGGTAGCAGGATTATATTTAGAACTCTGGGACTAGTTGGGAGACCTCAGTAGCCATCTAGAGAGTGCCTTCTCAAAATGTAACTTCATAGCAATATTGAAGGAGTGCTGTATCATTTAAAAGCAGTATATAGAAAGTCAATTCTGATTCTACTAGGATGCCCACTCTATTGAGTAACCATGTCTAATATGTGTTGTCCATAAATACCAATTAATTTAGCACCTTTAATCAGTCATATGGTCAGAGCTATAGTAAGAAATCATATACTGTTTATTTTTTTCACTCCTAGTTTTTTCTTTTCTATCCTCACCTATAGGGTTAACTTTGCATTTACAAAAGATTCTCAGTTATTTCCTAGAATACTGACTACAAGCTATAAACTCAAAGTGGTTTTTTTTTTTTAATCTATAGAAGTGACTTGTTTGCCCTTGTTTGTCCATTAGCTTGGTATGTCCACGAAACACAAATTCAGATAAAACCTATCCAGTCCCTTCAACAGAGGAAGATGGGAAATAGGAAAACTACAAAATAAATAGAAGCGATTTCAGACCGTTCATGTAGATCGTTTCTCAAATCAGTCAATACCTTTTAGAAAGTAACCAGAAGAGTCTACTCCTTCAAGGCCCCCAGATTTGTACATTTATTCATTTCATAATGATTTATTCTATACTGAACTCAGAAAATTTTATATCCTAAATATTTCTGGAAACGCTCCCCCAGTCCAGGCCTGCATCACCTTTGTTTCCTTCCATTAATAATGCCTTCAGATTCATCTCCCTCCATGTATTTGTATGCCCTTCAAATTCATTCCTCTTGTAGCATTTAGAGTCACCTCTCTCAAAAGCAAGTGTGACTGTGAACCACTCTTCAAATCACATTAGTGTCCAGGCATCATAAAGTGAGGTCACTTTCATAATCTGACTTCTGCCTGACTCTTCATCTCTCCCCCTTTCTGTCGTTTGCTATGGAATTCTGAATTGCTGGTGATGCCCTCCTGACCTGTCTCTGTACTTTAAACAGACATTTACCCTGTTGTGTGTGTGCTTCTCTCCCTGTCTTGTTACAGCCTTGCATGCCTTCCCTCTCCTTCCCTTGGACTGTGTAAGTCTCCGCTCAGGCATTATCTCTAGAAAAGCATTCCCTGACATCTTTTATCTCTTTAAACGCCGTGTCTAGTAAAGAGCAGAAAGCTGATAAATAATTATTGAATAAAATAAATAAGGACTATTTATACAAAAGTGATTTTTTAATATTTTATTTTATTTTTTAACTTTACAATATTGTATTGGTTTTGCTGTATATCAACATGAATCTGCCACAGGTATACACGTGTTCCCCATCCTGAACCCTCCTCCCTCCTTCCTCCCCGTACCATCCCTCTTGGTCATCCCAGTGCACCAGCCCCAAGCATCCAGTATCGTGCATCGAACCTGGACTGGTGACTCGTTTCATATATGATATTATACATGTTTCAATGCCATTCTCCCAAATCATCCCACCCTCTCCCTCTCCCACAGAGTCCAAAAGACTGTTCTATACATCAGTGTCTCTTTTGCTGTCTTGTATACAGGGTTATTGTTACCATCTTTCTAAATTCCATATATATGCATTAGTATACTGTATTGGTGTTTTTCTTTCTGGCTTACTTCACTCTTTTTAAGAGCTTGTCCTGTGCAGTTTAGGAGCCAAGAAGATAGGCATGTGAAAAAACAATTTACAATTCAGGTGATGAAGATACACTAGAAAAATCTATAATGTACTAAGGTAGCTACAAGGAAAGGGATACCTGTTTATCTGAGGAAAGATAGCTATAATCAAGGACAACTTCACAAAGCAGGCTGAGTCTTAAAAGATGAAAAGTTATTTGTCAGGAAGAGTACAGGGTAGCATTTCAGATTAAGAAATTGATAAAAGCATACAAAGTAAGAGGAATTTTCTAAACCATGAATAATGTTGCAGTTGAAGCTTGGCATGTTGTTAAAAAGGTACTGTTATGAAGTAGAGAAGAGAATGTATTGTGACTTTATATGTCTGTCCTGTATTTTGAAATTTTGTTTGGTTTCTGATTGTTTTGTTCATTGATGTTTGGATGATTTTGTGAATGATTTTTTGAGCTGTTTGTGTGCCTGTATCCTGGTGACATCTGGTATTTTCCAAATTGTTTGTTGAAATTTTAGATCATTGGAAGTATTTCTTAAAGAAGTAAATATTCAGCTGAAGATTAAGATTGATTTAAGATGTCATTTGATACAGTGTTTTAAATCTATGTTTTAAATAAAGATTATGACTTTTATCTAAATATTCTAAGTAATTTTAACTAAACATACAGATTTGTCAGCAGAACTAGACTTAGAAATGATATCAGAGGAAGAAAAAGAAAAACCTGTTGGAGATGAAAATAACCATTCCCAGGTATGTAAAAATGTAAATTTAAATTTCTGGTTTAATACTCTTTCCTATGCCTCAACAGCATAATACAGTGTGTAACAAAGGTCATGACAAATAAAATCACCTTTCAAAATTTAATCAATAGATAATAATTTAACAGTTTTTATAGCACCTTAATTATAAAACTTCAAATATTGTTAGAATCTGTTATATTTATAGTTTGTTCTTGGAATTAAGGGAAAAAAATTCCTGACTATTGTTTACTTCTTCCATTTTTATAACTTCATTACATGATTATGAAGGTGATATCAAATACTGAATTGTAAGAGTAAACAGTTGAAATTATGAACAATATGACAATGATGATCCTGGACCTAGATACATGGAGAGAGAAATCATTCCCAGTGGTTCAAGGTTTTCTAATGAAATTACCAGTCAGTGATGCCAAGATGAAAGATTCATTCTGTCTGTGATCTCGGCGTAATTGATTAGGGATGGACATTCAGGGAGAGAGTGGGGTCATAGAATCAACCCAGTTACCTATTAAGAGAATCAAAGCTTCCAGATTGGACCTTTGTTGTTAGGGCACAAATAATAACTTTCTAATTTATCTCATTTTGGGGTGAGAAATCAGTAAATATTACTAAAAATGCGTTATCCACTTTCATTGGTAGATATTAGAATATAATATAACTGAATGTATGGGGTTCCTTGGTAGCTCAGCTGGTAAAGAATCCACCTGCAATGCAGGAGACCCCAGTTCATTTCCTGGGTCAGGAAATTCCCCTGGAGAAGGGTTCGGCTACCCATTTTAGTATTGTTGGGCTTCCCTGGTGGCTCAGATGGTAAAGAATCCACCTGTAATGTGCGAGACCTAGGTTTAATCCCTGGGTTGGGAAGATCCCCTGGAGGAGGGCGTGGCAACCTACTCCAGGATTCTTGCCTGGAGAATCCCCATGGACAGAGGAACCTGGTGGGCTACACTCCTTAGGGATGGAAAGAATCAGACATGACTGAGCACACACATAAGTGAATGTAAGCAGGTAATATGTGTTGATGAATAACACTATCATAATATATAATTTGCATTAAAATTTAAGGATTTGTTCCTCTTTCTGATTGTTGTTAATTTGATTTTGGCTCCTAGTAATATAAAGTTTGTCTGTTTCGCACTTATTAGTCCTTAAAAAAAAATCTTACAAATGTGCTATAGGGACTCCCTATTTAAGATATAGTGAGGTGAAATATTTTTAAATGAGGAAGCCTTTATAACATTAAAAATCATCTAATTAATTTTTGGTAGATTTAACATATATGAATTAATTCAAACAGTGATAAAATTGGGTTTGTGAGTTCATGTTTTCCCCCTATTTTAGGCTAAGGCAAGTTATTTTTCACTTCTTCCTTGTGATCCAGTGATTTGTGAGTAGCTAAGCATAGATTAAGAAGTTTAAGAGTTAAATTTTAATACATTTTAGATTTCCAACATGGACACTTCAGGATATTTTTAATGACAAATACATGCACTCCCTTCCTTTTATGTATTTCATAACAAATTTAATAACAATAAAAATAAAAAAAATAGAATAAACAATACAAAACAAATTAAAAAAATAAAAAAAATTAATAACAAATACATGTACTCCCCTCCCAATACATGTATAAGGCTTCCCTTGTGTCTCAGCTGGTAAAGAATTTGCCTGCAATGCAGGAGACCTAGGCTCGGTTCCTGGGTTGGGAAGATCCCCTAGAGAAAGAAAAGACTATCCACTCCAATATTCTGGCCTGGGGAACTCCATGGTCTGTATAGTCCATAGAGTTGCAAAGAGTTGGACACACCTGAGTGGCTTTCACTTTAACTTTCACATGTACTCCCACATATTCTTTAATCATCACTTGAGATGTTTCTTTTGAGACAGACTTTTCCATTATGTTGTTTACTAAAATGTAGTAAGTTTTGACACATGTGATTTTGTCACATAAGTAGTATAAACTCCCACCCCCCAAAAATGAAGTGTTTATCTCCAAAGGAGAAAACTGAGTTTTGAGATGCTGTGAGATTTTTCTTCCTTCCGGTAATAGATTTTTAAATTTCTTTGTTTGCTTGTTTGCTCTTTTGTGTAAGACGTGCCTTGACTGAATTTTAACAATGGACAAAAATCTGTAGGTATTCTCCTTTAAAAGAAAAAGGAGATCAGCCCTATCCCCAGCTAAGGCATTAAATTACTTGGATAAAGTCACGCTTTTAACTTATCTGCTGCTGCTACTGCTGCTAAGTCACTTCAGTCGTGTCTGACTCTGTGTGATCCCATAGACGGCAGCCCACCAGGCTCCCCCATCCCTGGGATTCTCCAGGCAAGAACACTGGAGTGGGTTGCCATTTCCTTCTCCAATGCATGAAAGTGAAAAGTGAAAGTGAAGTCGCTCTGTCGTGTCCAACTCTTCACGACCTCATGGACTGCAGCCTACCAGGCTCCTCCGTCCATGGGATTTTCCAGGCAAGAGTACTGGAATGGGGTGCCATCGCCTTCTCCATTTAACTTATCTATTCATTTGATAAATTCATTTGGTAATTTATCAGATTCAAGGTTACAGAATTTTATCATCTCTTTTGGTGCCATAAAATGTTAGGGAATGCCACTTTAGGGGCTTTGAAGAAATCATTTAGTTTATCTTTGTGTATGATGTTAAGAAGGGTTCTCATTTCATTCTTTTACATGTAGCTGTCCAGTTTTCCCAGCACCATTTATTGAAGAAGCTGTCTTTGCCCCATTGTATATTCTTGCCTCCTTTGTCAAAAATAAGGTACCCATAGGTGCTTGGGTTTATTTCTGGGTTTTCAGTCTTGTTCCATTGGTCTGTCTTTCTGTTTTTGTGCCAGTATCATACTTTCTTTATGACTGTAGCTTTGTCGTATAATCTGAAGTCAAGAAGGTTGATTTCTCCAGCTCGATTGGATTAAAATGGATTAAAGACCTAAATGTAAGACTAGAAACTATAAGACTCTTAGAGGAAAACATAGGCAGAACACTCGATGACATAAATCAAAGCAAGATCATCTGTGACCCACCTCCTAGAGTAATGGAAATAAAAACAAAAGTAAAGAAGTGGGACCTGTTTAAACTTAAAAGCTTTTGCACAGCAAAGGAAACGATAAGCAAGGTGAAAAGACAGCACTCAGAATGGGAGAAAATAATAGCAAATGAAACAACTGACAAAGGATTAATTTCCAAAATATACAAGAAGCTCATATAACTTAATACCAGAAAAACAATCCAATCAAAAAGTGGGAAAAAGACCTAGACATTTCTCCAAAGACGACATACAGATGGCTAACAAACACATGAAAAGATGCTCAACATTGCTCATTATTAGAGAAATACAAATAAAAACTACCATGAGATATAACCTCACACCAGTCAGAATGGCCATCATCAAAAAGTCTACAAGCAATAAATGCTGGAGAGGGTGTGGAGAAAAGGGAATGCTCTTGCACTGTTGGTGGGAATGTAAATTGATCCAGTCACTATGGAAAACTGTATGGAGATTCCGTAAAAAACTAGGAATAAAACTACCATAAGACCCAGCAATCCCACTCCTAGGCATATACCCTGAGGAAACCAAAATTGAAAAAGACACATGTATCCCATCATTCATTGCAGCACTGTTGCAATAGTTAGAACATGGAAGCAACCTAGATGTCCATCAACAGATGAATGGATAAAGAAGTTGTGGTTCATATACACAATGGAATATTACTCAGCCATAAAAAGGTATGTACTTGAGTCAGTTCTAATGAGCTGGGTGAACCTAGAACCTATTACACAGAGTGAAGTAAGTCAGAAAGATAAATATATTATAACACATATGTGGAATCTAGGAAAATGTCCCTGAAGAATTTATTTACAGGGCAGCAGTGGAGAATCAGACATAGAGAATAGACTTATGGACTTTGAGTGAGGGGAAGAGAGGGTGAGATGTAACATGGAAACTTACATTACCGTATGTAAAAGATAGCCAACCGGAATTTGCTGTATGGCTCAGAAAACTCAAACAGGGGCTCTGTATCAACCTAGAGGGGTGGGATGGGGGAGATGGGAGGGAGGTTCAAAAGGCAGGGGATATATGTATAACTTTGGCTGATTTATGTTGAGGTTTGACAGAAAAGAACAAAATTCGGTAAAGCAATTTCATTCAATTAAAAAATTCATTTAAAAAAAAGAAAAAGAAAAGAGAAAAAAAATCATTTAACTTTTCTTGGTTTTACTCCTATTTCTGGTAAATAGTGGGGCTACAATAGGTAATTATTTCTATTTCCTCTAGCTATAAAGTTTGATGGTTATTGAATGTGAAATTGGGAAGCATTATTTATATTCCAGAATTCCACACTAACAACTCATCAGTTTCACTCTGCTCCTTGTGTTTTGGTAAACTTTGGTTCATATATTTTAGTGAACACCATCACTTTTTTGTTATATATATCCTGGATCCAAATGAACAAAGAAATGTAAAAGGCCGTGGGGAAAGAATAGCTTTAGTGTTTTTGAGGCACTAAGGTGTCATATCCTCTAAATCTGTCTGTTTAGTGGAAAATCCAGGTGGTAAAGACTGAAGAGGAGCGATTTTGTGTGTTTTGTCTTTTAATTTCTCTATCTCTGCCGGTTAGATGGGGAAGACTGGGGATGAATAATTGCATCATCTTAAGAAAGAATGAAGGGATGGAGCCAAAGCAAAAAGAATACCCAGCTGTGGATGTGACTGGTAGAAGCAAGGTCCGATGCTGTAAAGAGCAATATTGCATAGGAACCTGGAATGTCAGGTCCATGAATCAAGGCAAATTGGAAATGGTCAAACAAGAGATGGCAAGAGTAAATGTCGACATTCTAGGAATCAGAGAACTAAAATGGATTGGAATGGGTGAATTTAACTCAGATGACCATCTGCAGGCAGGAATCCCTCAGAAGAAATGGAATAGGCATCATGGTCAACAAAAGAGTCCGAACTGCAATACTTGGATGCAATCTCAAAAACAACAGAATGATCTCTGTTCGTTTCCAAGGCAAACCATTCAATATCATGGTAATCCAAGTCTGTGCCCCAACCAGTAATGCTGAAGAAGCTGAAGTTGAATGGTTCTATGAAGACCTACAAGACCTTTTAGAACTAACACCCAAAAAAGATGTGCTTTTCATTATAGGAGACTGGAATGCAAAAGTAGGAAGTCAAAAAACACCTGGAGTAACAGGCAAATTTGGCCTTGGAAAATGGAATGAAGCAGGGCAAAGACTAATAGAGTTTTGCCAAGAAAATGCACTGGTCATAACAAACACCCTCTTCCAACAACACAATAGAAGACTCTACACATGAACATTACCAGATGGTCAACACCGAAATCATATTGATTATATTCTTTGCAGCCAAAAGATGGAGAAGCTCTATACAGTCAGCAAAAACAAGACCAGGAGCTGACTGTGGCTCAGATCATGAACTCCGTATTGCCAAATTCAGACTTAAATTGAAGAAAGTAGGGAAAACCACTAGACCATTCAGGTATGACCTAAATCAAATCCCCTATGATTATACAGTGGAAGTGAGAAATAGATTTAAGGGCCTAGATCTGATAGATAGAGTGCCTGATGAACTATGGAATGAGGTTCGTGACATTGGACAGGAGACAGGGATCAAGACCATCCCCATGGAAAAGAAATGCAAAAAAGCAAAATGGCTGTCTGGGGAGGCCTTACAAATAGCTGTGAAAAGAAGCGAAGCAAAAAGCAAAGGACAAAAGGAAAGATAAAAGCATCTGAATGCAGAGTTCCAAAGAATAGCAAGAAGAGATAAGAAAGCCTTCCTCAGCGATCAATGCAAAGAAAAGAGGAAAACAACAGAATGGGAAAGACTAGAGATCTCTTCAAGAAAATTAGAGTATAGGAATGCAAGGGATTTCTGGGTGTTGATTTTATATCCTGCAACTTTACTATAGTCATTGATTAGTTCTAGTAATTTACTGGTGGAGTCTTTAGGGTTTTCTATGTAGAGGATCATGTCATCTGCAAATAGTGAGAGTTTTACTTCTTCTTTTCCAATTTGGATTCCTTTTATTTCTTTTTCTGCTCTGATTGCTGTGGCCAAAACTTCCAAAACTATGTTGAATAGTAATGGTGAAAGTGGGCACCCTTGTCTTGTTCCTGACTTTAGAGGAAATGCTTTCAATTTTTCACCATTGAGGATAATGTTTGCTGTGGGTTTGTCATATATAGCTTTTATTATGTTGAGGTATGTTCCTTCTATTCCTGCTTTCTGGAGAGTTTTTATCATAAATGGATGTTGAATTTTGTCAAAGGCTTTCTCTGCATCTATTGAGATAATCATATGGTTTTTATTTTTCAATTTGTTAATGTGGTGTATTACATTGATTGATTTGCGGATATTGAAGAATCCTTGCATCTCTGGGATAAAGCCCACTTGATCATGGTGTATGATCTTTTTAATGTGTTGTTGGATTCTGATTGCTAGAATTTTGTTAAGGATTTTTGCATCTGTGTTCATCAGTGATATTGGCCTGTAGTTTTCTTTTTTTGTGGGATCTTTGTCAGGTTTTGGTATTAGGGTGATGGTGGCCTCATAGAATGAGTTTGGAAGTTTACCTTCCTCTGCAATTTTCTGGAAGAGTTTGAGCAGGATAGGTGTTAACTCTTCTCTAAATTTTTGGTAGATTTCAGCTGTGAAGCCATCTGGACCTGGGCTTTTGTTTGCTGGAAGATTTTTTATTACAGTTTCAATTTCCGTGCTTGTGATGGGTCTGTTAAGATTTTCTATTTCTTCCTGGTCGAGTTTTGGAAAGTTGTACTTTTCTAAGAATTTGTCCATTTCTTCCATGTTGTCCATTTTATTGGCATATAATTGTTGATAGTAGTCTCTTATGATCCTTTGTATTTCTGTGTTGTCTGTTGTGATCTCTCCATTTTCATTTCTAATTTTATTGATTTGATTTTTCTCCCTTTGTTTCTTGATGTTCTGGCTAATGGTTTGTCAATTTTATTTATCCTTTCAAAGAACCAGCTTTTGGCTTTGTTGATTTTTGCTATGGTCTCTTTTGTTTCTTTTGCATTTATTTCTCTTCTAATTTTTAAGATTTCTTTCCTTCTACTAACCCTGGGGTTCTTCATTTCTTCCTTTTCTAGTTGCTTTAGGTGTAGAGTTAGGTTATTCATTTGATTTTTTCTAGTTTCTTGAGGTGTGCCTGTATTGCTATGAACTTTCCCCTTAGGACTGCTTTTACCGTGTCCCACAGGTTTTGGGTTGTTGTGTTTTCATTTTCATTCGTTTCTATGCAAATTTTGATTTCTTTTTTGATTTCTTCTGTGATTTGTTGGTTATTCAGCAGCATGTTGTTCAGCCTCCATATGTTGGATTTTTTTAATAGTTTTTCTCCTGTAATTGAGATCTAATCTTACTGCATTGTGGTCAGAAAAGATGCTTGGAATGATTTCTATTTTTTTGAATTTACCAATGCTAGCTTTACAGAAAGAGAAATTAAGGAAACAATTCCATTCACCATTGCAACAGAAAGAATAAAATACTTAGGAATATATCTACCTAAAGAAACTAAAGTCCTATATATAGAAAAGTATAAAACACTGGTGAAAGAAATCAAAGAGGACACTAATAGATGGAGAAATATACCATGTTCATGGATTGGAAGAATCAATATAGTGAAAATGAGTATATTACCGAAAGCAATTTATAGATTCAATGCAATCCCTATCAAGCTACCAACAGTATTCATCACAGAACTAGAACAAATAATTTCACAATTTGTATGGAAATACAAAAAACCTCGAATAGCCAAAGCGATCTTGAGAAGGAAGAATGGAACTGGAGGAATCAACCTACCTGACTTCAGGCTCTACTACAAAGCCACAGTTATCAAGACAGGATGGTACTGGCACAAAGACAGAAATATAGATCAATGGAACAAAATAGAAAGCCCAGAGATAAATCCACGCACATATGGACACCTTATCTTTGACAAAGGAGGCAAGAATATACAATGGATTAAAGACAATCTCTTTAACAAGTGGTGCTGGGAAATCTGATCAACCACTTGTAAAAGAATGAAACTAGAACACTTTCTAACACCATACACAAAAATAAACTCAAAATGGATTAAAGATCTAAATGTAAGACCAGAAACTATAAAACTCCTAGAGGAGAACATAGGCAAAACACTCTCTGACATACATCACAGCAGGATCCTCTATGACCCACCTCCCAGAATATTGGAAATAAAAGCAAAAATAAACAAATGGGACCTAATTAACCTTAAAAGCTTCTGCACATCAAAGGAAACTATTAGCAAGGTGAAAAGACAGCCTTCAGAATGGGAGAAAATAATAGCAAATGAAGCAACTGACAAACAACTAATCTCAAAAATATACAAGCAACTCCTACAGCTCAACTCCAGAAAAATAAATGACCCAATCAAAAAATGGGCCAAAGAACTAAATAGACATTTCTCCAAAGAAGACATACAGATGGCTAACAAACACATGAAAAGATGCTCAACATCACTCATTATCAGAGAAATGCAAATCAAAACCACTATGAGGTACCATTTCACACCAGTCAGAATGGCTGCGATCCAAAAGTCTACAAGTAATAAATGCTGGAGAGGGTGTGGAGAAAAGGGAACCCTCTTGCACTGTTGGTGGGAATGCAAACTAGTACAGCCACTATGGAGAACAGTGTGGAGATTCCTTAAAAAACTGGAAATAGAACCACCTTATGATCCAGCAATCCCACTGCTGGGCATACACACTGAGGAAACCAGAAGGGAAAGAGACATGTGTACCCCAATGTTCATTGCAGCACTGTTTATAATAGCCAGGACATGGAAGCAACCGAGATGTCCATCAGCAGATGAATGGATAAGAAAGCTGTGGTACATATACACAATGGAGTATTACTCAGCCATTAAAAAGAATACATTTGAATCGGTTCTAATGAGGTGGCTGAAACTGGAGCCTATTATACAGAGTGAAGTAAGCCAGAAAGAAAAACACCAATACAGTATACTAACACATATATATGGAATTTAGGAAGATGGTAACAATAACCCTGTGTACGAGACAGCAAAAGAGACACTGATGTTTAGAACAGTCTTATGGACTCTGTGGGAGAGGGAGAGGGTGGGAAGATTTGGGAGAATGGCATTGAAACATGTAAAATATCATGTATGAAACGAGTTGCCAGTCCAGGTTCGATGCATGATACTGGATGCTTGGGGCTAGTGCACTGGGACGACCCAGAGGGATGGTATGGGGAGGGAGGAGGGAGGAGGGTTCAGGATGGGGAACACATGTATACCTGTGGCGGATTCATTTTGATATTTGGCAAAACTAATACAATTATGTAAAGTTTAAAAATAAAATTAAAAAAATAAATTAAAAAAAAAAGAAAAGAAAATTAGAGATACCAAGGGAACATTTCATGCAAAGATGGGCTCGATAAAGGACAGAAATGGTATGGACCTAACAGAAGCAGGAGATATTAAGAAGAGATGGCAAGAATACACAGAAGAACTGTACAAAAAAGATCTTCACGACCCAGATAATCACGATGGTGTGATCACTGACCTAGAGCCAGACATCCTGGAATGTGAAGTCAAGTGGGCCTTAGAAAGCATCACTACGAACAAAGCTAGTGGAGGTGATGGAATTCCAGTTGAGCTATTTCAAATCTTAAAAGATGATGCTGTGGAAGTGCTGCACTCAATATGCCAGCAAATTTGGAAAACTCAGCAGTGGCCACAGGACTGGAAAAGGTCAGTTTTCATTCCAATCCCAAAGAAAGGCAATGCCAAAGAATGCTCAAACTACCACACAATTGCACTCATCTCACACGCTAGTAAAGTAATGCTCAAAATTCTCCAAGCCAGGCTTCAGCAATATATGAACCGTGAACTTCCTGATGTTCAAGCTGGTTTTAGAAAAGGCAGAGGAACCAGAGATCAAATTGCCAACATCCGCTGGATCATGGAAAAAGCAAGAGAGTTCCAGAAAAACATCTATTTCTGCTTTATTGACTATGCCAAAGCCTTTGACTGTGTGGATCACAGTAAACTGTGGAAAATTCTGAAAGACATGGGAATACCAGACCACCTGACCTGCCTCTTGAGAAATTTGTATGCAGGTCAGGAAGCAACAGTTAGAACTGGACATGGAACAACAGACTGGTACCAAAGAGGAAAAGGAGTACGTCAAGGCTGTATATTGTCACCCTGCTTATTTAACTTCTATGCAGAGTACATCATGAGAAATGCTGGGCTGGAAGAAGCACAAGCTGGAATCAAGATTGCCGGGAGAAATATCAATAACCTCAGATATGCAGATGACACCACCCTTATGGCAGAAAGTGTAGAGGAACACAAAAGCCTCTTGATGAAAGTGAAAGTGGAGAGTGAAAAAGTTGGCTTAAAGCTCAACATTCAGAAAACGAAGATCATGGCATCCAGTCCCATCACTTCATGGGAAATAGGTGGGGAAACAGTGGAAACAGTGTCAGACTATTTTTTTGGGCTCCAAAATCACTGCAGATGGTGACTGCGGCCATGAAATTAAAAGATGCTTACTCCTTGGAAGGAAAATTATGACCCACCTGGATAGCATATTCAAAAGCAGAGACATTACTTTGCCAACAAAGGTTCGTCTAGTCAAGGCTATGGTTTTGCTGTGGTTATGTGGATATGAGAGTTGGACTGTGAAGAAGGCTGAGTGCCGAAGAATTGATGCTTTAGAACTGTGGTGTTGGAGAAGACTCTTGAGAGTCCCTTGGAGTGCAAGGAGATCCAACCAGTCCATTCTGAAGGAGATCAGCCCTGGGATTTCTTTGGAAGGAATGATGCTAAAGCTGAAACTCCAGTACTTTGGCCACCTCATTAGAAGAGCTGACTCATTGGAAAAGACTGTGATGCTGGGAGGGATTGGGGGCAGGAGGAGAAGGGGACGCCAGAGGATGAGATGGCTGCATGGCATCACTGACTCGATGGACGTGAGTCTGGGTGAACTCGGGAGTTGGTGATGGACAGGGAGGCCTAGCGTGCTGTGATTCATGGGGTCGCAAGGAGTCGGACATGACTGAGCGACTGAATTGAACTGAACTGAAGAAAGCCTTTTTTGAAATTTTGGGAATTTTGTTTCTTTTCATCAAACAAGAAGAAGTATGATTTACAAATATTTCAGTGACTTGTTAGTGATAAAATTAAAGTAAGCACAAAAAGATTTTTTTATCACTTAAAATCAGGCCAAACCCTGAGTCAAATAATAAAATTAATGAAAACAACAAAAACAGATGTTTATAATTAAGTAACAGAATTTCTTATTATCAAACTTTCATTAAAGGTTGAAGAAGAAAAGAAGAAGCACAAAATTATTGAAGTGGAAGTATCAGACAATGTATGTGATACTGCTGATGAGAGTGGATTGATTCAGCAGAGAAAGAGTGGAGGAAACAGGAATCAGGAGTTTGTTGCTATGGAGGATGAAGGTTCTGATAGGTAAGCCTATTTAACAGCAGGTGATTTGTTATTTTTCTGTGAAATAAGTTTGGATGTGAGAGTTGGACTATAAAGAAAGCTGAGTGCTTAAGAATTGATCCTTTTGAACTGTGGTGTTGGAGAAGACTCTTGAGAGTCCCTAGGGCTGCAAGGAGATCCAACAAGTCCATCCTAAAGGAGATCTGTCCTGGGTGTTCTTTGGAAGGACTGATGTTGAAGCTGAAACTCCAATACTTTGGCCACCTGATGAGAAGAGCTGACGCATTTGAAAAGACCCTGATGCCGGGAAAGATTGAGGGCGGAGGAGAAGGGGATGACAGAGGAGGCAATGGTTGGATAGCATCACTGACTCAATGGACATGAGTTTGGGTAAACTCCGGGAGTTGGTGATGGACAGGGAGGCCTGACGAGCTGTAGTACATGGGGTCGCAAAAAGTCGGATATGACTGCGTGACTAAACTGAGCTGAACTGAACTAAATTGAGCTATTGGTTGTAATGATCACATTTTACATTTTCCTGCTGCTGCTGTTAAGTCGCTTCCGTTGTGTCCGACTCTGTGTGACCCCATAGACGGCAGCCACCAGGCTCCCCCGTCCCTGGGATTCTCCAGGCAAGAACACTGGAGTGGGTTGCCATTTCCTTCTCCAATGCATGAAAGTGAAAAGTGAAAGTGAAGTCGCTCAGTCGTGTCCGACTCCTAGTGACCCCATGGGCTGCAGCCTACCAGGCTCCTCTGTCCATGGGATTTGGCAGGCAAGAGTACATTTTGCCAGGGATATAGTTATTTTTATTTTTTTGTCCTTTAGCCATAATACTAAAGTTAATTTCTTAAAATACCACCGTATTACAGTATTAGAGTATTCTGAATTTAACTGCCTACTTGCCTTTACCAGTGTGTGGTATATTTAAATATATTTTATGTCACTACTTAACATCTTTTAATTTCAGTTTGAGGACTTCTTTCAGCATTTTTTATGAGACAGGTCTAGTGGTGAGGAACTCCCTCAGCTCTAGTTTTTCTGGGAAAGTTTTTATTTCTCCTTCATTTCTGAAGCATAACTTTTCTGGATAGAATATTCTTATTTGGCAGGGTTTTTTTCTCATATCATTTTTAGTATGTCCATGGATGGAAGCCAAATTGTTGTTGGTGGCGGGGGAACTGATGAGGTACTGGTCTTTGATCCATAATGCTGAAATCACCCCATCATGTGGGTGGTTTAAAAGTAAACTGCCTCACCGCCCCCCCTCCCCACCACCAAATATTTCCTTGATTTTTTCTTTCATGGTATATGTGCCACATGTAATTTAAAAAGTCACCCAAATTAAGCGTTACTTTTTTTTTTTTTTAGGTTTTTTTTTTTTTTTCCTTTTTGGCTGTGCTGGTTCTTTGCAGCTGCAGTGCTTGGGCTTCTCATTGCGGCGGCTTCTCTTGGTGCCGAGTACGGGCTCCAGTGCTGGCTTCAGTAGCTGTGCAGCACAGGTTTAGTTGCCCTGTGTCATGTGGGGGCTTCCTGGACCAGGGATCGAACCACTGCCCCTCATTGGCAGGCAGACTCCTAAGTACTGGACCATCAGGGAAATCCCTAAATGAAGCATTATTGTATTTAAAAGCGAAACAGAAAATATAGTGTAAATCTAATTAGGACTCCCATGGGTAAGAGTCATTGTGTTTAGGCAGTGAACTCTAGGTTTCCAGTGTAGCCCTTGAGGTTCTTCCCAGTGTCTTTCCAAAGATGCACCTCTCTGCTTTCTTTCCTGTGTTTCATACTTTTCCTTCCAGGTTCCTAGGAAACAGCCTAGATGCCACGTGCCTAATCTTTGTGCTCTGTATTCTAATCTCCAAGTAGAATGATTTTCTCCCTTTTTTTTTTTTTCTTTGTAACCTTCTCTCTTCACTTCTTCTGTAAAGCCTTCCTTATTTCACTGATAACTTTCATATATCAACTCTTACATATTACATCATATCATAATTGTATATCTGTCTTTGAGGCAAGAATTTGTGTTTTCTTGCCTATGGTTGGTACTTAATAACTATTTTGTGAATTAATCCATGATTTAAGATGGGTAAGAGTAGGAATTTTACAAGAATTGCTTTTTTATTCAGTTGAATTATTAGAAAACATTGGCTTTTTTGTGGATTTTTTTAAAGTCGCAATCCTGGCGTGCATAGGAAGGAAGTAAAGAAAAAGGACAATAGCAAATGGACACCGGAAGAATGTGTGATTGCACCAATATTTGAAAAGACCGATTCACTGACTGGTGGTCTGCTGCGTGTTAATGATGACGGCATTTTAAGTGAAGTGGATCAGGATGATGACAGGTAATATCTACAAATTTTTTATTTCTAGAGGAAGAAATAAGCACTGAATACTTCTGGAAATGGAGCAGCATAATATAGTGTACAGGCCAAGACAAGAGATTCCTCAACTATAGTGGAAAACACTGCTGCAAGATTAAAGTGAGGACCAGTGCCTTTGGCCAGAAATCGTTTCAGTAAATAGTCTCCTTGAAAGCTGGTCTGTAGTGAATACATGTAAACAGCCCTGGAGGGAATATTTGCTGGGACAGGCAATAGAGAACTAGATGGTAACTGAAGAGGAATGTGGAGTTCAAAGGAGTTTCTTGTTTTATGTTAAGATGGGAGCTTTTAGAGGATGTATGCTGTTAGAAATGAGCCAGAAGAGGACTTGTTTATTGAGTTAATCTTGTTTGCATTTCCAATATTAGAAAGCTTATTGATTGTATTACATTATCTTTAAACTATTACAGTAAACTAATTGTACATAATACTTCTGTTATATATAGTTTTATGGTAAGGGCTTGTTTGTTGGTTCTGAAGTGTAATATTCCTATGTAATTGTATGTGTAGATGATTAGTTCAGTTAATTCTATCCTACATAGATTTTAAAAAATTATATAATCATGAACTTACAAACACTTAGGCTATGCTGAATAGGATTTGATCATTCCTTGATGATTCTAGTTGATCGTAACATCGTGAGTAGCTATGATTTTGTAAGGTACTCTGAAACATTACATCATATCAACATCATAGTTGTTTATAGATTCTAAGGAAAAGGGAAAAATTTTGTTTATATTCAACAGAAAAAAAAACTACTAACAATCTTTCACAAATTATTAATTTTGGTTTATAAAGTTCTAAATTAGAAAAACTATGCTTCCCATAGTAAGAGTGTTATTAACACATATTGTGTATTCAATAAGTGTATATCAGATTCACGAATAAACAGCAGAATGGTTGAATGAATGCCTACTGATAAATTTCTTTACAAAAGCAAGTGTTTAGTGAAAGTAGGTTTCCAATATTGCCTACCTCTAAAGTCTTTTTATTTTTTGAGAAACGTGTTAAGATTCAGAAAGTATTATTTATAGTTATAACTGGACATGGAATAATAATATAGATTCATTTGCTATCATATTCCTTAAGACTTATTTAAATATTACTTTCTCAGCATATTTTCGAACCGCAGTGTTGAAGCTAGATTTCCTGAGTTTGAACTCTGGATCTGTTGGTGACCTGCTCTGTGGGCTTGGGCAACTTACTCAGCCTTTCTGTGCTCCGTTTCTTCCTATGGAGAGGACCTAATGTATTACCTACCTCCCAGAATGTTTGTGAGGATTAAAATGCCGTTAAGACATATAAAGTGCTTATAATAATGCATAGCAGTTGCATAGGAAGTCCTCAGAAGGCTAATATCATGGTTATTAAAAATGGGCTTCTTTCTTATAAGGACTTAAGGAATACGTCCCAGATAGGTTTTATTGCTGCAAAACATAGTTCTTATTGAAAATAACAACTGCAAGAAATCCTGGTATACTGGTTCACTTCACATAATGCAAGTAATGTTGTGTTTTTCCTTTTCTTTGATCTAAATTAAATGTTTTATTAGTGTTATAAATGTATTTTGTTTGTCCTTTAATGTTACTCTTCTTTATTGTTTTAATCCTTTTATAAAAAAATACTTACCAATGCAAATGCAAAGATTTTATATAAAAAACAAAGTTTAGGTATTTGTATTTTTAAGTATTTAATATTAGCCTGAAAAGAATCATTTGTTTTTTCAGGCCTGCAAAGAAAACATCTAATGAAAATAACAAAGTATAGTCAAAAAGTTAACTATAAAAATATTTTCCTAGTAAAAAATACTTTGTAAAAGGAATAGTAGCAAAATATAAAATCTTCCTTTGTTGTAGAGACATATACTTTGGCAACTTAGTTTAGAAACACTATTGATAAAGTTATCCTTTTGATAAAAAAATCTGTCCTTTTAAAAACTGTTTTTGCTTTAATAAAGATACATTTATCACCTTTGTACAATTAGTATGTTCTATAAATATTTTAAGGACATTATGAAATAGTATTATTTATGTGTAGGTCAAAGAACAAATTAATTCTGTGGATGACCGTGATGACTTAACTCAGTCATCTGAAACAGCTTCCGAGGATGGCGAGTTGCTTTACTGTAAGAATTCCATGTTGCTAATTGAACAACTTAACACAGGGTGTAAAGGTAGGACTGCAGTGTAAATATAAATACAAAGCCTGTTTGTGTATGGTGTAGTAGTAATATATGTCTAGTACTGCTCTAGAGCCAGGGATATGTTACAGTGCTGTGCATCTCAGAAGTAGGTTCTGTATTAAAAGAACATGAACGTGAGTGTATACTCTGCACCACAGGCCTATGATCATTCTCACTCACTGTACCTTCTGTTGACTCTTCTTTCCTGTGCCTTCATCCAAGGTCAGGTTAGCATCACTTTCCTCCTGGAATAACTGAAATAATCTCAGAACTTCTTTCCCTGCCATTCTACCTCCCGGAACCTCAGTCCACACAGAAACTATAATGATTATCTATTTTTAAAAATTCACATCTCAGATCCAAGGGTTATTTAGATCCGTGTGATTTAGTTTCCAAATATTGAGAGTTTTCCAGAGATCCTTCTGTGCTCTTGCTTCTTGTGATTTGATAGGTGCATCCAGAGGGACCCTGGGGCTAGGGCTGATTATTTCCTGCCTCGGAGGCAAGACCTTACTGACTACCCTGTTCATTCTACTGTAAGGAGAAGTTTTTCCAGCCTGGCTCATGAGAATAGATAGAATTCCTGGGACTGAGTGAGCACCAGTCACAGGTTCCTATAGTCTTTTCAGATGGTTTCTCCCTGGTCTCAGGTGGTTTCTCCCAGATGGGTGCTGTTTGTTCCTCTGCTGAATACCCAAGGGGCTCCTCCTCAGATCTCCAGGGTCCTTTTTCTCTCTGTTCCACTCTCTCCTCTCCGTGGTTCTGATCTGTGATCTCTGCCCACTTTGGTTTCACCAGACTGTCAGCTTCATCACCTCCTGTCAGGGAGTCTGGCTGACTCAGCTTCCATTCCTTCTCCTCATGTTGGGGCCTGGAAATTCTCTCAAGGCAGTGAGATGGGGCGTTCCTTAGGCTAACCTCATGTGTTTCCAGGATCATTGTCTTTCATTCCCTGAAGTCCTTTGTCATGAAAATCATTGTTTAGTGTATTTTGTCGGCGTCGTTTTTGCTCGTTCCACTCAGGAAGGTAAATCAGTAGCTGTTCACTCTGTCTTGGTTAAAAACATATGGCAGCTGGAGACTGTCCACAGTGTTGTTCTTCCTACTCTACTTACTACTTCCTGCTCATCCTTCATTTCTCAGTGTGACACCTCTTCCCCAGGGAAATCTTTCCTGGACCCAATCTATGTCAAGTTCTATTATGTGATCACAGAACTCTCTTTTCTTATAATATCCTTCTGAGTTCATAATTATTTCATTTATCTTTCTCTTCTACTAGACCTGAAGCTAAACAAGAGCCAGGGGAGTCTGTTTCATCTGCAGAGCTTAGAATAATGTCTTCCACATTATAGAGACTTAATATTTGTTCAATGTGTGGATGGATGCATGAACGTGAAAGGCACAGTCCTTTATACTCAAAACTTACTCACATAAATTTTTTTGTTGTTGTTTTTATCTTTGTTTTCTTCATTATGCAGATTCTGTTAGCTTGTTGAAAATCCAGGATACGATTCTTTCGTATGAAAGATTAGTGGAACTTAAAAAAAAGCCACTGTGAACTGCTTAGAGGAAAGATTAAAAAAATGGAAAGTAAGGTTTGTGGGCTACAGAAAGAGCTGTCAGAAACCAAAGAAGTGAAATCACAGTTAAAGCATCAGAAAGTGGAGTGGGAACGAGAGCTCGGCAGCTTGAAGTACTGTACATCTCACTTTTAGAGAAATATTTGAACTGTTGTTTCCTTTAATACTGCAGAGACATAGATGTGTTATAAGGACTAGCTTATCCTCTAGGATTTTACAGAGGAGAAAGTGTTACTAGTATTGTGGAGTGTGAAATTCTTGGAATAATATAGCAGGTTCTTAACAGTGAATGCTTCTAATAACTTAATGTATGTTTTTCCAAATCATCATTTTCATGACCGTACAGAAGTCCACCATAATGGAAACCTTATTAACTATTTAGCAAACTGACTTTCGGTTGTTTTTCACTTTTCTGTATTATATTTAATATGACAAGAAATGTTTTTCTATAAATTCATTTCTACCTTTCTAATTATTTTGAATACATTTTCTTTAATAATATCCTATTATTTGGTCAAAGTATGAGAACTTAAAAAAGATCTTTGATCTATATTTGAAGTTTATATTACTTTACATTCCCACGCACAGATGTATACAGTGGTCATTTTTCTCAAGACAGAAAAAAAAAATGGATGCAGTTTTATTCTTAACCCTCTGCATGAAAACTGTGAAATTATTAAGTGTTTTTCATTATATTTCCCCCTATTTTACTATTTTAAACATTATGTAGAGGGAATGAAAGTTATTGTAGCAGTGGATAATCTCATGTTTTTCTAAGAAGAGCTGTATGAGTTTTGCAGATTGACCTTAAAGCAAGAAGGAGAGCAGAGAAGAAATAGTGATATGTTGTATGAAAAAATTAGGGAGCAGTTAAGAAGAAAAGAAGACCAATACAGTAAAAAAGTTGAAATGAAACAGCAACTTGAACTCACTCTCAGAGAACTAGATACGGAACTGAAGACTGTGAGAAATGATCTGAATCAGGTAGAGCAATCTTTGGTGAAATTTTCAAATTTCTGACACTATTTCGTCAATATTATTTATAGTATCCCTTTAATTTAATATGTATTTTTAGGTTTAGAACAAAATTGTTATCTAAAGTATGAACGGTGACATTTAGAGCTTTAGTTATTAATTTCTTGCCATTCTTGGCTTCTCATAGATGCTCTGTGTATGTTTTCTGAGTGGAGGAATGGACATAAATCAAGCTGAATCATTAACATAATGGTTGGCATTTTTGATACATTAGGCAAAGTAATATTCTTAATTCCAATCCATGTATTAATTTTGGCTTTCTTGTGTTAAAATATAGGCTAACTTGCATTGACACTGTGAAGAAACTAGCTAAGTGCTTTGTAAAGAAATTTTCCTTCACAATACTATGCCTGCCTATGTTTTTGCTCTGTGATAAATTTAGCAGGCATTTAAATTAAGATCTGAGTTATTCATGTGGGAATAAAGATCCTTGTGCTTAAAAAGCCTACTTCCTGTAAATAGTTTTTTTCATTTTAAATTCTTCTCCTAAGCTTTTAACTTTTTTTTTTTAATGATATAGGCCCCAAACTTCATATAATGTCTTTCCAGGTTATAGAAGCACGAAATGACACTCAGAAGCAGCTTTCTCGAGAATGGAATGGCAGAATGTTACGGGATGGAATTCTGGCCAATCACCTTGCCAAACAAAAGGAGATAGAAAGGGCTAATAAGGAAATGAACTCTAAGGTATTTCCTGTAGTCATTTTCAAATATGTGTATATGTCTCTGTGTATGTATATATTTTAAAAACCAACACTATACATCATAGAAAGTGTAGAGGATTTTGAAAGCCTATATATCTATGTTTTGAGGACGGCAACATTTTCCATCTGTTGGATAAAGTAATATTTGTAATTCAAATCTGTTTGTCTGCTGCAGATAGGTAGTGACACATGATGGCCTCATCCAAGGAGAGGCCTTTAATATTTTCCATAGGAATTGATCTCAAAGTTTTTGCAACTGTCTTGGAAGAGCTGGCACCCTGATTGTGGTTTAGGCAAGGAAGACCGTGTGTGGTCCACCATCGACTGCGCTACCCGACCAAGTCCCTCTGCTTTGGAGTGAACGTGTTGGTCACTCCATGCACATCATCATCTTCAGTGTCTAAATCGGAGTCGGTTCTTGGCTCTGCTGTCATTTCTTTAACCAATACCCTATCAATGACCTTTTTACATCATTTACAGGTTTTCAATTTGTAAACACTGTGCCATCAGTTGTTAAAACACTTTTGAACACCTTAAAAAGTTGTTTCTATAGAAAAAACTTATAAAAGTCCCCCCTCCCCCTCTAAAGAAAACAAACTTTTGCTACTGACAGTAGATATTCTGGTTGTTGGTAGTGATGTTGTTTCCTCGAAAGATCACTAGGTTACTTTATCACTTCCCTGATGGTAAGGAGGAAACTATAGGCAGTTCAGAAGCCACATTTTGGATGTCATTCTTCTACTTGTGAGAAAATGAGCACTCTGCTCTGTGAGTGCCCTGTTTCCGTACAGGGAACTTTTGAAAACAGTGATAGATATGCCATAATATATATTAGTGATAATTATTGTGTTTTTCATTGTATTTCCCCCATCTTACTGTTTTATACATTATGAAGAGAGAATGAAAGTTTTTGCTGTAGCAAATAATCTCATGATTTTCTAAGAAGAGCTCTCTACATTTTACCTTATTTACCATTAGTATGTGTACCATGAGTGAAATAAGAGGCTTACTTTGTGTGTTTGTACTAGAGAAGTAACTGTGGTTTGATGTAAGAGGCCTACTAGAGTGAGAAGACCTGGTGAAAAGCCTGCAGCTTATTTATATTTTTAACTTCTTCCTTTCCAGAATTATAGCTAATGAGTTAATTGATATTTGTAGAAGTGCTTAGTACAGTTATCAAGAGGGATAATTCTTCTAATTGACTGTTAAAATGTTAGAAAGATAGCATAGTCTCAAAAAAGTTTTTTTTTTTTATGAAATTTAGTCTGTTTAAATATATATAGGGCTAAGGCTCTTACTGTGAGGTAGCTGTATAGGTTAGGTATCAGATGCAGTGTTTTTAAAGCTAGCAAGTAGTGTTGTTTATTGAATTATAGTCGATTTACAGTATTGTGTTGTTTCAGGTATTCAGCACAGTGATTCAGCTATATATGTATGTGTGTGTGTGTGTGTATATATACACACACACATATATATAGGGCTTCCCTGCTGGCTCATACTGTAAAGAGTCCGCCTGCAATACAGGAGACCTAGGTTTGATCCTTGGGTTGGGAAGGTCCCTTGGAGAAGGAAATGACCACTCACTCCAGTATTCTTGTCTGGAGAATTCCATGGGCAGAGGAGTCTGATCGGCTACGGTCCATGGGGGTTAAAAAGAGTCAGACATGGCTGAGTGACTAACACATGTGCACACTAACACACACACACACATATTTCTTTTCAGATTTTTCTTGTAGAATATTAAGTGTAGTTCCTTATGTTGATCCTTGTTGATTATTTTATATATCAGTTCAGTTGTGTCTGACTCTTTGCGACCCCATGGACTGCAGCACGCCAGACCTCCCTGTCCATCACCAACTCCTGGAGTTGACTCAAACTCATGTCCATTGAGTCTGTGATGCCATCCAACCATCTCATCCTCTGTCGTCCCCCTCTCCTCCCACCTTCAGTCTTTCCCAGCATCAGGGTCTTTTCAAATGAGTCAGTTCTTCCCATCAGGTGGCCAAAGTACTGGAGTTTCAGCTTTACCATCAGTCCTTCCAGTGAACACCCAGGACTGATTTCCTTTAAGATGGACTTGTTGGATCTCCTTGCAGTCCAAGGGACACTCAAGAGTCTTCTCCAACACTAGAGTTCAAAAGTATCAATTCATATATTTCATATATACTAGTGTGTATATGTTAGGAAAAGGCAATGGCAACCCACTCCAGTACTCTTGCCTGGACAATCCCATGGACGGAGGAGCCTGGTAGGCTACAGTCCATGAGGTCGCACAGAGTCAGACACGACTGAAGCGACTTAGCAGCAGCAGCAGCAGCAGTGTGTATATATTAATCCCAACATCCTAATTTCTCCCTTCCCATACCTCCCTTTCACCTATGGTGACCATAAGTTTGTTTTCTATGTCTGTGAAGCTCTTTCTGTTTTGTAAATAAGTTCATTTTTAGATTCCACATGTAAGCAGTATGATATAATACTTGTCTTTGTCTGACTTACTTCACTTAGTGTGATAATGTCTAGGTCCAACATCCCTGTTGCTACAAATAGCATTTCATTCTTTTTTATGGCGTAGTAGTATTCCATTGTACAAATATACCACATCAGATGCAATTTTTAAGTGTAGTCAGATCTATACATCTTTGGTTTAAGCCTTCCCAAGTTCGTTGTAATTCAAAAAAAAAAGCCTTTCCAGTTCTGAGCTTCTTGAAAAGTCTCTTGGGGTTTCTTTTTTACTTTCATGGTTTCGTTGTCTTCAATTAAATTTTTGAACTTTTGGATATTTCTGCTTGTATAATGTCTGAGATTTGTATCGAACCTTATTTTTTCCATTTGGAGACACACTTGGTGCAGTCTTTTCACTGTATAAACATAGAGGTTAGTCTTTCATTTTAGAGGAAATCATGAAATGTCACTTTATTGAGTACTAGCTAAAAGTCTCCTTTGTTTCACTTAGGTTTCTGATAGTTGTGAAGAAGCAAAAGACCTGTTGCGCAAAAACCACATGCTGCAGGATGAAATTGCCATGCTAAGACTGGAGATAGATGCAGTGAAAAATCAGTACCAGGAAAAGGAAAAGAAATATTTTGAGGACATTGAAATTGTAAAAGGAAAGAATGATGATCTTCAAAAGACAATAAAACAGAATGAGGAAACGTTAACAAAGACTCTATCCCAGTATATTAAGTATATTAAGCAAGCTTAATGCTCTGACAGCTAAGAATACAATGCTAAACTCTAAGCTGGAGAACAAAAAAGAAAGCAAATGAAGACTGGAAACAAAAGTGGAATCCTACCGTTCTAGACTGGCTGCTGCCTCACACGATCATGATCAATGTCAGACATCAAAAAGAGACCTGGAACTTGCCTTCCAGAGAGCAAGAGACGAGCGGTTACACTTGCATGACTAAATGAAGTCCGATGTGGCTAGCCTGAAAGATAACAACGAGATGCTTTCCCAGCAACTTTCTAGAGTGAAAAGTAAGTTCAGTAACCTAGAAATTAAGCTGAATCACACGAGAGATTCTCTCAGAGAAAAGATTTTGATGTTAGAACGTGTCCAGAGAGACCTAAGCCAAAGTGTCAAAAGCAGGAAATTGAACACATGTATCAGAACGAACAAGGCAAAGTGAATAAATATATTGGAAAGCAGGAATCCTTAGAGGAGAGATTATCTCAACTCCAGTGTGAAAACATATTGCTCCGACAGCAACTGGATAATACACAAAACAGAGCTGACAGTAAAGAGAAGACAGTCATTAGCATCCAAGACCAGTTTCAGCAGATGGTGAACGGGAGAAAGAAGGTCTGGTGCTGGAGGAAAGAAACAAGGAGTTAATCAATGAGTGTAATCATTTAAAAGAGAGAATGTGTCAGTACAAAAATAAGAAAGCAGAAAGAGAAGTGACTATCCAGAAGAAGAAATTCTCAGACTTCCTGAAAGAAAGTTTAAAGTGATTCTTGATTCTGGCTAAATGTTGAATCTAGTTGAACATAAAAAATACATAGGCTGTGAATCTATGGTCTCTAAACCAGCCTAAAAGCACACCTTGTATCCAGCAAATAAAAATTGGACCCAAGAGATGCTTTACTTTGAGTAGAGACATCGTATTGCTTATGAAATGTTAAAGAGATTCAGTTCTAAATTATTAATATAGATAGTGTTAGTAATTTACTCTTTCACTATTAGGATAAGGATTTTAATCTTTGTGTTACCACATTTCAGTATCATGATGAAGTGGATAAATGAAATGCTCAAACCTAAAATGAATATTTCAAAAATAAGTTTCAGTTACATGGATTACCTTGACAGTCAATTCCAGGTTTCCCAGATGCTATATTTTATATATTGTACTTTGGCTTCAGTAGCTTGTCATACCTTTCGGTCATATTTGTTGGTATAATTTTAATTTTATTTCTATCAATTTGAATTAATTTGGGAAAATTTCAGCCTTGAATCATTTTTTCTTATGGCCTCTCAATTCTTTAAAGGCATCTATTTGTCATTGAATCATAATTTGGGACTCGAGTTTTAGCCAAACTATTCCTGATTTAATCTTCCCATTGCTATTTATGTTATTTACTTAGAGCATTTTTACAAACAATTTGCACATAGTTCTCATTTTAAGAATCAATTAGTATCATTTGAATACAAGTTTGTTCACTAAAAATAAAGGATGGCA
This sequence comes from Bubalus kerabau, assembly GCF_029407905.1. Taxonomy (NCBI): domain Eukaryota; kingdom Metazoa; phylum Chordata; class Mammalia; order Artiodactyla; family Bovidae; genus Bubalus; species Bubalus kerabau. The sequence continues at coordinate 2,318,041 of NC_073637.1, read as the reverse complement.
GGATTCGTGAGCAGCAGTAATAGAGGGTCAGGGAGAGGGTTGTAGGGGCTGTGGTCTGGAGGCAGGTGGAGGTTAGGCTATCGAGGCTCCTTGAAGGCTATGGGAGCAACCTCATTTTTAAAATTTCATTTTTCTTTTATATTGGAATATGGTTGATTTACAATTTTGTATTCGTTTCAGATGTACAGGAAATTGATTCAGTTATTTGTACACATATATCCATTCTTTTTCAGTTCCTTTTCCCAGGTAGGTGACTACAGAATATTGAGTAGAGTTCCCTGTGCTCTCCAGTATGTCCTTACGGTTAGCCAAGGGCAAAGGTGGGGAGGAGGGATAAATTAGGAGTTTGGAATTAATATAGACATACTACTGGATATAAAATAGATAAGCAACAAGGGAATGGCCTCCTTTTTCTGCTGAGGTAGGAATCTATTGGAAAGATCTGAGCACTGGTTGGAATATGTGAAGATCTCTGAGTTAATCGAAACTTCTAATAAAAAAGGAAGGGAAAATGTTTCCACAGTGTGGAATTTTCCATCACTTTTCCCACCTACACACTCATTTCTTTCTGGACATTAGGTGGTGAAGCTCTGAAGATTTATTGGGAGGGAAAGGGCGTGGACAGTGGGGCCACATCTGTTGTCTGAGTAACTTAATATCAGGAAGGCTGGAGGGTGGCCCCTTCTGTGTCTGTAACCAAACTCAGTGAGGAGGAAAAAGAAGGTGAGTTGCTGTCTGTGGTGATAATTTTCAAAGTCCATATGTTGGAGTTATTTATTATTAACATAATGTAATAGTAAAGTGATTTGATAAACTCAGTGACAGAGCATCTTATTAGGCAGGTGTGAGACAACTTCAACAAGAACTGGCTGATACCCTTAGAAAGCAGTCTATGTCAGAGGCGTCAGTGGACGTCTTGTCACGTTATCGTGCCAACTTAGAAGTTGAGGCGCAGGATTTAAAGAAGTTATGTCAACTCACAAGTCAGGTATGTATGAAATTGAATGTGTTGATTATTTATATGTAGGATAAAGTGTTTTAGGACACTCGTTTTCATGGACAGCTTTCTTTTGTATTTTCATTGCAAGTAATTTACTACAAATTTATTATCTTTATAATGCACTCATTTCTAAAACTTGACTTTCATTCTGCCATTTGCATTATATATATATTTTTCTTATATTATTTACCCTTAGGAAAGTTAAGAATTGTGCAGCATTCTTCACTGAAGTTGAGAGACTGTTTCTTTGAAACAATACTTTTTTGTGTGTGATACCTGTATTGCCATAAGGCAAGCCAGATAAAATCAGAGGATGTTTAATGGAATGTTTCAGGAAAATATCATTTCTCATTTTCACTTATGTCAATGACTGTAGAGTTTTATTTTTATATATATATATATATATATATATATATATATATATATTTCATGGCTTTCAGAATAACTTGTGTGGAAAGGGTATTATACAAACTAGTTGAAGTTAGGCATTGCCTTCTTTTCATTTTAGATATATTATAAAAGCCTGGAGGTACTCAGATGGTGTATAGTATGTACATCCAAAATAGAGAATTAAGAAGATTATTTAGATCCTGCCATTGGATTTTTTAAAAAAGCTATTGAAATATAATTCACGTATCATACAATTCACCCACTGAAAATGTGTAGTTCACTCTCTCTTGGTGTAGAAAGTTGTCACCTGTGACCAATTTTAGAGCCTTTCCATCACCCCGAAAAGGAAATCCTGCATCCCTTAGCCACCCCTCACGGCCCCCCATCTCCCTCAGCCCCAGGCAAAAACCAGTGCAGTATCTGTCTTGGTATTTTATATAAACAGAATCACACAGTGTGTGCTCCTTTGTGATTAGCTTTTCTCATTTGATGTCATGTTTTTGAGTTTCATCCATGTTATAGCACGTTATCAGTTCTTCTATTTCTGTTAATTGTCAAAAAATAAACAGTATGTGGCTAAGCCATTTATCCATTCACCAGTTGATGAAGCTTTGGGTTGTTTCCACTTTAAGGCTATTAAAAATGCTGCTGTGAACACTGATTTACAAGTTTCTGTGTCGACATGCTTTTGTTTTCCTGTGGTTGGATTTTATCCTCAGAGATAACTGGCTGATTTCACCTTTTCTTGGCCTTTGCTCAGACTGTCCTTTTGGTGTTCACAGTTTTGTTTTCTCTTGGGTAGTCCTCCATTTATTCGGACCTGGTGCCCAGTCTCTTCTCATCCATGGAGCTTTCCTGACTGTCCAGTTCTCACTGAGCCTTTTCTCTTCAGCCTTTCTCATCTAGTCTGTGAAGAATATTTTAGCCCTTAATTTTACATTGTTGTCCTTTTTTTCATGAGGGAGAATCTTGTCTAAGTATACATTGGTTTAACAGGGAATATTTATTGATATGCGCAATACTTGTCTGCATAAATGGAAAATATTTTAGCTTAACAGTTGTTAGGACACAACTAGGTACTTTTTACCATATCAATAATTTCTTCTTGGAGATACTGGTATAGTAAAACTGTTATGAAGAAACTAAATTCTATTAGTCTAATAGAATAGAATTGTTCAATTAAATGCTCATTTTTTTCCCTGACTCTGGAAGAAAAATGTAAATTTTCCTTCCTTCATTATGCAGCCAGAAGTGGGATTTACAGATTTCTAGCCTTTCACCACCTGTGAGGTTCTGGAGTTGGCTTCTCTGATATTCATAGCTTGTAACCTTAATTTTCTCTTCTGAGTACTTGCTAAACATTACCAGTTCCTGGGAATGAATTGATTCAGAACTTTGATTTAGCAGTAGGGTAATATTTCCATGGCAGTGACTTCACCCTTCCTCTGATGGTCATGTAAGTTCTGTGCCACTCCATCCAGGAGGTGCTATTTGCGTATTAACCCGTGGTCATTGTCCACTTAGTAGTACAGAGAGGAAGTAAGTTACAAATTATTATAAGTGGAGAACACTGCTAGTTGGTTAGTGGAGTCAGTGAACATTTCTGAAGTACTGGATGCATATGTTCTGGGCCTCATGCTCCTCCTTACTGCCACTTGCAATGGTATGGAGAGTGATTTCAGTGTGACTTGTGTTGAAGATGATTTCGGTTGGCATGACATCTGCCTGATATATCAAATTGTTTTACAGGTAAAATGCAGCGACCGTAATAATGCCAATTACAAACAGTTCTGATTCTATGCCACTTCATCTTCTAAATAGTTTGTGTATGTGGTTAGTCACTCAGTCGTGTCCAATTCTTTGTGACCTCATGAACAGTAGCACACCAGGCTCCTCTGTCCATGGGATTCTCCAGCCAAGAATGCTGGAGCAGGTTTCCTTCTGGCAATACTGGAGCCATTTCCTTCTCTAAAGTACAGTATGTAAACTCCACAATATAGTCTTCCAAACATCCCACTGAGGTTGATGCTACCATTATCTCCATTTTATGGATGGAGAAACTGAGATACAGAAAGACTAAGTGATTTGCTCCAGGACACGCAGCTCAGAACTGATGGAACTGTGACACAGGCCCACGCATTCTGGCTCCTGTGTAGCTACTGCTTCTCACACTAGGTTGTCATCAATAGCAGTGTTAGCTCTCGTAACTACTGGAAGATCTGTGGTCATTTACATATGTGGATATTTAAAGTGATGGCCCATGTGGAGCCTGGATTAAAAAAAAAAAAACATGTTTACCATAAGGTAGTTTTCTGTCTTTCCCCATTTGAGTAGTTTATAAGTTTATATGTTTATTTGAGAAAATCTGATTTAAAGCATAGATAATGTTGTGTTTGAGTGCTGGAGGAGAGGTCAGTAACCTGCAGAGGGCAGACAGGAAATATTTTCACTTTGTGGACTGTAAGGTGTCTGTTGCAACACTCATCTCTGCTGTATGGCAGGAAAGCAGCTGTTAACAATATGCAGACAAAAGAGACAAAAACCAATGATGGCGGATTTACTATGTTATTAGTAGTTAAAACAGTTGTTTTTTCTTTTTTTTTTAGTTGCAAGAAGCACAGGATCAACTTACAGAGGCTGTGAGATGTGCTGAGAAAACACAGGATCATGTCCAAAAGTACGATTTAAAGCAGCATAGAAAATAAGTATAAAGCAGATAAACAGTATAATATGAGAATAGATCAATAGTTAGAATAAGCACATGATCGTGAAGCTGTGTAACATTTCAGCTTTGAGCTGTTTTGAGATGCATAATTTCCCCCCATTATTTCCATATTTTGCACATTATCCACAAGTGAAAAGTTAAAGTTTTAATCACTCAGTCATGCATGTCTGACTCTGCACAACCCCATGGACTCTAGCCTTCCAGGCTCCTTTGTCCATTGAATTCTCCAGGCAAGAATCCTGGAGTGGGTTGCCATTCCCTTCTCCAGGGGATCTTCCTGACTCAGGGATTGAACCTGGGTCTCCTGCATTGCCAGCAGATTCTTTACCATCTGAGCCATCAGGGAAGGTGATTAGTCACAAATAGAAAAACAGTACAGTTGCCAAATCATCTACTTTTCAAAATTCTAAGAACCTATGTAATTGAACCTGCAGATGTTTGTTCAAAAACAGTGTGATATTTTAAAAATCTATGTGAAGGAATGTCGTGACAGTCCAAGGGTTAAAACTATGTCTCCCAAGGCAGAGGGTGTGGGTTTGATCCCTGGTTGGGAAGCTAGGACCCCACATGCCTCACAGCCAAAAAACCAAAACATAAAACAGAAGCAATATTGCAGTCAATTCAATAAAGACTTTAAAAATGGTCTACGTCCAAAAAAAATCTTAAAAAAAAAAACCTATATGTGAGAATAATTATTTTAAAATCTGCATTTTAGGCTTGAAATTGAAAATGCTGAGTTACAAACTACAGTCAAAAAGCAAGCGGGCAAAATTGAACCGCTTCAGAAAAACCTGTTAAGGACAAAATCAGTAAGTCAACCTCTTAATTTCTGTCATACTGAGAAAAGATTTTAATTTTTTTACTAGTAATATATAAGAATATGTTGGACAATGTGAAAAGTTTCATTTATTAGCTTATTGTATTTTTATTGATACTGCTTGCTACTAGTACTGTGATTCCTCTATAGAAGAAGTCGACTGAATTCATAAAATTAATGATTTTTATAGTAAGATTTTAATTTAAAAAATTGTGACAGTCCAAAAGCAATATTTTATATAGACCACAATTTTGTTTGTTCATTCATCTGTCAATGAAATTCCACCTTCTGACTGTTGTTAATAATGCTGCTTTGAACATTGGTACACAAACATGTATTTGAGTCCAGAAATTTGAGTAATGATTTGATTGAGAATTTTGGGTTTCTTTTGTAATCCAGATCGTTCTGTGATATTTTTGAGAATGAATCATTTTAAATATTGTAGTTTGTTCTCTTCGTTAAGAATGAATACTATATCTGTATAGAACGATTTTTCTGAACGACTGTATTTTTCATTTGTTGGATTTTTTTTTTTAAGAGATGGGGGTTGCATGGGAATTTTTCAAAGATTATTTTAGTAAGGTGTGACTTAACAAAACCTGGAATATCTTGAACCATTGATGAAAATGATTTTCGAGCATCTCTAGAAAGTAAAATGTAAATATAGGCAGTCTTTAAAAAACTTTCATTAACATTTAGTATTTTATGTGTATAAGTCTCTATTTTTAACAAATACATGTTGGCAATTTAAATTCCAGAAAAATGATGAAATGAAAAATCATTTTAAGTTGTTTTAAGAAAAGTCATCAATTTTGAAATCTGTTATTGGCATCAATCTGGTTTAAAAACTGTGTTTACTATAAATTCATATTAACTTGTGAATTCATGAGAAATCATATTTTTAAGAAAGAATAAGTCTCTCTAGGTATTTAAAACTAATTTTCTTAAATTGTTTTTTTCTAAGTCTGAGGATGACAAGGAACAATTAAAGAAATACATTGAATTAAAACAATCTCTGGAAAATAGCTTGGACCAAGAAAAGAAGAAAAACAGTGAGTTAGAAAAAGAGATCACTGGGTAAGATTTTAATAATTCTGATAATCTCAACTATGAATAAAAGTATAATTTTACTTTATTTAAAACCTTAGACACAAATTCATTTTTTATGTGTATTTTCATAATTAAACACATTATCCTATTTCTTTTTTTTTTTGAATTATTTTCTTTTTTTCTTTTCTTTTATTTATTTATTTATTTATTTTTTAAATTTTATTTTATTTTTTTATTTTTTTATTTTTTTTAAATTTTATTTTATTTTTAAACTTTACATAACTGTATTAGATTTGCCAAATATCAAAATGAATCCGCCACAGGTTTACATGTGTTCCCCATCCTGAACCCTCCTCCCTCCTCCCTCCCCATTCCATCCCTCTGGGTCGTCCCAGTGTACCAGCCCCAAGCATCCAGTATCGTGCATTGAACCTGGCGGCAACTCATTTCATACATGATATTTTACATGTTTCAATGCCATTCTCCCAAATCGTCCCACCCTCTCCCTCTCCCACAGAGTCCATAAGACTGTTCTATTTTATTTTTTAAACTTTACATAATTGTATTAGTTTTGCCAAATATCAAAATGAATCCGCCACAGGTATACATGTGTTCCCCATCCTGAACCCTCCTCCCTCCTCCCTCCCCACACCATCCCTCTGGGTCGTCCCAGTGCACCAGCCCCAAGCATCCAATATCGTGCATCAAACCTGGACTGGCAACTCGTTTCATACATGATATTTTACATGTTTCAGTGCCATTCTCCCAAATCTTCCCAGCCTCTCCCTCTCTTTTACTGTGGAATGTCAGCACAATCTGAAATGTTTTTGAGTGCAGCAGTGTTATACTTATCTGTAATGATTTCTAAAACAGTAACAACCGTGCCTCTGCATATAGTAATGTCACTCTCTTCCTCATCATCTATGCTGAATTTTTACTTCTGCAAAGTTTCTTTGTTCTTTTTGGTAATCCTGCCTTCTTTTAATTGTGTTCCTTCCCTTCATTGTTTGAGTAATTTATTATCTAAAAACCTACCTGTGCTATTGTTGAACAACATTAAAAAGTATCTTGATTTGGCTTATATTTTCTTTTTGCCCCAAAATTTTAGTTATAAAATGTACATACAAAAATCTTTGTGTAACTTAAAGAATAATAAAATTAGTGACCATGTTTTGATCAGTAAGATAAAAAACTGCTTCTGTTTTTTTGCTGAGTACAGTTAATCCTCATCATCTACAGATTCAGCCAACCCAAGATGACAAGTATTCAGGGAAAAAAATTTGAGAAAGTTCCAAAAAGCAAAACTTGGAGTGGTCTCAAGCTGGCAACTATGTCCATAATATTTATATTTATATTATGTATTTATAACTATTAATATTTAATGTATAAACACATTAATTATGTATTTATAATTATTAATATAAATTAATATTTATATTATGTATTTATAACTATTTACAAAGCATTTACATTGCATTAGATAATGTAAGTGATCTAGGGATGACTGAAAGTATAGGGAAGATGTGCTTAGGGAGACTTGAGCATCCGTGGATTTTGTATCCACGGAGTGTTGGGGGATTTTTGAACCAGTCCTCTGTGGATGCCAAGGGATGATTATACAAAGGGTTCTTCTCTGATTCTCATTAATATTTTTCTCTTTTAATTTTCTCTACATTGCTTTGCATTATGTTAACAATGTGCTGGGCAAGATTTCTACATCTCTTAAAACAGTCTTGAAGAGACTGGTACACTCTATCTCTCTTCTGATTTCCTTTCTTCTAAAACTCTCAGCCTGGGTTATTTCCCACTTAAGTCAGGCTCCAAAGATTTTTCTTTCTTTCTTCAATTTTGAGTGAGAATCTTGTTGGTTTTTTGTATCTACTTTCTTTTCCTTTTGTAGAGGCCGTGGTCAGTAGGAACAAACGTATCTTGTGTCTTTTCAAAAAACATTCATATATCGTATCTCTTCATCTTTAGCTTGAATACTGATCTCTGGTTTATAACTAATATTTAATAATAAATTAATATTTCACACTAGCATGCTAAATATTGACATTAACTTATTTATAAGAACTCATATATTACATATATCACACACAGTATATTTAAATGTGATAAAAATTTTCTTCATACTGTTTAAGATTAGAATTTAGTTATTATGCTTTCAAGGAATATTAAATTTGAACAATGAGAAAGGGTTATAATTTATAGATTTGTTTGTTTTATCTGAGGAAACATATATCTGTTTAATTATTAAATATCTTCTCTTAAAGAACTTACTTATTCTATACATTGCTACAGATTTAAGAAACTCTTAAAAATGACAAGAAGGAAGTTAAATGAATATAAAAATGGAGAGCTTAGTTTCCATGGAGATTTAAAAACCAATCAAACTGAAATGGATATTCAAATTAATATGCTAAAACATAAGGTAATTTTTAATCAGTTTTAGAACCCCCAAATCACTTAATTTGGGGAAATATAAATCATTCCATGCTTTGAACAGTGAAACACAGATTTGTCTATTAATTTTTTAGGTTGGACACCAGTAAAAAAGACAGCTTTTCCCTATATCATTTTGAGATAAAAAGGGCACACTCTTGACTCTCTCTGTCTTGAACCCTGGCTGGTGATCTGAAGCTGAGCAGCACAGCATTAATGACCCCAAAGCATCCGTTGTTTTTGGTGACAGGTTTGTTGAAATCTAATGAACATACCATGCAGTTCATTCATTTAAACTGTACAGTTCAGTAACTTTATTGTGTTTAAAGAGTTATACAGGCATTACCACGTTAGAACATTTTCATCACCCTCCAAAGAAATCACCCTGTGCCAGTTTTCCCTTCCTGATCTTCCCAGCCTGAGGGAACCGTGACTCCACTCCCTGACTGTGTAGATGTCCCTTTTCTGGACATTTCGTGTCAGTGGAATCACACAATATGGGAGCCTTTGTGACTGCCTTCTTTCATTTAGCATAATATTTTCAAGGTACATCTAACATGTATCAGTATTTTCTTGCTTTTATTGCTCAATAGTATTCTATTGTATGGATATACCACATTTTACTTATCCATTCATCATCTGATGGACCTTTGGGGTTGTTTCTACTTTTTGGCTAATGTCAGTAATGTTGCTGTGAACATTGATGTCTAAGTTTGGTGTGAACATGTTTTGTCACTTCTTTTGGGAATATAGTTGGGAATAGAATTGCTGTATTACACAGCAACTCTGTTTAATCTTTTGAGGCCTGCCATACTGTTTTCCAGCATGGCTGCATCATTTTATATTTGTATCCAAAGTATGTAAAACGTTCTCATTTCTATACATTCCTGTCAACACTAGTCATTACCTGTCTCTGTGAGTATAGCCATCCTAGCAAGTATGAAGTGGCATCTCGTGGTGTTTTATTTCTCTCTCTGAGGAGAGGACAATGAAGATTGAGTTCTAGATTAGTAACTACTCAAAGCTACCCATCTCTTTTAGAATTTCAGTACATTGAGATGAGGTCAAAAGTCTGATGTTGGTAAATAAACTATTTCTAGTTATTTCTTATAGTTCAAATCATATGTCTCATTGCTTACTAGTCTTCATTGCTTTCAAACTTGAGCAGAAATTCTAAGGAGTCACACCTGCCTATTTGTAAGAAATTGTCATTGAAGGGAACCCGAAAAAACTTCTTCCTGAATAGTTCTTAAGTCTTTCTTCTAGTTATTCGCTTCTTCTCATCAACATTGTCATTAAAAATCTCACCCTTTATATTATATTCCAGTTTATAGGAGATCAGTTTCTACCTGCATTTAAGTTATGCTTTTATTTTCTCTTTTCCAAAAATCCATTTTTCTGTTTTTTCCTAATCAGCTTTAAGTTTAGTGGCTTCAATAAACAACATTGGTTTCATTCAAAATCTACACTTAGGAAAAGGTGGCCAGGATGGCTGGCTTCTCATCCCCTCAGCTTCAGGTGGGGCAGCTCGAGGGCTGGGGGCTGGAATCGGGTGAAGGTGTGTTCATGCCCATGTCTGATAGTTGGTATCTGTGGTTGGCTGGACTTTGGTAAAGGCAGACAAGTGAAACACCTACGCTGAACACCTAGGCTCTCTTTGCAGCCTGGGCTTACTTGCAACATGGAGCCTGATTCCCAGGTTGAGAGCCAGGCAGAAGCTCTGCTGGCTTGTCTAACCTCGCTTTGCAGTTCACACAGCATCACTTTCATCATTTTTTGTTCAATAGGAGCAAGTCACTTATACTTGGCCTATATTCTACCTTATTTACAGAATAAAGTTTTTAAAACTAATGGGTACATTTAAAAACTAGCACAGTTACTCACTGGCCAAAATTTTTTATATTCCTTCCAGTGAAAAATACCCTTTTCCCCACCCATTCCCTCACAAGTCTCAGTTGTTAACAGTGTCAGGCTTAGGCTCAAGTAGAGGTCTTACTATCTTCATCAGGTACAGATGGCACATGGGGATGAGGTTTCTGGGTGTGTGTTGGGGGCCGGCGTGAGGCACTCCACCCATGGCAAAGGTCATGAGGAAGGAGGCTCGACATACGCAAAGGCAGGATCGAGCCTCAGGAGTCCCCGTGGAAATCCTCGAGCATCTACCCCCATAACCAGAGCCTGCCTACTTTACTACTTTGTGCTCTCACCTACACCTCTGACTTTACGGGGGGCTGTCCCCCACCACCTCTTTCGGAGAAGGAGTTAACCTAAAGCTCCAGTTAATAAAAACTCCTGGGCGTGACAAGAGTGTTTTAACCTACAAACTCCTCTGAAGGTTCTCTAGCCTGCCTGACAGGCTTGTCCGGCCACATGTGATTGCTCACAGCCTCCCAACTGTGAGAGGCACAAGATGCTTTAAAGCTTCTAAAAACAGGTTCCTTAGAAAAGTTAGAAAACCATTAGTATAAGTATAGTGGGCTGATTAGAAATTGTATTGGTGAAGGGTTTTTCATTTGTTGAGCCAACTCCATATCCCCTGCCCTTGCACACATTAATGAATATATAGAAGAAATAAGTATTAACCTTTGATATAAATCACGTTAGACCTTAGGCTAAGTAAATTCTTTCCTTAACTAAAACCCACTACACCCTCACCCTATAGGAATGTAACTTTATTTGGGTGGCGTCTGTTTTAAGAATAATCACCCTTGGAGAAATAAGTGTCCTGGTTGACTGACCACTGTCACAAGGAGAGGGTCATAAATTGTCAGCAGGCCCCCTGGCCAGAAGATGATGTAACACCCATAAGACCTCTGTATACATTTGTATGAAGCACCTGACTTTGATAAAAGTCAGGACTGCTGACCCCGCGTGACTTTTGCATAACATCTCAGTGTATAAAAACAGACTCTGGAAAATAAAGAATTGGGATCACTTTCTCAAAGTACTGGTCTCCCCATGTCGCTCTCTCTCTCACTCTGGCTGAGTCTCCATCTGGAGCGCGGAACCCGCCATGCTTACTAATTATGCCTGGGCTTCTAAGATCCGACCGGGGAGGCCTCAGTGTCTCCTCTCCTTCGGGAGAACGGAAGGACGCCTGTGGCCTCCGTAAGTGGTGCAAACTTCTTGTCTTGAAGTTTTATTGGTCTCCCGCATAAACCAAGCTACTCAGCCTCTTTTCTCCACTGAATTTTCCTACTGAGCTATCCTTATTCTATTACTCTTTATATCTTTGATGAATAAATAATTAAATAGGTCGCCGACACCGTCCCCGCTTTGAATACCCTGGATCAGCCGGGGCTGGACCCCAGCAGGTGTGATTTCTAAAGTGTGACCCTGTGAGCACAGCCCTCTCAGTACTAAGACTTGAGAGCTAAAGGGACAAGTTATCTGCCACCCACACCCCCACCATTCTGCTGAATGACTAGACTCTCCCTTTCAGAAACGGGAAACGGGAGGCAGCGTAGTCCATAGCAGCTCTGAGGTCCAGTTTGGTGCTGCCAGCTCTTTGATGAGGACTTGGTCCTGCCCATAGGAGTGCTTCTCCTTTGCTCTGCCCTCTGAGCTCTGTGTGCTGTCCTTTTCATAAGAAGTGACCTCTGTCTGTAGCTGAGTCATGGTTCTTAAGCCAGCTTCCTCTTTGTTGAACTTCTAAGAAAATCCCAAAGGCCTATTCTCATTTGTATGTCTTGGTCTCTGTTAGGCCAAGCACTGTTTTTTTTGCTTCCAAGATTCTCTTTAAAGATTTTAGTGTCCTGTGAATCGGATTGGGGTTCATGTCATTGGAGAGGCTACCCTCACAAATCTTTTTTGAGAGAAGCTCTGCACCGTGGGCTTCTTGTGAAGCTTTGTAGGATGATGCCTTTAAAATTCTTATGCCCTTAAGATCTTTAAAGGAATTTGAGGCACCATCTTAAGTCTTTCCAGGGTCTTAATGAAGGGTTTTACAGGCTTCACCTTTAGACCATATTTTCCTGAAAGCACCCTAGATTTGATCTTAGCCCAGAAGCTGTTTCTCTCTTTTAGCATCCTGTGACCACTGGACATGTGGAGATGCTGTAAAGGAGATAACATATATTGAACCCAAATATAATTGAGCCTGATTCCTTTATATTTAGTTGTCCCCCCCCTTTTTTTTGATAGCTTATCCCTCTGGTTGATGTTACTTTCAGCTGGATCATAGCAAGAGTCTCCTTTCCCCTGTGTTTCAGTGTCGTTTTCTTCTCTTGCCTAGAAGCTGTCACCAGCAGCCTCTTTAAGGGCCATCAGGATTCAGTCTACAATGTCATGAAGCCCTTTGGGTTTTCATTTCTTTCTCTGCATCCATTCAGATCTCACCTACCTCCAGGTTGAAAGGCATTCTCACATCTTTTAGTTATTTTTTAATGGCATTTTTAATATCAGTATCTATGCCAGGTATTTATTGCCAGCAAATTGTATAATAAACCACATCAAAGCCTAGTGGCTCAAAACAGCATTTACTTTGTTCACAAATTTGTGTTGAGGCAAGGCTCAGTGAGTGAGACCAGCACGTTTCTTTTCCAGTTGGCATCAGCTGGGATGTCGTGAAGGTGGGGACCAGAGTCATCTGAAGATTAGTTCATGCACATGTCTGGCAGTTGGAGCTGGTTTTTGGATGGTCATTAGTTGGGGGTGGTCAGTGGGGGCACTGACAAGGTGCTCAGTGTGTGGTCTGGGCTTCTTCGCAGTGTAGTGATTGATGCTAAGGGTGGGCTTTCCCACAGAGCATAAGTCAGTTTCCCCAGACTGTGTCCAGTAGAAATCAGTTACCGAGGCCAACACGTATTTAAGGGGAGGGAATTTCAGAGAAAAGTGTCAAAGAAGTTGTAGACAGTTTCAATACCACCACCTCCACTCACCTCGACTTACCGTGTAATCATTCTGTCTAAAGGAAAGTTCTTTGCAACTCGGTGTCACTGAAATTTGCACAAATTTTGTTTGTTGTTTTGTTTTGTATGTTCTGTTCTGTGAAAAGTAACAAATGGTTACAAAAATGAGGCTTTTTTTGTTGTTGTTGTTGTTCAGAAAAATGTATGGATCATCTTATTAAGCTATTAGGAGATGGGATTTCTTTAACCTTTTGAATTATTTTTCTTTGGACTGCAGTTCAAATTAGCAAAAACTATTATTCATAGTTCAGAAAAAGACTTATGGGATTAGAATCCATATTTATAAAATTTATTAATGAGAGTCTTATTTTCACAATCTTCTTTTGGGAAGCGTTTATTAACTCAGCCCTAGATAACTCAAGACAGTATCCCTCAAACTTCTTTAAAACATGGGGCATTAAGATGGGGGGAAGGAATAAAAGACATTCTACTAAGAGGTGACTTGTAGTCATTTTATGGAGAAAAAATAGAAAAGAGTGTAAAATCAGGTGCAAATGTTGTGTGACGATGATGACAGTGAAGAATATATTTTGTGACTCTTGGTGGTTTGAACTTCTTTCTTGATTCTCTGAGTAATCCCTGGTCCTACATTCTACAATACAGATACCATCATATCTATTTGATCCTGGGTTTGAGTTAGGCTGTGCTCAGTCCACTTGCCTCATTACCAAAGAGTATTGTTTTATTCTTGCAGATTGACGATCTTACAGCAGAGCTGGAAAGTGCATCTTCAAAAGGTCTGCACCTGGATGCAAAAAAATCAAGTTCTTCGAGAGGAGTTATTATCTATGAAAGGAATGCAAAAGAAATGTGAAAAACTACAGAAGAATAAAAAGAAGTTGGAGCAAGAAGTAGTGCACCTCAGAAGTCATATAGAAATGAATATGATAGAACACAGTGAAGTAGAGCAGTATAAACAGGAGATTGAAGAAAGGGCGAGACAGGATCTTGTAGAGAAATTAAAGTAAGTCAACCTATTTTTGCAGGCTAATTTGTTCATCTGTCATGTGCTTGAATTCACCTCGTTGTAAATTACGTTTTGGATCTATACAGCTTATGTGTTTCCTCTACTTCCCTTAGAGCAGTTGGTTTGGTAGTTTTCTGGAAGGAAGGGGGCACTTGTTTCTCCCTTTAAATATTTCCGTTTCCATCACACTTATCACCAAATTGACCTATCAGAATGATTCTCACTAGAGAATCCTTTCATTTATAAGACCAATTGGTATAAAACAAGACTACTAGGAGGCAAAGAAAATATTGTGGTTTAGAACTGGTACCATCCTCTTGAATTATGTTTAAGTTGTCTTGTTCAATTTTTAAAATTTTAAGTTGATCCTCTTGTTCTTTGAATTATCAGATTATATAAGCAACACTATAACAATAATTCCACTTTAATTTTATAATTCACATTTAATTCACTTCACATTGACAATAATTGTTTTAAACTTATGCTCTTTTTTTTTAACCTTTAAAATTGCTTTCTGAATCACTGACTCAAAAGTAAAGGGAGCAAATACCATTTTCCAGGTTAATGATTATTTTTAAAATGTTATCTTTTAAAATTTGCCTTAGATACAAGCAGCATCTCAGGAGAATTTAGAGCAGTTACAAGAGAAGAATAATGCTTCCATAAGAATTCAGATGGAACTCAGAATTAAAGACTTGGAATCTGAACTCTCCAAGGTGAAAACTTTGCAAGAAGATTCTTAAAAAGCAGAGTTGGAAAAATATAAGCAACTCTACCTAGTAGAACTAGAAGTTAGAAAGTCATTGGAAGGTAAACTAGACAAGTAAGTCAAAATACAGAAAGTAAATTTAGTTCGTTAATTTGTCTCTAAAGCCTAATTTTTATAGAGCGAAGTTCATGAGATTAGTAGGAAGTGAAAGCTAACTAGATGGTCACTGCTAGAGGGCGGCCTAAGACAAACTATTAATACGGTGTCCTTTTAAGTTTTGCCACACAGAGTCGGAAACGACTGAGGTGACTTAGCAGCAGCAGCACACTGCATAAAGGCATGCTTGTGAAACTGGGGGCAATTAACACAGGAGTGAAAGGCGGGATAATTCACAGAGTGGCTAGAAATAGTATGGTGACCTGACTGAGGGGGGATGTGGAGGATGGGAAGGGCAGATGGCACCTCCAGTGCCTAGTCCGGGTTTCCCCACTGTCTGAAAGCAGAGCATTCCTAGGAAGCCTTTCATAAGCCAAAGCAGCATACAGCAAAGAAGCAGGTACCCGAGGGCACGTTCTGCTAGTTGAAGCCTAAAATGAATATGCACAAATGAAACACAGGTGCTCCCATATAGGGTTCAGGGTTGTGGTGACTTGACACTGAGTTGTGGGATGTGGCTTCCAGGGAAGGAGCTCAGTGGGGCCAGTCTCCCTGCTTGGGGAGCGCGATGCCTCTCACTGTAAAACGTACACGGAAACTTTTTATATGAAATCAAAAAGTCTCTTCAAAAAAATTTGTTTTTGTTTTTTGATTATCAAAAACAGATGCCGACATAGGCCTTTCCTAGAAGTGAAGTAACATAAAGTAAACTTTGGAAAAGCAGGGGATACTTGTAATTGTTCCTGGGGCTGTTTTAGCTCTTTCCAATAACCCATTGACTTTCTTGTCTTCCCCTCTAGATTGTGCCTCTAGATGATTCCTCAGAGCCAAAACTTAATTTCTCTGAGGTCATGAGTGAAACGAGTGTGTATACAAGGGTGGTGAAAGCAAATGCTTGAAAGTGGCTTTGTGGGATGTGGTGTTTCTTTATCCCTGAACTGTTTCCTGGAGGCAGGTGTGTCCCAGAGGGCAGCAGGTGTCACTGTGAGGCCACCTCCCTTTCTCCCTGATGCCCTTTCTCTCCTCTCCCAACTGTGACTTTTACTTGAGGAGCCCTAGACACACGTGTACTTCTTTAGAGCAAGGTTACAGCTATCATTGTTTACAGGAGGTCTGCTCTGTGTTTTCAGTGTTCACACAGCTTATTGGGAATTCCATTTACTATATGGCAACTTTAAAAATGCAAATCATTAAGTTGGTGTTTTCCATCTTCCCCAGGACTCATGAGAGGCTGGCAGTGATCAGCACCAAACTTGAGGTGGAGAAAGAGCAGAACAAATCTTGACTCGGGCGTTCTTAGCTCGAGGCCAGTGCTGGAGCCCCCTTGTGTTGGAAATTTCAATAATCCTTTAGTGCTCAAGGGAAATCTTACTCCAAGAGCAAATGTAGGCTTTTCTTTCTTTTTTTTTTTTTTACTGATTTTTTTCAGTTGTCTTTGTTTATTTTTTTTTATTTTATTTTATTTTTAAACTTTACAATATTGTATTAGTTTTGCCAAATATCGAAATGAATCCGCCACAGGTATACCTGTGTTCCCCATCCTGAACCCTCCTCCCTCCTCCCTCCCCATACCCTCCCTCTGGGTCGTCCCAGTGCCCCAGCCCCAAGCATCCAGTATCGTGCGTCGAACCTGGACTGGCGACTCGTTTCATACATGATATTATACATGTTTCAATGCCATTCTCCCAAATCTCTCCACCCTCTCCCTCTCCCACAGAGTCCACGCCCTTCAAATAACAGCATGGAGACTTACTTGACCTAGGTTAGTTCTATTATCTTTTTTGCACTGGGTTTCAGATTTTTGATATGAATGATCCTTGTTTTTAATTTGGTGAACTTCTGAGTTATTTATTTGACTTAATGCACACTAAGTAAAAGCCATAATTAGCTGTGTTAATAAAGGAGACAGAAATTTTATGATTTTTTTTTGTTTCAACATTTCTGTTTTCCAGCCCTTGCTGAGCTAGCAACTCAGCATTTAGCTTATATTGGAAATGGCCTTTATCTTTTGTTAACAAAGGTTCATTTTGTGAGCCATCTATCATGTGTTTCTTAACTTCTCAGTCTGGTCACCTGCCGGGTATTTCCGCCACATAAAACCATTACTCAAAATCTGAATTTCATTTGCTTTGTGAGCAAGAGCACTTGTTATGTCTTTTGGCAATTTCTGACAATGTATGATTAGATCACAGAGGTTTTTTTCAGTTTTCTGCTTCCAGTTGTAGGTGTCTTAAGTCTCTTAAATCCAGTATATTTTTGTTCAACCCTTGAGAATTCAGATTTTATCTCTTTACTAAAATTAACTTCATTATAGGCTCTTTTCAACTCTGATAATTTGCAAAATTCTTTGCAAAAACGAGTACTATTTCCACTGAGTTCTTGCAGTCTAATGTCGTACCCTGGTTCTTTACATTCCTGTTCTTGGGGCCTAAAATAACAAGTGAGGTTACAATTGGCACTTGATTTTTTTCTTAGAGTCCTTTGATTGCAGCTCTAAGGCCCTTTCCTCAAAGAGATTCTTATTTGTGTCTTTGTTTCCTCCAAAAAGGTCTTTGTAGCTTTGATGTATTGATAATCTGACAACTCTTTAAGAGTTTCTTTTTTCTCCCAAGAGGCTTTTAACTTTCTGCACAGTGTACTGCCAGTCATTTCATCTTTTTCTGTTTGTGGAAAGAAGCAACGCCCCCCCCCCCAACACCCCCCCTCCCCGGGAAAATTCCAGAGTAATTACTCTCTAGTAAGGCAGTTATGCTTATAGATTGTCAAGGCACGTATTGAAAAATCAGGCTATAGGGACTGCAGTGGAGGAAGGTGATGAGGCCAAGAAGAGAGAAGGCTGAGGCCAGCAGGTGCCAGAGACAGGAACTGGGCCCAGAACAGACAGTGGGTCCAGATGAAATGGATTCCTGGCAGAGCAGGTTGAGAAAAAAAGTCCATTAAAAGTTAGAGCCCAAGATTTCCTGGTCCCCCAGGACTTCCTGCTGTACAGCATCTTGCCCTGAGACCCAAAGCTTAATTCCAGAATCAGGCAGGGCTGGTCCATCTCCAGATCTTATTCCAGCCCTGCTACAGCCAGACCCTCCCCTCAGCATTACAGGTAGCCCCGTAGCACCTGTGTAGGAATTAGAAACAGACACTCCTTCCAGGATGCTGTCCTGCTTCAAGATGATTGTAGTGAACGTCGCTCAGTTGTATCTGACTCTTTGCAACCCCGTGGTCTATACAGTCCATGGAATTCTCCTGGCCAAAATACTGGAGTGGGTGGCCTTTCCCTTCTCCAGGGGATCTTCCCAACCCAGGGATGGAACCCAGGTCTCCTAAATTGCAGGCAGATTCTTTATCAGCTGAGTCACAAGGGAACCCCAAGATAATAGCAATAAATGCATAAATCCACAATGAGTATGATATGACTGGTGCCCACCAAAGTCATGCCACCCACAACCTGTATAATCAGACCCAGTGGCCTGTGTTCCCTGCCTCCTGCAGTGGGAAGTCCTTCTCCAGAGCCCCTTTGTGCTTCTAACTCCTTACACTAGAATGTTGCTAAAAATAGGTGTTGCTTTCCTTCTGAGAAAGTCTCCAGTTCTTCATCTGCTGACCCCCTTCCTCCAGCCCCTGCCACTATTACTACTTGAGATAGAAGGTAAATTCCCAAGGTCATGAGTGTCCATGCTACTGCTAAGTCACTTCAGTTGTGTCTGACTCTGTGCGACCCCAGAGACGGCAGCCCACCAGGCTGCCCCGTCCCTGGGATTCTCCAGGTAAGAACACTGGAGTGGGTTGCCATTTCCTTCTCTAGTGCATGACAGTGGAAAGTGAAAGTGAAGTCGCTCAGTCGTGTTGGACTCTTAGCGACCCCATGGACTGCTCCTCTGTCCGTGGGATTTTCCAGGCAAGAGTACTGGAGTGGGGTGCCATTGCCTTCTCCCATGAGTGTCCATAGAAGCCCAAAATATTTAAAGGAGATAGTTAAACTGACATAGGAAATTGAGAAGAATTTGTTTTTGCTCATGAGGAGGAAGTTAAAGCGCTTGAGCTTTATGAGGAACTGAGCTTCATGAGGCTGGGTCCCCATCCCAGGTGCACATTTTAGCTGAGCTAGGTTATCACTGACACAACTCTGGGCTTTTGGGATGTCATTGTAAGATAAGTGAATTGAACTAGATGATCATGAGGGCTGCTTTTACATTTGCCTATCTATAGCTATCCTGTGATCATGGGTTAGTGACCAGAATGAAGTAACAGTTAGAAACTTGGAAAAAGGTTCATTGCTCTTCTGGGATGACATGACTTGAGAGAGATTGCTTCCTTGGGATGAATGAATTTTATCATACTACCAAGAATCAGATAAGGAGCCTAACATGTTGCTGGTTTCACATCAAAGTCAAGCTTTGATGTGAAGTATCCTTACAAGCTGCTTCTGGCTTGTAAAGATACAGATGTTGACTGCAATATGCATGAGCACTCAAGGTCTTAGGACAAGTCCATTTTTCCATTAAGGAAGTTTCCTTCTATTTTGAGTCTCTCATGAATGAGAGTTGACCTTTATCAAATGTGTTTTCTGCATCCATAGAAAGATCATGTGGCTTTCTTCTTAAATCTGTTAATTTCGTGAATTACATTGATAGATCTTCTAATATTTAACCATCCTTGTACTATTTTGGAATCATTCGTTTTAAATACACCATTGGACTGGGTTTGCTTATATTTTATTTAGAATATTTCCATCTATGTTTATAAACAATGTTTTAAGCACAAAAGAGAAATTTTTAGTCCATTTAACTGGAAATTACAATGGTCATTCCACCTATGTTTATAAGCAAGAGTGATTTTTAAATTTCTCTTTTTGTGCTGACCTTGTCTGGTTTTGGTGTCACGACTAAATAAGTCTTGTAAAATAATTGTGTAACTTTGCTTCTTTTCTGTTCTCTGAAATGGTTTATATAAGATGAAGATTAACTGTCCTTTGAAGTTTTATTAAACAAACCTCTGAAAATATCAGAGTGAACTCTCACTTGGGCAGGATGATGTCTGGATACCCTGGACAAACTTTCCAGTAAAACAACTGTGCATGCTAGAGTAAATTTTTTAAAATTATGTAACTGCATTGTGGAGGTGGCAGAAAAAGAAAAAAAAATCAAAAGAGTGAGGAAAGCAGGAATTTAGAAAAAGCAAAAAGCCATATTTTTCCCTCGGGGCATCTCACAAATTTAAATTTCAGTTTTGATACTTGACTGTAATGCAGGAGGATAGGTGACAAACCATCACAGAGTTTAGTAGAAGGCCTCTCTGTAAAGCTGAGCCTGCAAAATGCTAAGTCCTGTGTGTCAGGGTAAAGTAGAAATAAATGCACATCACACAAGTGGCCAGTAAGGAAACTTGCTTATCTTGACCTTGTTTCTGAATGGAGAAAAGGGGAGATGACTTCCCCGAGAATTTAAAACCAGTTTTTATTGGGGCACAACACTGCCTGGAGTGAAGAATATATTCTCTAGTCTTCTTTGCAATATGACATGTATGTTCTGTCCAGTGAAATCTAAGTGGAAGTGATGCATGTGTTTCATTCAGGACTTTTCCATGTTTGCTCATAAATGAGGTTAATTTTTGACGTTCCTTTCTTGGGCCGACCTTGTTTGGTTTGAGAGTTCTCAGAAAGGAAGAAAGGTATTCGAGTAGACAGCTAGCAGTCTCTGTTGCCCTGATACAAGAGGTGATTGAGACATGGGGTGTCACAGAAGCAGAATTTTCACATGAACAGGAAGGACTTTCCTTCTTTAAAGAAGATCCCAGCCCTGGGAGGCTTCCCAGGTGGTGCTAGTGGAAAAGAACCTGCCTGCCAGTGCAGAAGATGTAAGAGACGGAAATTCAGTCTTTGGGTCAGGAAGATCCCTTGGAGGAGGGCATGGCAACCCAGTCCAGTATTCTTGCCTGGAGAATCCCAGGGACAGAGGAATCTAGTGGGCTACAGTCCAGGTGGTCGCACAGAGGGTGCCTCACATAACCTGGCATGCCATCACACACCATTGCACACTCTTGTGTGTCCTCCCATGCCCTTGCACACTCTCACATGGACTCGCATGCTCTTTATGCCCTCACACTTGCTCACCCACTCTTGCACATCCTTGCACGCCCTCACACAGGGTTGCACATCCTCACACTTCCTTGCACACCCTTGCAAGCCTTCACATGCCCTTGAACATCCTCACATGCTCTCACACGCCCTCATACACACTTGCACACCCTCGCACATTCTCTTATGCCCTCAGATGACCTTGAATGCTCTCATACTCACATGTGTATCTCGCACAGCCACACACCTTGCATGCACTTGCACATCCTAGCATGTCCTCCCATGACCTAACGTGTCCTCAAATGCCCTTGCACACACCTTCATGCCCTCGTGTCCTCTCACACCTTATTGAACACTCTCGCATATCCTTGTGCACCCTCACATGCCCTTGCATACCCTTGCATGCACTCCCACACCCTCACACATCTTCATACACCATCAAATGCTTTCACATGCACATGCACACTCTTGCACAGCCACACACCTCCTTGCATGCCCTTGCACACACTTGCATGCCTGAACACCTTTCCCTATGCCCTAGCACATCCTCAAACGTCCACACACACCCCTGCACACCCTCGTGCTCTCTTGCACATTGTCAAATGCTCTCACACATCCTCACACACCATCCCATGACCTCGCATGCTATTGCATGGCATTGCACACCCTCGCATGTCCTTGTATGCTCTTTCACGCTCTCCCATGCACTCACAAACCCTCACACACTGTCACACAGCCTTGCACCCTCTTGCAAGTCCTCGCACATTCTCACACACTCTCGCCAGCTCTCCTACACCCTTATCCACTGTCACACGTTCTCACACACCCTTACATTTTCACGTCCTTGCACACACTTGCACACCTTCACATTCTCTTTCATGTACTCACACACATTTGCACATCCTCGCATGCTCTCGGATGACTTGACTCACCCTCACATGCCTGTGTATGCCCTAGCATGCCCTCGCCCATGCTCACACATCCTTACATGCTCTCACACGTCCTTGCATGCCCTCACATGCCTGCACAAACCCTAAAATGCCCTTGCCCGTGCTCACATATTCATGTACATCCTCACATGCTCTCGCTCATCTTTGCATGCCCTCACACGCCTTCACATGCCCATGCACGCCCGAGCAGGCAGTCACACGTTCTTGCATGTCCTCGCATGCTCTCACATGGCCTTGCACGCACTTGAATGTCCTTTAATGTCCACACTCTCGCAAATCCTGCATGCCCCTCACGCCCTTGTACAGCCTCACACACCCTCACATGTCCTCGTACGCTCTCGCATATCATGGCACGCTCTTGCACGTCCTTGCACGCCCTCACAGATTCACATGTCCTCGCGCACTCTCCCATGGCCTTGCACGCACTCGCACATTCTTGTACACCCTCGCATGCCACTGCAAGCCGTCACACACTCTTGCACAGCCTCGCACGGCCTCGCACACCCTCACATGTCCTCATACGCTCTCGCACATCATGGCATGCTCTCGCATGCCCTCACAGATTCTTGCACGTCCTTGCATGCCCTCTCAGATTCTCACACGTCCTCGCATACCCTTGCACACTCTCCCATGGCCTCACACACACTCGCACATCCTCGTACACCCTCGCATGCCACTGCAAGCCCTTGTACACTCTTGCACAGCCTTGCATGCTCTTCCACACCCTCGCATGTGCTCACCCGCTCTTGCACGGCCTTGCACATCCTTGCACACACTCGCATGCCCTCTCACGCCCTCACATGGCATCACAAATCCTTGCATGCCCTCCCATGCTCTCACAAGGCCTCACACGCCCTCCAACATTCTCGCATGTCCTCACACACCCTCGTTCACCCTCAAATGCTCTTGCATGCACTTGCACAGTCTCACACAGCCACAAAAGTACTCCCAAGCCCTCTCATGACCACGCATGCCCTCACACACCCTCGCAGGCCCTACCACACCTTTGCCCATGCTCATGTAATCTTGCACATCCTGGCATGCACTTGCATGACCTCAAATGGCCTCGCATGCCTGCGCACACTCCTGCATGCCCTTGCACATCCTCACATAAGCTCTCAAGCCCTCATGCACTCTCACACACTCTCAAATGTCCTCACACACTTGAAAGCCCTCACATTCCCTCACACACCCTCGCATGCTCTCATGCATCATCACATGCAATGCGTGCCTTCACATGCACTCAAACGCCCTAGCAGTCCCTCACATGCACTCACATCCCCTTGCACGTCCTTGCACCCTCTTGCATGCGCTTGCATGTCTTCACATGCTTTCATATTCCCTCACACACCCTCACACACTCTCACACGAATGTCCTCATACACTCTCGCAATTCTTTGCACACCCTCCCACACTCTTGCATGCTCTCGCATCCCCTCGCACATATTCACATACCATCATGAATGCTGTCGTGTGTCATCACACACTCTGTCACGCCCTCACATGCACTTGCACACCCTAGCATGCCCTTGCGTGCCCTTGCATCCCCTGGCACCCTCTCACACATGCTCACATGCCCTCATGTGCTCTCATACATGGCCTCGCACTCCCTCACATATCCTTGCATACACTTGCATACTCTCACACAGCCTCACACACCCACAAATGTCCTCACACATCTTCACAAGCCCTAACATGCCCTTGCCTCTCCTTACATGTCCTTGCACCCTCTCACACATGCTCGCATGACCTCACACGCTCTCATATGGCCTCGCACTCCCTTGAATGTCCTCGTACACTCTCGCAATTCTTTGCACACCCTCACACACTCTTGCATACTCTCACATCCCCTTGGACATACTCACATACCATCACACCCACTTGCACTGTCTCACGTGCCTTCACATGCCCTCCCACACTCTCGCAGGCCCTCACATGCTCTTGCACGCACTTGCACATGCTTGCAGTCCTTGCACACTCTCACATGACCTTGCATGTCCTCACACTCCCTAACACGGCCTCGCCTGCCCTTGCCTGCTCTTGTGCATCATCACACAGCCTTGCATGCCCTTGCACACTCTTGCTCGACCTCACATGTACTCACACACCTTCACACACCCTCACAAACCCTCACATGGCTTAACATGCCCTTGCAGGCTCTCGCAGTGCCTCGCATACTCTTGCACTCCCTCTATGTTCTTGTGTGTCCTCACATGCCCTTGCACATCTTTGCACACTCTTGCACATCCTTGCACATTCTCTCATGCCCTTGCCTGCTTTCACACACCATTGCACGTCCTCACACACCCTTGCATGCCTTCTCATGCTATTGCATGCCCTCATATGCCCTCGCACATCCTCCCACACTCTCACACATCCGTGCACGCTCTCACATGCCTTTGCACATGCTCAGATGCCCTCACACACACTCGCATGGCCACACACTCCCTTCCATGTCCTTGCGTGTTCTTGCACACCCTCACACGCTGTTGCCCAGCCTTGCAACCCTCACACATCCTTGTATGCTCTCACACGTCCTCACACATCCTCGAATGACCTCGCCTGCCCTTGCACACCATCACACACTCTCACACATCCTTGCACACTCTCTCACACCTCACGTCCTCATACACTTTCGCACACCTTTGTACCCTCTTACACTCCCTTGCATGCCCTCACACACTCTTATACTTCATTGCAAACCCTCACACACTTACACTGCCTCGCCTCGCATGCTCTCAACTCCCTCTGTGTCCTTGCATGTCCTCACATGCCCTTGTACACCTTGCACACTATTACACTCCCTCCCACTACCTCACACACTGTTATACTCCTCGCACACCTTTGCAGTCATACACTTCCTTGCCCACCCTTACACTCCCTCACACAGTGTCACAGTCATACACTACCTCGTACACCCTTGCACACTCTTATACTCCCTGGCATGCCTTCACACACTCTTATACTCCATTGCACACCCTCACACACTTACATTACTTTGCTCAGTCTTACACTTCTTGCACATCCTCACACATTCTTATACTTCCTCCCATGTTCTTACAATCCCTGAAATGACCACTAGTTCCAGGGTCACTCCCAACCTACCTTGAACCTGGGATCTCTCTTAAACTCCCTGGAACACCGTCTCACACTCTTACATTCTATCACACACCCTAGCACACTCTTACACTCCCTCACAACACCCTCACACACTCATACTCCCTTGCACACCCTCGCAGATTCTTAGGCTCCCTTGCACACTCCCTGGCATGCCTCCTCACACTCTTACACTCCCTCACACACCCTCACACACTCTTATACTCCCTTGCAGACCCTCACACACTCTTACACTCCCTCACACGCTCTTCCACCCCCTCGCACACCATCCCACACTCTCACACTCTCTTGCATGCTACGACACTGCCTCACACCCTCCTACACTCCTTTGCATGCCCACACACTCTTACATTCCCTTGCTCATCTCTGCACACTCTTAACACTCCCTCACATGCTCTGACGTTTCCTTGCCCACCCTCGCACACCCTTACACTTCATCACACACCCTTGCACACTCTTTCACTACCTTGCTTGCTGTTACATTCCTTTGCACATCTTCTTACACTCCCTCGCACACCGTCACACACTCTTAGACTCCCTTGCATGCTTACACTTCCTTGCACACACTTACACTTACAATCCCTCACATGCTCTTACACACTTTACCACAACCTTGCACACTCTTAAACTATCATGCTTTTATACTCCCTCACACAACCTCACATGCTCTTACACTTCCTTGCACACCCTCCCTCACCCTTACACTCCATCAGACACCCTCGCATGCTCTTATACTCCCCTGCATGATCTTACACTCTGTAGCACAACCTGACACACTTACACTCCTTTGCACACCCTTGCACACTCTTACACTCCCTTGCATGCTCTTACACTTTCCTGCACACCCTCACAACTCTTACATTCCATTGCAAACCTTCACACATTCTTACACTCCCTCACACACTCATACACACTCTCACTCACCCTTGCACACCATTACATTCTCTCATACACTCTGCAACTCCCTCACACACCCTCACACACTTTCACTCCATCATACACCCTTGCACACTCTTACACTCTCTCGCATGACCTCACACACTCTTACTCTCCCTCGCACACCCTTGCATACTCTTACACTCCCTTGCACACCATTGAACACTCTTACATTCCCTCTCACACCCTCACACACTCTTACACTCCCTCACAAGCCTACACCTGTGGTCATATGTACATAGTCTCAGGGTTAACCACTCTCAGACCATAGATATGTTGTCACAGGTTCACAGTCTCCATGGTTACCCCACCTACCAGACCATGTACCTGGAGTCACATTTCCAGTTTCCAGGGTAATCCCCACACCCAGACCTTACACATTGTGTCACTTGTCCACAGTCTCCAAGGTGAACCCTTCCCAGACCCTACACCTGGCGTCACATGTCCACAGTCTCCACAGTGACCTCACACCACCTACCCAGTACCTGGGGTCAGGGTGACCCTCTTCCCAGACCCTGTACCTGGGGTCACATGTCCATAGTCACCAGGGTGACCCCCTTTTCAGACACTGTACCTGGGGTCACATGTACACACTCTCCATGGTGACCCCCTCTCCCAGACCCTGTCTATTTATTTTCTATTTACTAACCTCTTACCCCTTAACAGTCCTTAGTGTTGGTGGTTAGTCGCTAAGTCATGTCCAACTCTTGTGACCCCATGGACTGTAGCCTGCGATGTTCCTCTACCCATGGGATTCTCCAGGGAAGAATACTGGAGTGGGTTGCCATTTCCTTCTCCAGGAAATCCTCTTGACCCAGGAATCGAACCTGGGTCTCCTGCATTGCAGGTAGATTCTTTACCGACTGAGCTATGGGGGAAGCTTTTGAGCTATGAGGGAATGCCCAGACCCTGCGCCTGGGGTCACACTTCGACAATATCCAGGGTGTCCCTCCTGCCCATAACCTGCACCTGGTGACATATGTCCAGTCACCAGGGTGAACCCGTTCCCAAATCCTGCACTTGGGGTCACATGTCCAGAGTCTAGGGTGACACTCTCCCAGAAACTGTACCTGGGGTCACATGTCCACAGTCTCCAGGGTGACCCCCTTCCAAGACCCTGCACCTGGGGTAATATGTCCACAGTCTCCAGGGTGATCCAACTCCCAATGTACCTGGCATCTGATGTCACAGTCTCCAGGGTGAGCCACCTCCCAGACCCTGCACCTGGGATCCTATGTCCACAATCTCCAGGGTGACTCTGGACTGGGGTCACGTCTACAGTTTAAAGTGTGACCCCACCTTCTATACCCTATATGTGGAGTCACACATCCACAGTCTCCAAGGTTACACCCTCCCAGACCATGCACCGGGAATCACACATCCAGTCTTCAGGGTTAGCCCTCTCCCCAGACCCTACACTTTGGGTCAAATGTCCACATTACCCATGTTGACCCAACTTCCCATACGCTGTACCTGGGGTCACATGTCCACAGTCTCCAGGGTGACCCTGCCCCCAAGACCCAGTAGCTGGGGTCACACATCCACAGTGTTCATGGTGACCTCCTCCCAGACCCTGCACCTAGGGTACAACATCCACAGTCTCTACAGAGGCCCCTTTCCAGACCCTACATGTGGGATCACATGTCCACAGTCCATAGGGTGACCCCATCACTCAGACCCTGCACCTGCTCTCATATGTCCACAGTCCCCAGGGTGACAGCACCCCCAGACCCTGTACCTGAGGTCAAAGGCTTCCAGGGTGACAAACATCCCAGACACTGAAACTGGGTCACATATTCAGTCTCCAGGGTGACCGCAGCCCACATCCAAGCACCTGGTGTACATGTCCACAGTCTCCCTGGTGAACACCTTTGCAGACCATACATGGGATCACATGTCCACATTCTGCAGAGTGAATGCCCTCCAAGACCCTGAACCTGAGGTCACATATCCACAGTTGCCAAGGTGAACCCGCCTCAAGACTCTGCACCTGGGTCGCATGTCCAGTCTCAAGGGTGACCCCCTCTCCCAGACCCTTGCCCTGGGTTCACACATCCACATGTTGACTGCTTCAAAGTACCTGCACCTGGGGTCACATGTTAAAATTCTCCTTGTTGACACCACCCACACCCCACACTTGGGTTCACATGTCCACAGTCTCCAGTGTGACTACATCTTACCAGATTCACAAGTCCACATTCATCAGGGTGACACCCTCCCAGAGCCTCCTTGGTGTGACCCCTTCCCAGACCTGGGATGTTGGGTCACATGTCCACTGTCCCCAGGGTAACCCCACCTCCCAGACCCTGTACCTGGGGTCACCTGTCTAGAGTCTAAAGGGTGACCCACTTCCCAGAGCCTGCACCTGGGGTCACATGTAAACAGTCTCCAGGATGAAACCACCTCCAGACTATGTACCTGGGGTCACATGACCACAGTGCCCAGTGTGACATTTCCTCCCAGTCCCTGCACCTAGGGTTGCCCATCCACAGTCTCCAGGGTGAACCTCTCCCAGATCATACACCTGGAGTAACATGTCTACAATCCCCAGAGTGACAACACTTCCCAGACCTTACACCTAAGGTCCCATGTCCACAAGATCCAGGGTGACCCCCTCCCACACCCTGGACCAGGGTCACATGTCTACAGTCTGAAGTGTGACTCCACCTCCCAGAAACTGCATGTGGGGTCACACATAAACAGTTTCCAGAGTAACCTCTTCTTGACCCTGTACCTGGGGTCAAATTCCTGTGGTATCCAGGGTGACTCCTTCCCAGACCATATACATGGGATCACATGTCCACAGTCTCTAGTATGAGCTAAAATCCAGACTTTGTACCTGAGGTCTCATGACCACAGCATCCTGCTTGACACCACCTCCCAGTCCCTGCACTTAGGGTAACATGTCCAGTCTCCAGGGTAACCCCCTTCCAGACCATTCACCTGATGTAACATGTCTACAATCCCCAGAGTGACCCCACGTCCCAGATCCTGCATCTGGGATCACAATCCACAGTATGCAGGGAAAGCCCCTCCCCAGACCCTGCACTTTGGGTCACACGTCCATAGTCCTCAGGGTGACCCCACCACCCAGACCCAGTAACCAGAAACACCTGCACACAATCTTCATGGTAACCCCACCTCCCAGACCCTATATCTGGAATTTCACGTCCATAGTCTCCATGATGAACCGCTCCCAGACCATGCACCTGGGATCACACACCCACAGTTTCCAGGGTGACCTCCTTTCCCCCTGCACAGGGGGTTATATGACCACAGTCTCCACTTTCATACCCCACATCAGATCCTTTACCTGGTGTCACATGGCCACAGCTTCCCTGGTGAACCCCTTCATAGACCCTATTCATAGGGGCACATGTCCATAGTCTCCAGGGTGAACCCTCTCCCAGACACTTCACCTGGGTTCACACGTCCACATTCTCCATAGTGACCCCACCTCCCAGACACTTCACCTGGCTTTACACATCCACAGGCTCCAGGGTCAGCCTCTACCCCAGGCACTGCATTTTGGGTCACCCGTCCACTTTCCCCAGGGAGAAAACACCTCACAGAACCTGCACTTGGGGTCATATATCCACAGTCTCCACAGAAATCCCTCTCCCCAGACCCTGCACCTGGTGTTAGATGGCCACAGTCCAGGGTGACCCCTACTCCCATACCTTTCACCTGGGGTCACACATCCACAGGCTAAAGGGTGACCCCTTTGAAATACAAGCACCTGGGGTCAAATGTCCACAGTCTCCTTGGTGACACCTCACCCAGACACTGTACCTGGGGTCACATTTCCAGTTTCCAGGGTACCTGCCTCTCCCAGACCCTACACCTGGGGTCACGCTTCCACATTCTCCATGGTGACCCCACCTCACCAGAACTTTTACCTCTGGTCACATTTCCAGTCTCCAGGGTGACCCCCTCCAGACCTGTACCTGTGGATACAGACCATAGACTTCACGGTGACACTACCGCGTCAGTCTGAGCACCTGGGATGACACGGCCACAGTTCCCATTGTGAGCTCCCCTCCCAGACCCTACCCTTATGTTACATGTCCACAGTTTCCAGGGTGACACCCTCCCCGAACCTGTATCTGAGATCACATGTCTTCAGTCCCAAGGGTGACCTCTCCCAGGCACTGTACTTGGGGGTCACATATCCAGTCTCTACCGTGTGCATTCTCCCAGACCCAGTACCTGGTGACACACATCCATGTCTCCCAGGGTGAGCCCCTTCCATGACCCAGCACCTGGGCTCACAGGTCCAGAGCCCCCAGGGTGACCCCTCCTCCCAGACCCTGTCCCTGATGTCACATGTCCACACTCACCAGTGTGATTTCCCTCCCAGACCATGTACTTGGGGTCACACGTCCAGTCTCCAAGGTGACCCCTCTCACACAGCCTGCACCTGGAGTTACACGTGAATAGTCTCCAGGGTGACACCCTTCCCAAACACTGTACCCGGGGTCACGTATCCAGTCTCCAGGGTGACAACTCCCTAACACTGCACCTGGGTTCACATATCCAGTCTCATATGTGACCCCATCCAGACCCTGCACCTCAGTTCACAAGTCTACAGTATCCAGGGTGACACCCCTCCCAGACCCTGCACCTGGGGTCATACGTCCCTGGTCTCCATTGTGACACCCCCCTGCCAGACCCTGCACCTGGTGTCACATGTCCACAGTCTCCAGGGTGACAGTCTTCCCCAGACTGTATACTTGGGATCACACGTCCACATTTTCCAGAGTGACCCAATCTCACTGACCCTGGTCTGGGGTATCAGGACCACAGTCTTGAGGTGACTTAACCTTGTAGACCCTGCCCCTGGGTTCTCATGACCATAGTCTCCAGGGTAAACCCCTCCAAGAACCTGCACCTGAGGTAACATATTCACAGTCTCCAGGGTGACCCCATCTCACTGACCATGTATCTGGGGTCATATGTCTACAATCTCTTGGGTGAGACCCTCCCCATGAAAGGTTGTTGCTGAACCACGCAAAGACACCGGGATTCTTGGCCTCTGGAGGAGAAGAATTCAATCTGGGGCCAGAGACGAGGCTTGATTGCTTAGAGCTTTTGTGTATAAAGTTTTATTAAAGTATAAAGGAGATAGAGAAAGCTTCTGACATAGGCATCAGAAGGGGGTAGAAAGAGTACCCCCTTGCTAGTGTTAGAAATGGAGTTATATACTCTCTAATTAGTTATTACAGTGAATCAAAAAAATGTCTGGAGGTTGTAAAGACCTCACTAACTCCAATAATTACACCTTAAGATAACAGGATTAGCCAGAAGGTTTTTTCCAGAGACTGTCCTCAGGCAGGATACATTATTGTTACATAATCCTAAGGAATGTAGAGGGACAAAAAAAGTTTGTCCTTTCTTCCTCCTTGAAAATTCCAGACCCCTCTCTCCTTGGGGACCCCTAGACTTCTTATCAACCTGCCTAGGAAGTGACTGTCTCATTCCCCCCTTTTCTTATAGGAGAATTATGTTGCCAAGGGAAAGGGGCATCGTTTTCGTTCCATAACTACTTCCTGCTATTTAGGGGTGTGGTCCCTAAATTGTTAAGGCAACGTATTCTCCTAACCCTCATATTGAGGGTCTCTGATCCAGGGGCCCCAAGTGATTGCTGGAGGAGGCTGTGGCGCTAGTAGGAGCTTGGACAACCATTTGTAACTTAAAAGCCTTCATGCGACTAGAAAGAAATCCAATTACACAGTTACAGATGTAAGGCAAAATAATCATTAAAACAAGTTAAAATCAAAATTAAAAGTCATATTATGTCCATAGTTACATCAGTCCGTCTTAGGATTGTTAGATGTCATCAGTTGAAGAAGAGGCATCCCATATGATTGTTGTTGAAGGTATTCTCAGACTTGGAGAAAGTTTTTTCCTTGAAGTAGAGATGTCCACCATGGGAAGCCTTCCACTGATGAAGAGGGGAAACCTGTTCAGCAGTCACCACAGCGTAACCTGCTTTATGCTTTCCATCCTGAACAAAAGAACTGCCACCAGTAAATATTTCCATGTCAGGATTGTCTAATGGGGTATCCATTAGATCTTCCCAAGCTGCATAGTTTAAAGTTAGGAATTGGGAGCAATCGTGATCAGGTGTTTCATTTTCCTTCTCAGGAAGGAAAGTGGCAGGATTTAAATTACTACAGACTTTAAGCTTAGTTACTGGTCCTTCTAACAACAATGATTGATGTTTAAGAAGTCTACTGTCTGTCATCCAAATATTAACCTTAGGATTTAAGATTCCACTCACATCATGAGAAGTCAGGACAGTAAGGTTTCATCCATTAATTATTTTTAAAGCTTCAGGTGCTCATAAAGCTGCTGCCCCAATTACTCTTAGGCAGTGGGGCCACTCACATGAAATTGCATCTAATTCTCTGCTTAGATAAGCAATAGGTTGCTGGTGAGGCCCTCGGGGTTGTGTCAAAACTCCCAATGCCACACCTTTCCTTTCAGTGACAAATTAAATTCTGACCCTGTGGGCAAGCTCAGAGCTGGAGCTTGCAGGAGAGCAGTCTGAAGAACCTTAAAAGCCTTTTGAGTATCTGGAGACCAAACCAGTTTGTCGGTTTGGGCCTGCTGAGTTTCAGCTATAAGTTTATATAAAGGCTGGGCAAGTTCCCCATAACCCGGAATCCAAATGTGACTGTAGCCTGTGATTCCCCCAAATCCTCTTAATTGTCTTAAAGTCATAGGTAGGGGATGATTTCAGTTCCAGTTCCAGTTCCAGTTCAGTTGCTCAGTCTTGTCCAACTCTTTGCAATCCCATGAATCGCAGCACTCCAGGCCTCCCAGTCCATCACCAACTCCCAGAGTTTACTCAAACTCATGTCCATCAGGTTGGTGATGCCATCCAGCCATTGCATCCTCTGTCGTCCCCTTCTCCTCCTGCCCCAAATCCCTCCCAGCATCAAGGTCTTTTCCAGTGAGTCAACTCTTTGCATCAGGTGGCCAAAGTATTAGAGTTTCAGTTTCAACATCAGTCCTTCCAAAGAACACCCAGGACTGATCTCCTTTAGAATGGACTGGTTGGATCTCCTTGCAGTCCAAGGGACTCCCAGAGTCTTCTCCAACACCACAGTTCAAAAGCATCAATTCTTCGGTGCTCAGCTTTCTTCACAGTCCAACTCTCACATCCATACATGACCACAGGAAAAACCATAGCCTTGACTAGATGGACTTTTGTTGGCAAAGTAATGTCTCTGCTTTTCAATATGCTGTCTAGGTTGGTTATAACTTTCCTTCCAAGGAGTAGGCATCTTTTAATTTCCTGGCTGCAGTCACCATCTGCAGTGATTTTGGAGCCCCCCAAAATAAAGTCTGACACTGTTTCCACTGGTTCCCCATCTATTTGCCATGAAGTGATGGGACCAGATGCCATGATCTTCGTTTTCTGAATGTTGGGCTTTAAGCCAACTTTTTCACTCTGCTCTTTCACTTTCATCAAGAGGCGCTTTAGTTCCTCTTCACTTTCTGCCATAAGGGTGGTGTCATCTGCATATCTGAGGTTATTGATATTTCTCCCGGCAATCTTGATTCCAGCTTGTGCTTCTTCCAGCCCAGCATTTCTCATGATGTACTCTGCATATAAGTTAAATGATCAGGGTGACAATATACAGCCTTGAGGTACTCCTTTTCCTATTTGGAACCAGTCTAAATTAATTCAAATATATCCATTGAGATAAAAAAAGTCAGACTCCGACATGATCTTGTAGGAAGTAATATGCCTCATAAATGACATAATAGATTTGGTTCAGTTTCTCAGCAGTCTATTCTAGGCGATTTTTGTTATTGGGTAATAGATACCTGAAGAAGTGTTAGTCACTCAGTCATGCTGGGCTCTTTGTGCCCCCAAGAACTGTAGCCCACCATCCTCCTCTGTCCATGAAATTCTTCAGGCAAGAATACTGAAATGAATAGCCATTCCCTTCTCCAAGGGATCTTCCTGACTTTGGGATCAAACCTGGGTCTCCCATGTTGCAGGCAGATTCTTTATCGTCTGAACCAACAGAGAAGTCCCAATAGATAGCTTTGCCTCTTTAAAGAGTGGGCACTTGACTGGATGCTTTTCTGAATACAAAAACACAATTATAGAAAGAAATGTGTTCTGTCTTATGATATTTTGCAGATGTGCAGAAGTGTTACCTATCCATGTTTCTTTGTTATTTATTTTTTAGAATATTTTTCTAAGAGTATAGATAAGAACAAAGAGGAATGGACAGAGACAATTGCTCCTCCGTGAATGAATTCATTTTCTTGGGAATTACTGAGAAGACTGAGAACAAAGTGACTCTATTTACCTTGTTTCTCCTTGTTTATCTCATCAATCTTCTGGCAAATCTTGGAATGATAACCCTGATTAGGATGGACCCCCAGCTGCACACACCCATGTACTTTTTCCTCAGCCACCTCTCCTTCTGTGACCTCCAGCGGGGCGTGCTCCCTGCTCGTGGCTGGAGTTTACCTGGTGGGAAATGGCACCATTTGGCAGATGCTCTGATACACACAGCATTAGCATTCCACTTACACTTTTGTGGGTCAAATGGATTAACCACTTCTGTGACTTACCTCCACTCTACCTTCTTTCCTGCTCTGATACACAGGTCAATGGATTGACAGTATTTATTGTTTTTGGAGTTATTGAATTGAGCTCAATTTCAGGAGTTCCTGTCTCTTATTGTTATATCATCCTTGCAGTCTCAAAGATCCATTTTGCTGAGGGGAGGTTCTGAGCTTTCTCCACCTGCACCTCCCACCTAACTGCTGTGGCAATTTTCCAGGGAACTATGCTTTTTATGTACTTTAGGCCAAGTTCACTCTACCCTTTAGATCAAGACAAAATGACCTCATTGTTTTACACCCTTATGATTCCCATGTCAAATCCTCTGATTTATAGCCTATGGAACAAGGATGTGAAAAATGCCTTAGGAAAACTAAAAATAAAAGGTGGCTTCAAAGATTTATATCACACATATGCACACACATATAGTAATTACTTTTGCAAAATTATACGGTATGACACATAAGAAATATAATTTTATCAAGTTATTTAATAAATGAGTAGCTATACTAAAGTTCAGCCATAGGGAATTGTTGCAGTTTTCAAAACTTGTCATGCTTCATTGTATGTCTTGATCTTATCTATGAAACTTTCTCTGTGCAAAACTTCCTGGCTCTTCAAATTCTATCATTTTTGTGTGTATCCATTCATTCAAACTTTATTATTTCAAGTATATTAATATTTATCAAATATTTAATTATTCTTTGTCTGCCTCTAAGTGCTTTACATTTCTTGAAAAACTCATTAGTTTGTGTAAAAATGGACCTTATAATCTAGATGAATAAAGAAACATTTATTAACTAACCACACATACAATTCATAATAAAGTTTAAGACTTTCATCAATTAAAAAAACAGGGTTAAAAATCTAGGAACAAATGTCAAAACATAGTGTGCAGAAGAAAGGTTTTCTTGAATGGAGATATTAATTGTCAGATTCAAAAATTTGGGAAGGAAATGATTCTAGGAAGATAATTTGACACTTGCAGAGGTCTTGAGTTGAGCAGCTGTATACCTTTCCAGGGGATTCCCAGTGGCTCAGTGGTAAACAATCTGCCTGCCAATGCAAGAGATGCAGGATCTCGGATTCAATCCTTGGGGCAGGTAGAGCCCCTGGAGTAGGAAATGGCAACTTGCTCCAATATTCTTACTTGGAAAGTTCCATGTACAGAGGAGCCTGGCAGGCTGTGGTCCCTGGGGTCACAAAGAGTTGGATGTGACTGAACACACAGATGCACACATACACACAGCTTTTTAGAATTAAGAAATCCAAAACTGAAAGCAATTTAAAGTGCCTTGGTAAATTGCTTAGTTTTCTTTAATAATTAGCTATCAACTCCTCCTCTTCTTAGCTCTGATTAAATGTTCCTTTTTATAGTTCACAGACAACCATTTCCTTTAATCATTCTATTTGATATCGTCCTGTTTGTGAAATCATGGCCTACAATATGAGATTGTGAACAACCTTTGCTCAAGGATTCTGCATTCTGTCTGTATTATCCAAAGCACTTACCTAATGTTTGGGACACAAATGGAGAAAGAGAGAGAGAACAAAGCAAAGAAAAAGGAAGGAATAAAAAGAGTAGATAACATTTTTGAGTGTTTATTAGACATCAATAATTAACAAAATAAAATTTAACTGAAGATATGGTATGTGCCTTGAATACATATATGTAATAAATTTTAAGAAAGAATATAAAATGGCTGTGAATACTAGGGTGCTTATCTATAAAGAAGATACACATCACACTAGAAGTAAAGAGTATTCATCTGTATACATTCTTAATATGTATCTATTTTGTGGGTTTCTGCTCTAGAATCTGATGCTAAAGCACTGAATCAGCATGTCTAAACAATACAGATATATTTGAAGAAGCATGTAAAATTCATGTACTTATTTATTACAGTTGCAAAAGCTAGAAAACCACTGTTTCTTAGATTTTCTAGCTATCATTGTAGAGTGTCTTTGTGCAAAAACATTTCAGAATGAAATTAAAGCCCAGGAAGATTCTCTGGCTTCCACAGGGGGACTTTGTGAGAAACTGACCTCTTACACAGAATCACACTGGAAAGAATTTATGAAGAATTGTTTTTTTAAATAAAAGACTTCAGGGGTTTTCACCTCTGGTGTGTTTTCTCAATTTACACACAATATTTTAGAACTGTTATTTATGAGCAGAAACATGGTAGAAATCATTTTTTGAGATATATTGTCCAAGAAACGGAGAAGGCAATGGCACCCCACTCCAGTACTCTTGCCTGGAAAATCCCATGGATGGAGGAGCCTGGTAGGCTGCAGTCCGGGGGGTCGCTAAGAGTCGGACATGACTGAGCGACTTCACTTTCACTTTTCACTTTCATGCATTGGAGAAGGAAATGGCAACCCACTCCAGTGTTCTTGTCTGGAGAATCCCAGGGACGGGGGAGCCTGGTGGGCTGCCGTCTATGGGGTTGCACAGAGTCGGACACGACTGAAGTGACTTAGCAGCAGTCCAAGAAAAATGGAGTGTTGGTGGATTGTTGCTAATTTAGAGAATATAAATGTGTAATCTGGTTAGGTAATCTCTCTCTTTTTGACTGCCCTGTATCAGAGCATCTAAAGATTCATTTATCTACATACTGGCTGTTATTATGAGATCTAGTGGATGTGAACTAAAGGCAAGAATATTTTAAGTCCTATAAATGGAATTATAAAATTAAAAATTGACTTATTCAATTGTCTGAGGGCCTCCCAACTCAATTTACCAATATCTCCCTGGAAGGAACTTGTACACATAGATACACCTCAGCTTTTGTGACTATCCTAAGGATATGGTAAAGAATCTGCCTGGAATATGGGAGACCTGGGTTTGATCTCTGGGTCAGAAAGATCCCTTGGAGAAGGGAATGGCTACCCACTTCAGTATTCTTGCCTGGAGAGAATGGACATAGGTTCCTGGTGGGTTATAGTCCAGGAGGTCACAAAAAGTCTGACATGACTGAGTGACTAACACTTTAAGGGTTGATATGTCTCCAGATCATCTGACTCTGACAGTAAGACCTTCATTCAAGAATGTCACAGAAAATTTAAACCATATCAAACGCTTTCCCAACCATGACAGTATAAAACTGGAAATCAGTTAAAGAAATAAGGTTTAAAATTTGCAAATGTATGGAGATTAAACATATCCCTGAACAACCAGTAGTTCAGAGAAGAAATCAAAAAAGAATTAAAAAATATACTGAGACAAATGGAAATAGAAAAATATCATGCCAAAAATTAGAGGACAATAACAAATTACAATAAACACAGCTTTAAGAGAAAAGTTTGTAGTGAAAAAATGCTTACATTAAAAAAAAAAAAAGCTAGACCTTTTATACCCCAAGGAACTAAAAAAGGAGAACTTTGAACTTTAAGCCAACATTTTCACTCTCCTCTTTCACTTTCATCAAGAGGCTCTTTAGTTCTTCTTCCCTTTCTGCCATAAGGGAGGTGTCTTCTGCATATCTGAGGTTACTGATATTTCTCCCGGCAGTCTTGATTCCAGCTTGTGCTTCTTCCAGCCCAGCATTTCTCATGATGTACTCTGCATAGAAGTTAAATAAGCAAGGTGACAATATACAGCCTTGAGGTACTCCCTTTCTTATTTGGAACCAGTCTGTTGTTCCATGTCCAGTTCTAACTGTTGCTTCCGACCTGCATACAGATTTCTCAAGAAGCAGGTCAGCTGGTCTGATATTCCCATCTCCTTCAGAATTTTCCACAGTTTATTGTGACCCACACAGTCAAAGGCTTTGGCATAGTCAATAAAGCAGAAATAGATGTTTTTCTGGAAGTCTCTTGCTTTTTCGATGATCCAGCAGAGGTTGGCAATTTGACCTCTGGTTCATGTGCCTTTTCTAAAACCAGTTTGAATGTCTGGGATTTCACAGTTCACATATTTTGAAGCCTGGCTTGGAGAATTTTGAATAAACTCTTCAGATTTTCTGAAATCTGTATTAGCTTAGAAAGGGCAAGATCTCTAAATTGAATATGACCAGTGTTAATAAACTATATTCAAGGACTATTTGTGAGAGACCCTTTTGATAATGGAAGTGTCATTTCTGTGGTTCTGAAAACTGCAAAAGAGTCAGATGTTTATAGAACATACAGCTACAGCTAAAGACTTAAAATTAGGCAAAGAAATATATTCCAAGATACAGTACTTGGCAATAGAAGCACTCATATATGTCTTTGAGTGTATTATTTATGGTATTTTAGCTTTTTAAATCTCATGTGATAACTATATTCATTAAGGAGACATCATCTAAAGTCTCACCCAGATGAAGAGTTAGTCACCTAGTCGTGTCCATCTCCTTGTGACCCCATAGACTGTAGCCTGGCTGCTCTGTCCATGGGATTCTGCAGAGAAAAATACTGGAGGGGATTGCCATTCCTTCTCCAGGGCATCTTCCTGACCTAGGGATTGAACCTGGGTCTCCTGCATTGCAGGGGGCTTCTGTACCCATCTGAGCCACCAGGGAAGCTCCCTTACCTAGGTGAGCACAGTACTAAATATTATGACTTTAGTCAGAAATTTTCATTTCTTTTCATCTTTTATTCATCCAGCAAGTATTCATTGAAGACCAAATGTGTTTTCTAGGTAATTTTCTAGGCATTAGAGATATAAGATACAATAATAATACCAGAAATTTCTACTCTCTTGGAGTATATAGAGGGAGAAGGAAATGAGACAAATAAATTATTGCATGTAGTTAATGTATCATCTGTTTCTAAGCAAAAAAAATATTGTTAATGGGATAAAAAGTGATTGTCTCATTATATTAGATTTTCAGAAAAGAATTTTCTTGGAAGGTGGTGTTTGAATAGACACATATATGATTTAATAGGGGCTTCTCTGGTAGCTCAGACGGTAAAGCGTCTGCCTGCAATGTGGAAGATCTGGGTTCGATCCCTGGGTCAGTATGTATACTGTATGTCACTGAGTTCAGTGTGAGGATTGGCATGGTATAAAACAGACTCTACTTGAACAATCACTTATGAGCATTTGGAACTGAGCATACTATAGAGGACTTTCCTGGTGGCTGAGACGGTAAAGCGTTCGCCTACAATGTGGGAGACCCGGGTTCGATCCTTGGGTCGGGAAGATCCCCTGGAGAAGGAAATGGCAACCCACTCCAGTATTCTTGTCTGGAAAATCCCATGGACGGAGAGGCCTGGTTGGCTACTGTCCATGGGGTCGCAAAGAGTCGGAAATGACTGAGCGACTTCACTATCTATCTATCCATCTAGACTATAGAGGGCTTCCCAGGTGGCACTAGTGATAAGGTACCTGCAGGAGACGTAAGCAATTCTGGCTCAGTCCCAGCATCTGGAAGATCCTCTGGAGGAAGGCATGGCAACAAACTCCAGTATTCTTGCCTGAAGAATCCCATGGGCTGAGGAGCCTGGTGGGCTACAGTCCAGGGTCTCAAAGAGTCAACAGAGTGAAGTGACTTAGCACACAGCACACACGTGCTAGAGAGAAAGGATGATGATGTGTGGAAGGGATAGGTAGACAGGACTCTGTGATGCCCACAGGTAGACGAGACAGCAAAAGAGACACTGATGTATAGAACAGTCTTATGGACTCTGTGAGAGAGGGAGAGGGTGGGAAGATTTGGGAGAATGGCATTGAAACATGTAAAATATCATGTATGAAACGAGTTGCCAGTCCAGGTTCGATGCACGATACTGGATGCTTGGGGCTGGTGCACTGGGACGACCCAGAGGGATGGAATGGGGAGGGAGGAGGGAGGGGGGTCCGGGATGGGGAACACATGTATACCTGTGGCGGATTCATTTTGATATTTGGCAAAACTAATAGTTATGTAAAGTCTAAAAATAAAATAAAATTAAAAAAAAAAAGAAACTATTTTTAAAATAGTGACAGAAGGGAAAGCTAGGAAATGATGACTATGAACTTTCTTAGTTCATTGAATTGGCTAAAGTAAAACAAGATCCAAAAGGGCAGCAGTAGGCAATACAACTGAAAGGATGAGCGTAAGAAACAGTCTGTGCTCAGCTGTAGCACCAGCCAGAAAGATGGAACACAGCTTCTGGGGCACAACAGCTGTGTAAGGCACAGGTTTACAAACAGCCAGGAAGCAGTGACGTACCAACAATACTAAAAATTAGTTTTGTTTTTTTTTTTTAAGAATTGTGTGTGGTTTAGGAGGAAAGAGAGAGAAGCAGAAGTCACATACCCTCCTTCCCTGTGTGTCTCTGTGTATCTTTTTCTGTCTAAGGACACTCTCATTGGATTTTGGGTTCACTTTATGCTCATCTTGACTCTTACCTTAATTATATCTGCAAAGATCTTATTTCCAAATAAGGTGACATTCTGAGTTCTGGGCGACATGGATATTTGGGAGACACTATTCATCCACAGCTGTTCCATGTTGGCTCAGAAGTTGAAGAATTTCCCTGAAATGCAGGAAACCCAGGTTCAAACCCTGGGTCAGGAAGATCCCCTGGAGAAGGCAATGTCTACCCACTCCATCATTCTTTCCTTGAGACTTCCACGGACAGAAGAACCTGGCAGGCTACAGTC
The DNA here is from genome assembly GCF_029407905.1 of Bubalus kerabau. Classification (NCBI taxonomy): domain Eukaryota; kingdom Metazoa; phylum Chordata; class Mammalia; order Artiodactyla; family Bovidae; genus Bubalus; species Bubalus kerabau. The sequence continues at coordinate 2,276,638 of NC_073637.1, read as the reverse complement.
CGTGGGGTGGCAAAGAGTCAGACATGACTGAACAACTCACAGTTTCACTTTTCATACACCCACAACACACATCATTTTACACATGATATACAGCTGTTTTATTTGACACTGAACTGAACAAAAACTAAGAGATCAAATAGCCAATTCATGACTCTAAATTTATGATCTAGTGAGTTGACTACATAATTTGAGTCTTCATCTCTACAAGAAGATTTAATCAACACTATGTAATGATCAAATTTCTTTTGGACATACAAATCTTCAACCAAATTGTATTCAGTGATTCATTAATTTCCTGACACTCTCCTTCACATCTTTGTTCCTGAGGCTATAGCTCAGAGGGTTCAGCATGGGACTTACCACTGTATAAAATACAGAACCTACTTTGACCGTGAACCATGAGTTTTTGGAGCTGGGTACACAGTAAAGGAACAGGACAGTCCCATGGAACGTGGTGATGGCGGTCAGATGGGAGGCACAAGTAGAGAAGGCTATTTGGCGGCCCCCAGCAGAGGGCATTTTTATGATAGTGACAAAAATGGACATATAAGTAGTAAGGATAATCGCCAGGCTGTTCACCTCATTGAATATGGCAATGGCAAAGCAGAGCACTTGGCTGATGAACGGATCAGAGCAGGAGATGGAGACAATGACCAAGTGCTCACAGAGGAAATTATTTATGTTAGACCCACAGAAGGATAATGCCAGGAGAAAACAGGTGAGTGTCAGGGAGGAGACTATATCCCACGTGCAGGAACTGGCCACTAACGATGCACAGAGCTTAGGGGACATGACCACTGTGTAGAGTAGAGGCTTACAAATGGCCACAAATCAGTCATAGGCCATCACTGCCAACACGAATGCCTCTGCCACTGCAAACATACAAGCTGAGAAGAATTGCGTGATGCATCCTGTGAACGAGACGGTTCTGTCTTCCACACCAAATTCTGCAAGAGTTTGGGTGTAACTGTGGTGGAATAGCAGAAATCAACAAAGGACAAGTGACTGAGAAACAAGTACACGGGGGTGTGGAGTTTGGGACTGATCCTGATGATGGTGATCATGCCCAGGTTCCCCACCACGGTGACTGCTTAGACGGTGAGGAAAGCCAGGAACAAGGGAACCTGGAGGTCGGGATATTCTGAGAAGCCCAAGAGGGTGAACGTGGCTCCTGCACTCCGATTTCCTTCAGCAAACCACAAAATTGTTGTTGGAGAAAATCTGAGACAGTGATAATAAAATGATAACAATGATAATGATGACATTGCATGGATATCACATTTATCGTGCAGCAGACATTGTATTAAAATGTTGGTGCATTAGTTTTGACCACTAAATAAGACTTATGAATTTCAAAACAACTAGTCTCGTATTTTACAAAAGGAAATGGAAGCATATATGAGTTAAGACACTTGTTTGAATTAACACAGCCTGCTAGTGATGAGTTAGGTTTGAAGTTGATCATGAGTGACAGAAATTGAATTTCATGTAGAGTTAGAAATGTTTTCTATAGTGTTGCAGAAAAACATGTTTTTCATAGTTCCACCATTCTGAAGGTCTGTGCTGTTTAGTGGGAGTAACATAACAATAAATGAAAACATAGCACTCAAATTTATTTTAAAAAGCAGGAGGAGTAATATTTTTAGAGGTCGTAGTACTTCTATCATTATATTCAAACTGAAGATCATCGAAAAGGCAGAGGTCATGAGTCATCACAAGATTTTTCACATTTTAGAAAACATAAATGAACATTGAAGGAAATAAAGCTCTATCTTCAAGTTTTCCAATGCTTCCAGTTTGATGCTAAAATTATTGGCTTTGTGTTCAATGCAGTGACCTGGTAAAGCAATGAAGTTGTATTACAATTTGTAGTACCCTCACTTTTGTTTTCTTTCCTATTTGACTGTCATTTGTCTTACATACTGCCACTGATGCTCTCAATATAGTCTTTTAAATTCTTTGATCAATATCTCTTAACTTGCTATCAATATTTTTAATCTAATAAATTTATTAGGAATATTATACATTTAAATGGTTATAGAATATCTGAATTACAGAGTAACTTAAAACATATTTTGCTCAACTCTTTCACATTCTATACTGTTTCTCAAGAAAATCAGAGAATATGGTAATAAACACAAGTGGTTACATTATCACCCTCAAAACTTCTGGTGACAGGAATATTGAGTTTGATTAAAACTACAGGTGATAATCTTGCTTTGAGTCATACAATCATTATTTGTGCACATTATTTTGAGAAAGCAAAAGCATCTTGTACTGGTAAGCAGTTTATAATAACAGAAGTATACTTATTTAGCAAAGATTTTTAAATAAGTTAACCAATAACAAGCACACATCTGAAATATTCATTAATAAAGGGACTATTTGTTTGAACCTCATAAACACAGATGCAATTTTAGTTTTGTCTGACCATGTGAAGGGAGAAATAATTCATTATTTCTTGAATAGCTTCTCAAAAAATGTATTTCCTATATGCAGAAAAGGGAACGGGTGGGAAGTGGAAAAGAGTTAGTGACAGACAGACTGGCACAATGAAAGAAGCAAGGAGTTGGAAACATAGATTTAACTTCAGTTCCAAGCTTTGGCATTTACTGTATGATCTTTGGTGAATCACTCGGATTTTATGAGCCTCAACTTCTTGATCAGTAATAATGACATGATAATATATATTTTATAGGTGTATAAGTATTAAGTTAGGAAATGGCATTAATATAATTTGCACAAAGTCTTACAGTTATGCAGTTCAAAATATATAGGTTTTCCCACCCTCATCCATTTTAATTCTTAATACTCTGAATAATTGGTATTATTTTTAAACGTATTATTTTAAACAATCTAAGAAACAGATCAAGGTTCAAAGTTGGCAGCAGCAAAACTGCAGGAACAATTTGTGATGTCAAAGAGTAGCTCAACTCTTTTTCTGAATTTCCTCTTGGCCCTGTTCATGTTAATTCATCAATCACTATCCTTCAGTAAATTGTCTCTGTTTCCCCTGTGTTTTCTCATTATTATCTGACTCTTATTAATCATCCCTTTTTAATCTCATGGTCACCTAGGCTCAGCCAACTTCCCTGTGATGCTGCTAACCTGCACTGTGAGAAAATCAATGTCTTGTCTTCTTGATTACTGTGGTTGTTATGACATTTTCTGACTCTTAAAAACTTGAATTTCTCCCACTAACTAATTTATCGAATCTAAATTTCTCTGCTCAGTTTTACCTAAACCCTATCCTAGCTATATTCACCAGTTTTCAACCTTCTCTGCTCATGTCAGTATTCTCAGAATATAATGCCTATAATTTCCTCTTTTTCTTACATACTGATGCAGCACTTGAACAAGATATAAAGCATTTCATGAAAATTACTATCATGAGGACACTTTTCCTTTTCACTTCAGCCATATTTTCCACACCCTTGACATACCTGAAGACATTACTGTCAGAAAAATGGAATTGTATATTATGGTATTTATTATTATTTTATGCATATTATTCTTATCTTCTTTTGACTCAATTTTGAGGTGTTGAGGAATTACCAGGCATTATAATATTCTTTTTAAAAATTTCATTGTGACTACTCTGCTAAGCACAGTGTGGATATCCTCAGAGCAAAAATCAGGACGCTACCCCAGTGAAGGGGGAGGGTATCAAAGCTCAGCCCTCAGGAAAATGGACCCAGGAGACATTATCACACAAAGACTGACAAAGAGTGTCCACTGCTTTAGAGGTTTCAGGATCTCAGAGTTCCCCAAGGAGAGAAAAGAGACAAGATAGATCATCCCGCCTGAAACCAACTCACCCCAAGATCCCATTTCTACTATGAATTGTCTCCAGGGCAGTTCCCACTCAGAATTCAAACATCATGTAAAACATTAAGGAGTTAATCAATATAGCAGGAGCCCACAAAAATTCAATGTGACTGGAATATACTTCTTTCTTAATATCCAGAAAAACTCAGAGAAAGGAAGAAACAGAGAGAGAGAGATTTGGAAGCTGAATCTGATTCCTATGAACAAAATGTAGGGCTCCCATAACCTCAGGGATTTAGACCCCAGAGAATATTTCTTGAGCTATTTATTTTTGTATCACATATCAAGAAATTAGCTTGAATGCTTTTTTTATGTGGCAGCTTGCAAGAAGGTAGGTTTTTTTTTTTTTTCTGAATCACTGGAAATGGCGCCTCAAATAGTCTATTTCATGAATTTCTTTTAAAAATAATTATAAAAAAATACATGAACTGAATAAGAAAACTTGGTGACTACAGTAAAACCCAAAATGAATGATAAATAAGCTAAAATACAACTGTTCAGAGATACTAACTGCTATTATATATATTTACTGTGTGATTTTTCTTTCCCATTTTGTGTATGAAGTGCATGTGTTTTGAGATGTATAGCAATATAACTTGGTCTCTGGTTTTGTTGCTTAACCTAAATAAATATTGTCTTCAGAAACAGTGATGTTCTTTACTGAAACTAAATTGTGCTTTCTTCTAAATATAAGCAATCCACACTTCCTAGCTTATACAATTAAATAATACAGTCTCTTAAAAATGGCAAATGCATTTTGGAAACTTATTTCAGTCTCTAAAACCTCTGAGTGTCAATCTACTGGTTCTACTACAGTAAAATATCACACAGTTAGACCACTGGCTTGCCTGGTGGCTTGGTGGTAAAAAAAAAAAAAAAATCAGCTGCAGTGCAGGAGACATAGGTTCTATCCCTGCCTGGAGTCGGGAATAGCACTTGGTGAAGGCAATGGCCACCCACCCCAATATTCTTGCCTGGGAAATCTGTTGGACAGAGGAGCCTGGTGGGCTGCAGTCCATGGATACGCAAAAGATTTGGACACAATTTAGCGACTAAACAGCAGCAACAAATGCTTTCCCTAGGCTCCTGACAACCTGACTAACACTTGCCAGACTCTACCAGGAAGGCATAACACCAGAGGCTGTTTCCCACCAGGCACAGAATTACTGTACATAGTATGGTCTTGATCCAAAATCCCACAAGTCTGCATGGTTATTCTCTCACTGAGATAGGCTTGAGTTCCACAGTGCATCTTCCCCCCATTGCTGACACCTCTGTACCCTGGTCTAGCTTTGGAGCCAGTATCCACACCCTAGTCACCCAGAGCTAGCAACCTTGTTGGATATTAGTTCTCCAGGCTACACAACAAATTGCCACCAACTTCGAGGCTTAAACTGCTATCACAGTTTCTGTAGCATAATAGTCTGGGAAGCATAACTTCATAAGATACTGCTAAACTATTTTCAAAGTTATTTAACCCTTATATGAAATGCATAAGCATTTAACTTGCTCCACATTTTCACCAGTATTTGAAACTCTTATTCATTTTAGCTATTCTAAAGGGAGTACAATAGTTTCTCCTTGTGGTTTAAGTTTTAATTTAATTTAATTTTTATTTATTTATTTATTTATTTTAATTTAATTTTATTTTTTAAACTTTACATAATTGTATTAGTTTTGCCAAATATCAAAATGAATCCGCCACAGGTATACATGTGTTCCCCATCCTGAACCCTCCTCCCTCCTCCCTCCCCACACCATCCCTCTGGGTCGTCCCAGCGCACCAGCCCCAAGCATCCAGTATCGTGCATCGAACCTGGGCTGACAACTCGTTTCATACATGATATTTTACATGTTTCAATGCCATTCTCCCAAATCTTCCCACCCTCTCCCTCTCTCTCAGAGTCTATAAGACTGTTCTATACATCTGTCTCTTTTGCTGTCTCGTACACAGGGTTATTGTTACCATCTTTCTAAATTCCATATATATGCGTTAGTATACTGTATTGGTGTTTTTCTTTCTGGCTTACTTCACTCTGTATAATAGGCTCCAGTTTCATCCACCTCATTAGAACTGATTCAAATGTATTCTTTTTAATGGCTGAGTAATACTCCATTGTGTATATGTACCACAGCTTTCTTATCCATTCATCTGCTGATGGACATCTAGGTTGCTTCCATGTCCTGGCTATTATAAACAGTGCTGCGATGAACATTGGGGTACATGTGTCTCTTTCCCTTCTGGTTTCCTCAGTGTGTATGCCCAGCAGTGGGATTGCTGCCTCTAAGAATGTCATTGATGACTAGCTATACTTAGTATTTTTTCATGTGTTTATTTGTGTGTTCTGTTTTGTCAAATGTGTGCTCAGATAGTTCATCAAAACTTTAAGTAGGCTTTTTTCTCATATTGAGTATAAAGACTTCCTCTGTATGTTTTACATTGAAATCATTTATCAAATATGTTTTGCAAATACTTACTCACAATCTATGGCTTGTATTTTCAGTTTATTAATGGTGTTTATGCTTAAGAAACTTTTATCAAACATTTTTAATGGCAATGAAGCTCCTTTTATTGTTTTTTAAAGATCCATCCTTTTTATGTTCATTCAAAGAATTATCATCCTAACTTTTGAAAGATTTTTTCTGTTTTATGCTAAATATTTTTCAGTTTTCATTTTTATGTTTACATCTATGATTCATTCATCTATGATTCCTTGGAAAGAAAGCTATGACAATCCTAGACAGTGTATTAAAATGCAGAGGCATCACTTTGTTGACAAAGGTCCATATAGTCCAAGTTATGGTTTTTCCAATAGTCATGTATAGATGTGAGTGTTGGACCATAAAGAAGGCAGAGTGCTGAATTGTTGCTTTCAAATTGTGGTGCTGGAGAAAACTCTTGAGAGTCCGTTCAAACCAGGTCAATCCTACAGGAGATCAACCCTGAATTCTCATTGGAAGGACTGAGGCTGAAGCTGAAGCTCCAACACTTTGGCCACCAGTTGAGAAGAGTTGACTCATTGGAAAAGACCCTGATGCTGGGAAAGGTTGAGGGCAGGCAGAGAAGTGGGCAACAGAGAATGAGATAGTTGGATAGCTTCACTGACTTGATGGATATGAGTATGAGCAAACTGTGATATAGTGAAGGACAGATTGCTGTCATGTGTGCCTAAACACTTTAGTCTAAGACAATACTTGGTCATTGTATGATTTGAATAATTGTGTTGTTGATTGGTCACTCAATAAAATTGGTCATTTTATCGTTACTGTGTGTTTGATTGATTAGTTCTTGGAGTCTGTGTTGCCCTCCTGTCTTTAATTTTCCCAGACTAGTGTTTTGAAGAGGACATCATAAACAGTTTATGCCTTCTTTGCAGGAAGCTTGAACTTTCTCCTTAATCATTTTTCTTATGAGGTATATGCCAACTGTCCAAAGCAGGAAAAATAGCTTATTTCATCATATACCCATAAACTTTTAATACAATTGAATTCACTCAAAAATAATTTATAAATACTACAAAAAGCAGTCATTAAAAAAAATTTTGGTTTACATATGGTTTACAGCTATTTTACTAAACACTGAGGTATGCAAATATCAATAATCATCAATAAAATGCTATCCTGCCATAGATATACTAACTTAAAGCTTTATATTTATCAAAAGATTTGAATCATCAATTACACCACAAGAACTGAACAATCTGTAGCATAGGATATCAATTTTTTTCAGAAATAAAATAATGAATTTAAAAATATTATGTGGAGTGACAAAGTGGTTTTGTGAAAACTAATCTTGTGAATGTATTTTTTACTTCTTTGTTCCTCAAGCTGTAGATCAAGGGGTTCAGCATAGGAATCACTACTGTGTAAAACACAGAAGTCACTTTGACTGTGAGCCAAGAAGTTTTGGGGTTAGGAATGCAGTAAAGGAGAAGGATGGTTCCATGGAAGATGCTGATGGCTGTCAGATGGGAAGCACAGGTGGAGAAGGTTTTCCAGTGCCCACTTGCAGAAGGCATCCCCATAACAGTGATAAAAATGAATATATAGGACATCAGAATAATCACCAGGCTGCTCGCCTCATTGAACATGGCGATAACAGAACATAACATCTGACTGATATAGGGATCTGAGCAGGAGACAGAAACAATTACAGAGTGGTCACAGATAAAATTATGGTGCTAGACTTGCAATAGGATAATGCAAGAAGAAAATATGTGTGTCATGGAGCACACTACACCCCATGAGTAAGAACCAGCCACCAAGAGAGCACAGCGCTTCGGAGACATCGCAGTGGCATAGAGCAAGGGGTTTCAGACTGCCACAACGCGGTCATAGGCCATTGCTGCTAACATGAATGTTTCTGCTACACCAAACAGGCAAGCAAAACAAAAGTGCGCAATGCAACCAGAGAAAGAGATGGTTCTGTCCTCCACAATCAAATTCTCCAACAGTTTGGGTGTGATCCAACCAGTCCATTCTGAAGGAGATCAGCCCTGGGATTTCTTTGGAAGGAATGATGCTAAAGCTGAAACTCCAGTACTTTGGCCACCTCTTGTGAAGAGTTGACTCATTGGAAAAGACTGTGATGCTGGGAGGGATTGGGGGCAGGAGGAGAAGGGGACAACAGAGGATGAGATGGCTGGATGGCATCACCGACTCGATGGACGTGAGTCTGAGTGAACTCCAGGAGTTGGTTATGGACAGGGAGGCCTGGCATGCTGTGATTCATGGGGTCGCAAAGAGTCAGACATGAGTGAGTGACTGAACTGACTGACTGACTGACTGACAGTAGAAAAACAGAAATTGACAAAGGACAAGTGACTAAGGAAAAAGTACATGATCGTGTGGAGTTTTGAATTGACCTTGATGATTATGATCATACCTAAATTCCCCACCACTGGAGAAGGCAATGGCAACCCACTCCAGTACTCCTGCCTGGAAAATCCCATGGACGGAGGAGCCTGGTAGGCTGCAGTTCATGGGGTTGCTAAGAGTTGGACACGACTGAGCGACTTCACTTTCCCTTTTCACTTTCATGCACTGGAGAAGGAAATGGCAACCCACTCCAGTGTTCTTGCCTGGAGAATCCCAGGGACGGGGGAGCCTGGTGGGCTGCCGTCTACGGGGTTGCACAGAGTCGGACACGACTGAAATGACTTAGCAAATTCCCCACCACAGCGGCTGTGTAGATAGACAAGAAAACAAGGAAAAGTGGGACCCGGAGTTCTGGATATTCTGAAAAACCCAGGAGAATTAATGTGGGTATGATACTCTGATTTCCTTCTGTTAGCAGGATGATTCCTGTTGAACAAAGGACCAAACATTATTCCTGAAAAATAGAAATGAATACAGAAGAGAAACAGAGAAGGCAGAAGCTTCATATGTCTCTGGGGGAGCTGGTATATATTCTCCAGATATGGTCCTCAAACCAGCAGCAGCAGGGACGCCTAAGAATATGTTAGGGATGCAAATTCTCAAGCCCTGTCTCCAACTTCCTGAATCAAAAACTCTGGAAAGTAGCCCACAATTTGTGATTTATCCAGGCCTCCAGGTGATTTCTGATGCATGATAAATTATGAGAACCACTAAAATACAGACTATTCATGCTATCGTTTAAAATTTAGCCCTTAGTATTTTCAATATACAACTAAAATATAAATTTGGAACACAAAAGAAAGTGTAAATCTCAAAATTTTGAGATGCCAAAAAGCAGAGTACTTTGTTATGGTTCTAACAGTTACACTAAGGGTCAAGGAGATCACATGGTGTGTAAAAGGTGCCATATAAATCTCAGTATAATTTTTTCATATTCTAGTCATATTAAAGAATTGACTTTTAATTGACAAATTAAAAGTTTGTGAATTGGCATAAATCTTAAGTTGTAACTAGTTTATGCCTTTCATCTTGTGCTTAAATTAATTATAGAATCTTATTCATGAAATAATCATGTACCTTCCATCAAAACCTCCATTAAGGTTATACTGCCTCCTGGGATAATTTTTGGGTTTTTATATTGACATTTTGCTTAACATTGATTCATTCATTAATTTAATCTAATTAACTTATATTAATTATTTGTAAATGTGATTTTAGATCATCTATTTTAATATATAAGGCTTCCATAGTGGCTTAATGGTGAAGAATACACCTTCAATGTAGGAGACACAGGAGACACAGGTTCGATTCCTGGGTGGGGAAGATTCCCTGGAGAAGGAAATGGCAACCCACCCCAGTACTGCTGTGGGCCTCTCTGGTGGCTGAGTCAGTAAATAATCCACCTGCAATGCAGGAGACCTGAGTTCAATCCCTAGGTCGGGAAGATCCCCTGGAGAAGGAGATGGCAACCCACTCCAGTATGACTTAGCAGCTAAACATTTTTTATATACATCTAAAATTATAAGTGAGTGTTAGTTGCTTTCTCGTGTCTGACTCTTTGAAAAACCATGGACTGTAGCTCATCAGGTTTCTCTGTCCATGTGATTCTCCAGGTAAAAATACTGGAGTGGATTGCCATTGCCTTCTCCAGGGGATCTTCCCAACTCAGAGATCAAACCCCGGTTTACTGAAGACAGATTCTTTACTGTCTCAGCCACGAATATATAATTAAATATATAATATAAAGTATATATAATGTTATGAGAAACAAATGATATAATTTATATTTATAAATTATATATAATTATATATAATTAATTATTATATTTACCAACAATAATTTTATACAAAATGCATTCAAGATACAGTGAAAATTACAAATTTTCTCTACCAATGAGTAAACCTCTGTTATGAGGAGGCAAACTTGGAGAAGATGGGGAAGCAAGAGCTGCAATGCCTTAAAATGAATGGCCCTGAGATATAGACATAAAACTTCAGTAAAATTAGATGGATGGTCTGCTTCATCTTTGTTTTGTCCAGATCAAGTGTCAGGCTACAGTATATCCACTACAAACAACTCTAGACATAAATAATATGTCATCAGAATATTTTTTCCAATAGCAAGAGGGACTGGGCAGATACTTTGTAAATATCCATTATTATTCAGGCTATTTTAACAAATGGCTTTCCTTCAACATTTGAAAATATTAGCAACACCCTGGTATATTAGGAAGACTGGAACCACTGTTTTAGTTTACTGATGCAATACTCATATCAATAACCAAAGAGACTGAAAAATTGATTTGGTATTCAACGTTAGCAATTTCAAATGATTTTGCAGAAAATCAGTGGATTAATGGTAGGTTTGTATTCAAATTGGAACTGCTGCTGCTGCCAAGTCGATTCAGTCATGTCCAACTCTGTGCGACCCCATAGACGGCAGCCCACCAGGGGATTTTCCAGGCAAGAGTACTGGAGTGGGGTGTCATTGCCTTCTCCGCATATTGGAACTAGGTGTATGGAATTACAGAATTCTCTGCATCTTTGCAATTTCCCTGTTGCTCACTGCTGCCACTTTCAGTAATACAGATCTTAATTGTGAAAACCACTTCGTGCCCTATTAGTGCAAATTAAAATGTTTCTGATCATAGAAAGGGATCATCTATAGTTTGTGGAATAATCTGTACGAGTGGTAGCTCCATCTTTTCCACTTAATTTGCAAGATACAGAAAGAAACATGAACTGATATGAAACCAGATGTTCTTGATTAATTTACTAAGGATTTCTTTTTAGGATTAATGAACCTCCAGTATATTTCTTCTCAGTATTCAAACATTCTTTAAGATATTAAAAGACTTTTGGCTTGCAAAAATGGCAGTATATTTCAATGAGCATGCCAGTAAAATGTCATTTTATTTCCAGGAACATTAGAAATATTAACAAATACAAAGAAAAATTTAAAAGCTGAATTCACAGTCTAAATGCTGCCAAACCCTGGGGTCTTATATTTGCCCCCATGACCATGAATATATGAAGTACACAGAATTGTAATTGGAGTATTACTCAGTGGACCACAAACCATTTAATTAGGTGAAACACTGTCTCTTGTGTCATTTTAGTGGATGGATTTTCTGCTAAATCAATAAAGATAATTACACCACCACATCTATCCCATGAATTACTTTTTTGATATTGAACTTTTAAAATAATAGGTATTCATTGAATAAACATAAAATATAGACTTTGAAATATGGAAAAAATATAGAAATAATTGTTATTAACTGTATTTCAAATCCAGCATTCAAGTTTAGAGTAGAGAAATTTGGCCAGCTCTGCCTTAGGCTAAAGATAAAGATGGTCTTTGCCAGTGATGTAATGTGGATATCATTCACCCTGATACAATGTTCTGAGAAAAGCTTCACTTCTGTGATAAAACCATACTGAAAATCTACAATCCCAGTTTAATGTGAGAGAATCACTAGGTAAACCCATATCCAGAAACATTCTTCAGGATACCTCACCAATATTCCTTAGAATTGTCAAAGTCAAGAAAAAACAAGAAAGGAGTGAAAAACTGTTTCAGACCAGAGGATACTGAGGAGATGTGAAAACTAATCCAATTCTGCACCCGGATTACATCTCAGAAAGAAAAGAGTGTATTAGTGGGAAAAAACAAACCGGATGGAATCAAATTAAATTTAAATTTTAGTTGTCATAATGTACCTTTAATTCTCTCTTAAATTTTATTTTACTGTGGTAATAACACAATATGAGATCTACCCTCTTAAGATATTTTTAAGTGTATAATACAGTACTGTTGACTACACATAGAGTTTTGTACAGTACAGCTGTGTGTGTCTTGCTAAACTGAAACTTCTTGACCATTGACTTGTAAATTTCTGCTTCCCTCTCCACTAGCCTCTGGTAGCTATTATTCCACTCCTTGATTCCGATATATCACATAAATGGAATCCTGCAGTATTTGTCTTTCTATGGCTGACATTTTCATTTAGCATAATGTCCTCAAGTTTCATCCATGTAGTCACATATTACACAATTTTCTTATTTTTAAAGGTCAGGTTGTATTCTACTGTTCACATACGCACGGCATTCTTTTATCCAACTATCTGTCCATAGATATTTCAGTGGTTTCCACTCCCTGGCTATTGTGAATGGTTCTACAGTGAGTGTGGGAACACTAACATATTTTTAAAAGCTTGACCTCAAATTTTTAGGATAATACCCATAAGCAGGATTTCTGCATCATGTACAGTTCAATTTTCAACTTAATAAAGAACCTCTATACCATTTTCCACAGCAGCTGCAACATTTTGCATTCCTACTAACAATGTACAGTGAGGTGTGATGAAAACTGAAATATCTTTGCAACTTATTTTTTAAATTATCATTCATATTAGTAGTCCCATTTTATTGTATCTCCAATACTACAAACAGCTCTGCTTTATGCCAACATACTATCAATTCTGAACTGAAAAAGTGTAAATGAAATAAGTAGCTCTCAGTATCCCCACTTTGCATCATTTTGCTACAACATTTGCCAGACTTTGCTTTTAGTGTCTGTGACTGCCAGTGTGTTGGGGCCAGGTTGAAGGGTAGTTTTGGGGAGTAGTAAGCAATGCTGGGAGGGATTGGGGGCAGGAGGAGAAGGGGACAACAGAGGATGATGATGGCTGGATGGCATCATTGACTTGTTGGACGTGAGTCTGAGTGAACTCTGGGAGTTGGTGATGGACAGGGAGGCCTGGTGTGCTGTGATTCATGGGGTCGCAAAGAGTCGGACACGACTGAGCGACTGAACTGAACTGAACTGAAGCTATGTTTTTTAAACTTATTATTAACTAAATAACAACTAATTAGTGAATGCAAACTTACAATTTCCTAATAATGTTGGGCTGGCCATGAAAGCTCATTCCAGTTTTTCCATAACATGTTACAGAAAAGCCAGAACAAACTTTTTGACTAACCAAATATACACATTTCACAAAGAAGTAAGCAAGACACAACAAATCTAATTTCCTGGTCCAGAAAATTGGTATGTGAAGTCAGGGTTCGAACACAATATTTTCTTTGCATAAATAGATAATAAAAATCACAGTTGCTTTAGGGCCTCCTCCACTATTAGGTTCCCTGGTGGCTCAGACAATAAAGAATCTGCCTGCAATGTGGAAGAACTGGGTCCAATCCCTGGGTTAGGAAGAGCCCATGGAGGAGGGCACTGCAAGCCACTCCAGTATTCTTGCCTGGAGAATACCATGGACAAAGGATCCTGGTGGGCTACAGTCTCTGGGGTTGCAAAGACTCAGACACAAATGAGTGACTAAGCACACCAGTAACAGCCATTACTGAAGTAATCGCTTAAAGTACAGTAATTGCTTGGAGTACAGTAACTGGCCTTGGAGTACAGAATGAAGCAGGGCAAAGGTTAATAGAGTTCTGCCAAAGAACGCACTGATCATAGCAAACACCGTCTTCAAACAACACAAGAGAAGACTCTACACATGGACATCACCAGATGGTCAACACCAAAATCAGATTGATGATATTCTTTGCAGTCAAAGATGCAGAAGCTCTATACAGTCAGCAAAATCAAGACTGGGGCTGACTGTGGCTCAGATCATGAACTCTGTATTGCTAAAGTCAGATTTAAATTGAAGAAAGTAGACCATTCAGGTAAAACCTAAATCAAATCCCTTACGACTATACAGTGGAAGTGAGAAATAGATTTAAGGGACTAGATCTGATAGAGTGCCTGATGAACTATGGACAGAGGTTCATGACATTGTACAGGAGACAGGGATCAAGACCATCCCCAAGAAAAAAATGCAAAAATGCAAAATGGCTCTCTGAGGAGGCCTTACAAATAGCTGTGAAAAGAAGAGAAGCAAAAAGCAAAGAGAAAAGGAAAGATATACCCATTTGAATGCAGAGTTCCAAAGAATAGCAAGGAGAGATAAGAAAGACTTCCTCAGTGATCAGTGCAAAGAAATAGAGGAAAACAATAGAATGAGAAAGACTAGAGATCTCTTCAAGAAAATTAGAGATACCAAGGGAACATTTCATGCAAAGATGGGCTCAAGAAAGGACAGAAATGGTATGGACCTAATAGAAGCAGAAGATATTTAGAAGAGGTGGCAAGAATACACAGAAGAACTGTCCAAAAAAGATCTTCAGGACCCAGATAATCACGATGGCGTGATCACTCACCTAGAACTAGACATTCTGGAATGCAAAGTCAAGTGGGCCTAAGGAACCATCACTACAAACAAAGCTAGTGGAGGTGATGGGATTCCAGTTGAGCTATTTCAAATCTTAAAAGATGATGCTTAGAAAGTTCTATGCTCAACATGCCAGGAAATTTGGAAAACTCAGCAGTGACCACAGGACTGGAAGAGGTCAGTTTTCATTCCAATCCCAAAGAAAGCAATGCCAAAGAATGCTCAGACTACCGCACAATTGCACTCATCTCACACGCTAGTAAAGTAATGCTCAAAATTCTCCAAGCCAGGCTTCAGCAATACGTGAACCGCGAACTTCCAGATGTTCAAGCTGATTTTAGAAAAGGCAGAGGAACCAGAGATCCAATTGCCAACATCTTCTGGATCATCAAAAAAGTAAGAGACTTCCAGAAAAGCATTTATTTATGATTTATTGACTATGCCAAAGGCTTTGACTGTGTGGATCACAATAAACTGTGGAAAATTCTGAAAGAGATGGGAATACAAGACCACCTGACCTGTATTTTGAGAAATCTGTATGCAGGTCAGGAAGCAACAGTTAGAACTGGACATGGAACAACAGACTGGTTCCAAATAGGAAAAGTAGTACGTCAAGGCTGTATATTGTCACCCTGCTTATTTAACTTACATGGAGAGTACATCATGATAAAGGCTGGGCTGGATGAAGCACAGGCTGGAATAAAGACTGCCAGGAATATCAATAGCCTCAGATATGCAGATGATAAAGCTCAACATTCAGAAAACAAAGATCATGGCATCCAATCCCATCACTTTATGGCAAATAGATGGGGAAACAGTGGAAACAGTGGCAGACTTTTCTTTTTTGGGGGTTGGGGCTCCAAAGTCACTGCAGATGGTGATTGCAGCCATGAAATTAAAAGACCCTATTCCTTGGAAGATAAGTTATGACCAACCTAGACAGTATATTGAAAAGCAGAGACATTACTTTGTCAACAAAGGTCAGTCTAGTCAAAGTTATGGTTTTTCCAGTGGTTATGTATGGACTATAAATAAATCTGAGCACCAAAGAATTGATGCTTTTGAACTCTGGTGTTGGAGAAGACTCTTGAGAGTCCCTTGGACTGCAAGGAGATCCAACCAGTCCATCCTAAAGGAAATCAATCCTGGATATTCATTTGAAGGACTGGTGTTGAAGCTGAAACTCCAATACTTTGGCCACCTGATGTGAAGAGCTGACTCACTTGAAAAGACCCTTATGCTGGGAAAGACTGAAGGTGGGAGAAGGGGATGACAGAGAATGAGATGGTTGGATGGCATCACCGACTCAATGGACAGGAGTTTGAGTAAACTCTTGGATTTGGTGATGGACAGGGGTGCCTGTCGTGCTACAGCCCATGGGGTCACAAAGAATTGAACATGACTGAGCGACTGAACTGAACTGAATAGCAATTAACTTACAGTTTTTTTTTTGATATGATACTGTCCTTGTGTTTCTCCCAATCACACTCTCGTTTTCATTTCTACATAATATTCACTGAATTGAATAAGAAGACTCTCATCATTTTTGTTTTGAGAGAAAAATATAATCTTGATGGCAAAAACTAACAAGGACAATAAAAGAAAATTACAGAATAATCTTACTAATGATCACAGAATTTTAAATTATACATAAAATATTGACACATTAAACCAATCAACTAATAAAAAGGCAAATATATAATTATAGTAATTTTCTTAGGAAAAAACACATATTTTGATATTAGAAAATTTTTTAAAATACAAGTTACCATATCAAAATATTAAAGGAGTTAAAATGAGGAAAATTAACTTGATAAATTCAACATTCACTCACTAAAAAACAAAATATAACAAACAGACACATACAAAACAAATATGTGAGACAACTTTGTTTAACATTTTAAGCATGAAATGTTTCCTTGTTAGATGAGGAAGTCAAGGGTACCCACTTTTACTGTTTATTCAAAATTGTACTAATGTTTTCAGCTAGTTAACCAAACACAAGAAAAAAATAAAAAGAATAACATTGGAAACAACATATCCAGAAAATGTTTAACTAGAGATTGTATGATATGCATGCTGAAAATCAAAAGTAATCTACAAATAAATTATAAAATTATTAAAAAATATTGTTAGAGTTGCCAAAATGCATTGAATCCTAATTGAAAAACAATAAACATTTTACAAATGACATTTAAAATAGTATGAAAAATAATCACACATCCAGATTAATTTAAAAATATATGGAACAACTTTATAAAAATATGATATATCTTATATTGTAAAACATGAAGTAGATCTAAATTAACATAATAATGTAGCATGCTTATGATTTGGAAGACTTGAGGATGCAAACTTATCATTCTTTGCAAATAGATCTACAATTCTACTGTTTTTCTACACTAAATCTAAACAAGAATAATTCTAAAGTTTGCTTTAAAAGGTAAAAATAAAGAATATCTTAAACACTCTGCAAGATAAAAAGTAACTTTTTAAGAGTTGCTCAACTTGATGTTAAAGCCTATTAGTTAAGGGTAGTTCTGATTATAAAACAGCTAGAAGCATACAGAAAGTCTAGGAACAGAAGTATAGATATACTGATATTTACTTTATGAATATTCTGGCACCACAAAGCAGTGTTAAAATGAGTACATTTTTCAATAAGTATTTCTGGGGTAAATATACACCAGTAAGTCAAAATATAAAATTAGATTATAGTCATGCCCCATCAAAATTTACTTTCAGTTTGAAATAAATATAAAAATCAATGTAAAAAGAGAAAATAAAACCCTGAATTGAAAATAGAGGAAGTAGAATAGAAAATATAATACTGTATGAAATTTGTGATAATTTGGCACATAAAGTATGATAATATCTTTGTTATTTTGGAGATAAGAAGTGAATATTAAATAAGATATTAAAAGCACTTCACTGTGTAAAGAAACAGTTTGACAAACATTAATTCATTAAACATAAGGAAATGTGTGCACCTAAATACATCACCAACCAAGTGAATAGACAAGCCACGATCTAGGAGAAAATATTCATGATTCGTACATCAAAGGACTTTTATTTAGAATGCATAATGAAATACATATTTAATAATAAAATATTAACAACCTAATAAAAAAATAGGTAAAAAAAACCTGAATAGGACCTTCATAAAGAAGTAAGACAAGTCAAATGACTAATAACTAAATTATAGGGATTCAACCATATTAGTAAAGTGGAATTGAATTCAGAACCAAAATGAAGTACCCCTACTCATCCACCAACCTCAAAATACTAAAATGTCTGGTATGACAGTATTAAATATTGGCAAGAATGGACAATAATTAGAACCCACATGCAATATATTTGGAATTTAAACTAATACATCTATTTTGGAAAATTGTTTGATGGCACCTAGCAAAAGATCAGAAACAAGCGCCTTTGATGCAGAACATTCAGAGACAGGGCATAACTCACCCAGTGAGTGCTTGTGTGCAATGCAGCACATACTTGTGTAAGAATGTGCATGCAGCATTTCCATTAAAGACAGAAAGGGTGAAATAACCAGGAGTGAAATTGCTGGCTCATATGGTAGTTCTAGTTTTAGCTTGTGTGTGTGTGTGTGTGTGTGTGTGTGTGTGTGTGTGCAAAACTCCATACTGTTTTCTATGCAGTATGCAATTGGCTCTACCAATTTACTTTCTCACCCACAATGCACAAGGTTTCTCTTTCTTCTAATTCTCTCCAAAAATTGTTATTTGCAGACTTTATAAAGAAAGGAGGAGGGGAAATTTAGGAGTATAAAGTCTACAAAACACTCTGTATAAAATAGATAAGCTACAAGGATGCTGCTGCCTAGCGCCGTAAGTTCTAGCTATTATCCTTTGTGTGCTGTGCTGTGCTCAGTCACTTCAGTTGTGTCCAACTCTTTGTGACCCCATGGACTGTAGCCCACCAGGCTCCTCTGCCCATGGGATTGGGTTGCCATGCCCTCCTCCAAGGGATCTTCCCCACCCAGGAATCAAACCCATATCTCTGGCATCACCTGCATTGCAGACAGGTTCTTTATCCACTGAGACACTAAGTTTTAATAGCATATAGTCTAAAAACATAATGAATCACTGTGTTGTGCATCTAAAATTATTATAACACTGTAAATAAATAATACTTCAATGAAGAAGAGGAAATAGCCAAATTCCATTTGTAGTAGAAGTATGAATAAACATATTATCATATCAATATATTTATTTTGTGGAACATTCTTCAGCAACAAAAATGGAACTACTGTTACAGTCAATCACTTAAAAATTCTTTTGAAAAAAAAATGCTGAGCCAAATAAGCCAGACATAAGGGAATATACTCTAAAATTTTAATAATACAAATTTCAAAAGCAACAAAGTTAAATTTTAATTCTCATAAAAGTTACGACCAACCGAGATAGCATATTGAAAAGCAGAGGCATTACTTTGCCAACAAAGGTCCGTCTAGTCAAGGCTATGGTTTTTCCTGTGGTCATGTATGGATGTGAGAGTTGGACTGTGAAGAAGGCTGAGCGCTGAAGAATTGATGCTTTTGATCTGTGGTGTTGGAGAAGACTCTTGAGAGTCCCTTGGACTGCAAGGAGATCCAACCAGTCCATTCTGAAGGAGATCAGCCCTGGAATTTCTTTGGAAGGAATGATGCTGAAGCTGAAACTCCAGTACTTTGGCCACCTCATGCGAAGAGTTGACTCATTGGAAAAGACTCTGATGCTGGGAGGGATTGGGGGCAGGAGGAGAAGGGGACGACAAAGGATGAGATGGCTGGATGGCATCACTGACTCGATGGATGTGAGTCTGAGTGAACTCTGGGGGATGGTGATGGACAGGGAGGCCTGGCATGCTGCGATTCATGGCGTCGCAAAGAGTCAAACACAACTGAGCAACTGAACTGAACTGAACCTACTCTCTGTTTAGAAGAAAAAGTTTTGAACACAGCAATGAAGTTTGCTCCTAGAGGCATCAGAGAGGCACAGTGACTAGAAAAATGCTTACAGAAATGCTGTAAAGAGCTGATATGTCTTTAATTTCTTGGAGAAAGCAACATGCAGGATTATTATACAGAATTACTTGTCTATTTATCACATTTCATAATTTGAGAGTGAGAAAAAGAGAAAAGAAATGAAAGGAAGAGAAAAAAAAAGAAAGAAGACATGGAACAGAAATCATTTGCAAATTTTGAGGATTTTAGGATGTGGACAGCCTTTTGCTGTGCTGTGCTTAGTCACTCAGTCTTATCCGACTCTTTGTGACCCCATGGACTGTAGCTCACCAGGCTCCTCTGTTCATGGGGATTTTCCAGGCAAGAATACTGGTTGGGTTGTCATGCCCTCCTGTAGGTGATCTTCCCTACTCAGGGAAAGAACCCAGGTCTCCCATATTGCAGGGGGGATTCTTTACCATCTGAGCCACCAGGGAAGCCCATGGACAGTGTTAGATGATCATTATTTAGCCTATAACACTCTTTTTTTTAATTTTATTTTTAAACCTGAAACACTGTATTAGTTTTGCCAAACATCAAAACGAATCCGCCGCAGGTATACATGTGCTCCCCATCCTGAACCGTCCTCCCTCCTCCCTCCCCACACCATCCCTCTGGGTCGTCCCAGTGCACCAGCCCTAAGCATCCAGTATCGTGCATTGAACCTGGGCTGGCAACTCGTTTCATACATGATATTACACATGTTTCAATGCCATTCTCCCAAATCTTCCCACCCTCTCCCTCTCCAACACTCTTAAAGTGAGACATAAACATAATTTTATTTCTTTTTTTCTTTTAAACTGAAATTGATATTTTAAAATCACATTGCAGTTTAAAAATCACATTATAAAAATCACATATATATCATATGATATATATATCATATGAGATATATATATATATAATATAATATACAAGAGATTGTATCCCATTGTGTATCAGTCACTAAAGAATCAACATGCACTTCAGGAGACATGAGTTCCATCCATGGCTTGTGAAGATCCCCTGGAAGAGAGCATGGCAACTCACTCCAGTATTCTTCCCTGGAGATTCCCCATGGACAGAGAAGGGGTCTCAAAGATCACACTAATCAGCGAATAAGCACACATTTGAAGAAAAATGTAATAACCATCATACACTGTGTAAAGTACATTTAAGAAAGTGCTCTCCTCTATCTCTCTTCTCATTCAAAATTACATTAGGTGAGAAAACATTTTGGTGTTGACTAATTTTCTGATAGTCTCCTTCACATCATTATTTCTAAGGCTGTAGATGGGGGATTTAGCATGGGGATCACTACTGTGAAAAGCACAGTGGCTACTTTGATGAAGAGCCATGAGCTTCTGGAGTTGGGTACCCAGTAGAGAAGAAGGATGACCCCATGGAAAATGGTGATGGCAGTCAGGTGGGAGGCACAGGTGGAATAGGCTTTTCAGAGTCCACCGGCTGAAGGCATCTTGATGATGTGACAATTATGAAAACATAGAAGGCGAGAATAATCAGGAGGCGACACACCTTATTGAGAGTAGAAATGATAAAACATGTCATCTGACTGAAGTAAGAGTCAGAGCAAGAGGCAGAGCCGATTGCAGAATGCTCACAGCCAAAGTGATGTATGACGTTAGAACCATAGAAGGACAGCTCCAAAAGAGAACATGTGATTGTCAAGGACCACGTTCCACCCCACGTGTAGGTTCCAGTGACCAGGAGGCTGCAGAGCTTAGGAGGCACAGCAACTGTGTAGAGCAGGGGGTTACAAACATCCACAAACTGGTCATAGGCCATCACTGCTAACATGAACATCTCCGTAATTACAAGTGTGCAACAAAAGAAGAACTGCAGCATGCAACTTATGTAGGAGATAGTCCTTGTGTCCACAACCAAGATCTCTAAGAGTTTGGGTGTGGTTATAGAAGAGTAA
The DNA here is from genome assembly GCF_029407905.1 of Bubalus kerabau. Lineage (NCBI taxonomy): Eukaryota > Metazoa > Chordata > Mammalia > Artiodactyla > Bovidae > Bubalus > Bubalus kerabau. The sequence continues at coordinate 2,254,764 of NC_073637.1, read as the reverse complement.
CAAAAATCAAGAAAGGAGAGATGGCTGAGAAAGAATTACATGGGGGTGTGAAGTTTGGGATTGATTCTGATGGTCACAATCATACCCAGGTTCCCCACCACAAAGACTGTATAGACAGTGAAGGAAACCAAGAATAGGGGCACCTGGAGCTGTGGGTATTCTGAGAAGCCTGAGAGGATGAAGGTGATTCTGATTTTTCTCATCCATCACTATGGTTTCTGCCAGAGAAAACCAGAGTTCACCCTAAGCAACCAGACATGACGGAAATAGAGGGTTTTTTTTTTTTTTTTTCCCCAGCCTGGACAGGGGAATGGTCTGCTGTGGTGAAGTCTGGGATTTCCCAGGAATACGAATAAGACACAGTTGGAGCCCAAATGGTGTACTGTGTGTCTACAGGTGTGGAGAGTGCAAGTCAGCTTCTGATGGAGGGGCAAGGAGAGGATGGACTGGGAAGAACTGAGTGTCACGGTGACTCAGAATATGTCCTTGTTTGAATTTCTCCCAGCTCTGTCTCCCTTTTCGCCACATGGAGAATTCCTTTCTTTAGCTTCGTTTAATTGAACTTGTTGATTGCGCTTGCAAATTCTTATGTTTGTTCAGGCCATTCTAACTGCTCAAGATGTCCTGTTTTTCTCTCACTTTTCCTTAGTGCTCTCCGATCAGAGAGAGGCTTCTCAGGTAGTGCGGTGGTAAAGAATCCTCCTGATAGTGCAGGAGATGCAAGGGACATTAGTTCAATCCCTGGGTCAGGAATATCCCCAGGGGAAAGAACTGGCAACCCACTCCAGTATCCTTGCTGGTGAAATCTGATGGACAGAGGAGCCTGGAGGGCTACAGTCCATGGAGTCGCCAGTCACACAACTGAGAGATCCAGCACCCACCTCATCAGAGAAGCCTCAGGTTTACATTCCCTTAATGATTTCACCAACTGGCCAAACCTTGGTAAAAGGTCACATATTGTATCTCCTAGAGAATATGAATGATGTCTTGTTAACATTCTAGACTCTGTAATCAAGTCAACTTGCCTTCAAATTTAACCTCAGTCACTTATTAATATGTCTCTGACAAGTTAAGCTCTCTGAAACCTTACCTATAGAATATAACTGTATTATAAGAATTTGTTTTTACTACACAATTATGTATAAAATATAACTTAAATTAGTGAATTATTTTCTAAAACATTTAAGACTTTAATTTTACATGCTATAAATGCCCACCCCCCCACACCAAATTTAGTTTAGAATACTGGAGTGGGTAGCCATTCCCTTCTCCAGGGGATCTTCCCAACCCAGGGATTGGACCCAGGTCTCCCACATTACAGGCAGATTCTTTACCAGCTGAGTCACAAGGGAAGACCAGAAATACTTGAGTGGGTAGTCTATCCCTTCTCCAGCAGATCTTCCCGACCCAGGAATCGAACTGGAGTCCCATGCATTGCAGTCGGATTCTTTACCAGCTGAGCTATCAGGGAAGTCCAACTTTAATTATTTTCTAAAACATTTAAGACTTTAATTTCACATGTAATAAATGGCCCCCACCAAATTTAGTTCCTTCTCTTGTATTTCTAATGCTGTTTTTCATGTTTACTTTCAATTTTAAATATTTGACCTCAAAATATCCTACAATGTAGCATTGCATATAATTTTACCAAGTCTGAAATGGTGCAAATAGTGACTAAGAAGTATAAAAAATGCATACATGGAGGAAATCTTTTTCTTACTTAATTATTTTCTAATGTTTCCTTCTTAGCTGCACATTTTCATTAATGTCTCAAGCCATCAAGGCATGAGCTTTGTTTTGTTCATTTTTCCCTGTCCTTGTCTGTATCTCTATGATTTCTTTTCCATCCAAGGTTAAGGCTGTGAAAAATGTAATCAGGGCAAAATGAACATATTCTTCAAAATACACTCCCATCTTAATTGCTAGCTACCACCCATTACTCAGCAGCTATCTTTATTTAGCCTACCTACAGCCATCCTTCAGGACTAATTTTCATTCAATCTTAGCTTAAAATCATGCTCAAATGCTTCAGTTCAGTTCAGTTCAGTCGCTCAGTCATGTCCGACTCTTTGTGACCCCATGAATCGCAGGATGCCAGGCCTCCCTGTCCATCACCAACTCCCGGAGTTCACTGAGACTCACATCCATCGAGTCAGTGATGCCAGCCAGCCATCTCATCCTCTGTCGTCCCCTTCTCCTCCTGCCCCCAATCCCTCCCAGCATCAGAGTCTTTTCCAATGAGTCAACTCTTCGCATGAGGTGGCCACAGTACTAGAGTTTCAGCTTCAGCATCATTCCTTCCAAAGAAATTCCAGGGCTGATCTCCTTCAGAATGGACTGGTTGGATCTCCTTGCAGTCCAAGGGACTCTCAAGAGTCTTCTCCAACACCACAGTTCAAAAGCATCAATTCTTCGGCACTCAGCCTTCTTCACAGTCCAACTCTCACATCCATACATGACCACTGGAAAAACCATAGCCTTGACTAGATGAACCTTTGTTGGCAAAGTAATGTCTCTGCTTTTGAATATGCTATCTAGGTTGGTCATAACTTTTCTTCCAAGGAGTAAGTGTCTTTTAATTTCATGGCTGCAGTCACCATCTGCAGTGATTTTGGAGCCCCGGAAAATAAAGTCTGACACTATTTCCAGTTTCCCCATCTATTTCCCATGAAGTGATGGGGCCAGATGCCGTGATCTTCGTTTTCTGAGTGTCGAACTTTAAGCCAAATTTTTCACTCTCCACTTTCACTTTCATCAAGAGGCTTTTTAGTTCCTCTTCACTTTCTGCCATAAGGGTGGTGTCATCTGCATATCTGAGGTTATTGATATTTCTCCCGGCAATCTTGATTCCAGCTTGTGTTTTTTCCAGTCCAGCTTTTCTCATGATGTACTCTGCATAGAAATTAAATAAGCAGGGTGACAATATACAGCCTTGACGTAATCCTTTTCCTATTTGGAACCAGTCTGTTGTTCCATGTCCAGTTCTAACTGTTGCTTCCTGACCTGCATACAGATTTCTCAAGAGGCAGGTCAGGTGGTCTGGTATTCCCATCTCTTTCAGAATTTTCCACAGTTTATTGTGATCCATGCAGTCAAAGGCTTTGGCATAGTCAATAAAGCAGAAATAGATGTTTTTATGGAACTCTCTTGCTTTTCCATGATCCAGCAGATGTTGGCAATTTGAGCTCCGGTTCCTCTGCCTTTTCTAAAACCAGCTTGAACATCTGGAAGTTCACAGTTCATGTATTGCTGAAGCCTGGCTTGGAGAATTTTGAGCATTACTTTACTAGCATGTGAGATGAGTGCAATTGTGCGGTAGTTTGAGCATTCTTTGGCATTGCCTTTCTTTGGGATTGGAATGAAAACTGATCTTTTCCAGTCCCGTGGCCACTGCTGAGTTTTCCAAGTATGCTGGCATATTGAGTGCAGCATTTTCACAGCATCATCTTTCAGGATTTGAAATAGCTCAACTGGAATTCCATCACCTCCACTAGCTTTGTTCGTAGTGATGCTTTCTAAGGCCCACTTGACTTCACATTCCAGCATGTCTGGCTCTAGGTCAGTGATCACACCGTCGTGATTATCTGGGTCGTGAAGATCTTTTCTGCACAGTTCTTCTGTGTATTCTTGCCACCTCTTCTTAACATCTGCTGCTTCTGTTAGGTCCATACCATTTCTGTCCTTTATCGAGCCCATCTTTGCATGAAATATCCCCTTGGTATCTCTAATTTTCTTGAAGAGATCTCTAGTCTTTCCCATTCTGTTGTTTTCCTCTATTTCTTTGCATTGATCGCTGAGGAAGGCTTGCTTATCTCTCCTTGCTGTTCTTTGGAACTCTGCATTCAGATGCTTATATCTTTCCTTATCTCCTTTGCTTTTCACTTCTCTTCTTTTTCCAGCTAAGTCATACAGTGACTCACTTAGTGGCTCAGCACACACTTGATAATGTAAGGAACAACACTTCTTGAAACAGGCAATATAGAAAACAATAGCAGTAATAGTAGAATCATAAGTAAGAAGTTAAGTCAAGAACTTCTAGTAGGTGTAGCCCAGTGACATCTCCATGTCGTCTGACTTCGTTTGCTAAATGACTATAGCTTGCTGTTGATATCCTGGTTGTAGATCCTAAGCACCTGATCTTTATTCAAAGACTGGTTATTGAGATAAGCTTTAGAAACAAACTCAGAATGTCCTTTTTAACAACTTAATTAAACCTCTTAGCAATGTAACACAACCACAAGGAACTATCTAAGGAGTGCGTCTTAGTAAATACAGACCTTAATTTAAAAAACTGGAACTTAATATTCAGTGAAGCATAATAGATGCCATAGGCCTGACATCAGTTAGGTGGATTTTTCTTTTAGAGCTCCCCAGTATACGTTGAGATTTCTGTATATGTCGGGAGACAGTCTTTTTATTTACCTGAGAAGGCTGTTCAGAACCCAAGTGTCTCCAGTTTCTGGAGGGATGAGGCAGAGAGAAAAAAGGTATAATTTTACCCATAGGAGTAAATCACTAGATTGTTTTAAACGATCAGTAACTCGAGGAGAAGTGCTTCTTTATATCTGAAAACACAGAGTAAAAGTCAACAATATGTCAGACAAAAAGTCGTGAAAATTGTGGTCATATTTAGCAGTCTACTCCATCCCATGCAATTGATCCCTTTGTTCTGCTGTCCTTGCCCAATGGCCAAGGACATCAGTGAAAGCAGTAGTCTCGAAGAAACTCATGAAGCTTTTGTGAATGTCTGTATGACCTGTCCAGCAAAGTGGGTGCCCTGATCACTGGAGATTGTGGAAAGCACCTTTTAACCATTTTTTCTATTCTGAGATATTAATCCTGAAGCCAGGAAAGGCATTGCCAGGAAAAGCCAAGTGGCCATCTTGGACCTCTCATAGCCCCAACTCTTTGGTTTATGGCCATTTTTAATCCATTTTAAATTCCCGGAAGAGGTGTTAACTTTTGTAGAAGCAGAATGAGCTTTGTTCATATGTGCTGTAGTCTGTTATCAAAAGCCACATTCCAAGAAAACTTTGTTCTTTTAATCAGTGAGAGAAAACCAAATTCCAGTTCGGTAACAGCTTATATTCACTGTGAAACAATAGTTATTCACTTAGTCATAGTCACAATAAGACTTCAAAGGCAGTTTAATGTCTTAACAAACTTGTAGCATGCACAAAACTCTTCTTTCACTTGCAACACACATGTTTACACTTTCTGTATTCATCACTTCATTTGTCCATTTACAGGACAGCCACCTGTACGTTTAGACTTACTTTGCTTTTCCTTAATAGAATGTAATTCCATTCCTTATTACTTTTTATTAAAAACACACATCTTACTTTTCTTCAGAAACCATGACGTGTACTTTACATCATCATTCTGTAGATTGGTAAGGATAAATCACCCAAAGTTATGTCATTTATAAAAGTATCTTCACAATGTCTCTGTTAATTAGATCAATAAACAAACATCAATATCATGTATCAATTCAATAATGATTATTTCCCAGTTCACACAAGCCTCGAATTCATTTACTTCAATTTCCTTGAATTTAGAATTGTTTGATTTGTAAGCACTTACTTCTCTTTAGGCCAATTAATTAGAGCTCATTGAACCACTTAGCCTTTAGCAATTTTTTCCAAGGATGGAGACATACACCGAGACACACACAAATCTGGACAGACAGAAACCTCACAGTTTTCCACCTGAAATTTAAAATGTCTCTTTGTCCCTTTTATTTTCTTGGCTTGAGTTCCAGCTCATGGCTGGAGTCCCAGATAGAGTAGGCTGTGTATCTCAAGGACATGATAAGAGTTAACTCAGGTTTTTCCCCAGGCATGTTTCTGTTTCTCAGGCAGGATCAGAGCTCCCCAAAAGAGTATTTTCACAAGTCAAACTTTTAGTAATTACATGTGCAAAAGGAACCAGTTTTGCAATTTCAAAAAGATTCCATTTTACCTAGTTTTCTCCAGAGTCTAAAGAATACACATGGCCATTCAGGGTTCAAAATGTCATCTCTCCTTCATGTAGTCATAGCTTCATAGCTAAAATTTAAACCAGAGAGTGCTCAAATTGGCTCTGATGACAGGGGTAGACTGATCGAGAAGATGTCCCAGCAGGGATTATCTCTCTGGGCAGGTGAGGTCTTCTCTTAAAGCAAAGAAACCCCATATATAGGGGATTTTTAGGCCTTGAGGATCAAAATTATCCCAGTTTTTCAAGATATTATTCAAGGGGGGGGGGTGGTTCTGGACTGTTAGGCCCCATCTGTAAGAGAGAAAAAAGCAGTGCCCAGGGCCATGGCTTTTTTCTACCAGAGGTGTCTGCCCCTGCTCTAGACGGGGTTGGAGACTGATTTTCCATCCAAGCTTCTTTCCCTGGCCAGAGCTAACCTGTCTCTTACAGGTGAAGGTGTCCTACTCCCAACCCCCCTCGTTCTACCACCCAGGCATGGTGGAGATGCACCAGGGTTAGACCTGATGGCATCCCAGATTGATGTCCAGGTCCTCACCATTAAAACCTTGGTTTGATTTCCCTTTTATTCCGGCACCACCTGGGGTGGAACAGAGTAGTTTTCCGGATGCTTGCCGAGCCAAGACCACTAGGGGAAGCACCCAACTTCTGTGTACCTGCGCACATTCCTCATAACAGTATAAGTGGCAAGTCATAAAGGGATGAACAGAAAACCCAAGACATCCTCCTGAGAGCAGCCACACGAGTCTATTTAATAACAAAGGAGGCGATGGAGGGCCCGCCTGCGAGGAAAAACTAATCCTTCATATGCATGGAGTGCCAACATCATCCTTTTTATTCCTGTCCCTCAGACTGTACAAAAAGAATACCTATGGAATTGACACAAGAGCCACTGGAGGGCTTCGTCTGCTCTGCTAAGAGCTAGCACTACTAAGGGAAGAAGCCCGATGCATTTTCAATCTGCCCAAATCTGGGGTGTCCCAATCTGTGTCCTCAGGAATCTCATGCTCACCAGCAATGCCTCAATCCATATAGTCCAGAGACATAGCCATGACAAGAACTTGCCTGTGTGTCTGTGGGGTCAGGATGGTGATTTCCAGTCTGAGAGATGTCTCTGGAGCTAGAGCTCCAGCTAGCTCCCTAAAGTGCTCCTGTCTGCAGTGTCCTGTAAAACTTGGAATGGGGGCCTTGCTAGAAAAACACAATAACAGCATGGATTGCAAGTCCTTTGAAAGTCTACAATCCGGCACACAAGGTTAATAACTTTAATTCCCCAAGCAGATATGAAATGGTCAGAGGGACCAGGAAAAGCTGACTGGGGAAAAGAAGTTCAGTCCACATGCTTCTAATTTAGTAAAGTAGCTGCTGCTGCTGCTGCTGCTGCTGCTGCTGCTAAGTCGCTTCAGTCGTGTCCGACTCTGTGAGACCCCAGAGTTGGCAGCCCACCAGGCTCCCCCGCCCCTGGGATTCTCCAGGCAAGAGTACTGGAGTAGGGTGCCATTGCCTTCTCCGTAGTAAAGTAAAGACCACAGTAAAAGAGCAAAAGAATCTCAACTCTGAGTGTTCTTACCTTGTCTTGAAGATCTTGGACAAGCCCCCAAGATGATAACCTAGCAGTCAACGGTGACCGATGCCACTGGATTCATGGTGTCTGAAGAAGAAGATATTACTCTGGGGCCAAAGACAGTCTCAGTCACTCAGAACTTTGTGTATATTTTATTTAAAGTGAAGGTGACAGAAAAAGCTTCTGACACAGACATCAGAAGGGGCTCACTAATTTAAGTGGGGCCATATATACGTCTCAACTAGCCTCTGAGAATAGACAAAAAACATCTCAAGGATGTGAGCGTTTTGCCCAGACCCTTTCCTATAACATACATCCAAAGCTCAAAAAGAGGAATGTCCTTGAACCTGAGATACTGCTTCCTACAATGCCTACTTGTCTTAGGCAAAAGAATGTGAAAAAGAAAGCAAGCTTGCCTCCTCCTTAAAGGGGCTTTAGGCTTGGACTTTTTATCAACCTGCTGGGACAGGTAAGTATACAGTTAAAATCAGAAAACTCTAATGTTGTAATGGTGGTGAGTAAAGCATTTGTATAACATACCACTGATAACTCATATATCACTTATAAATTCAGTATGAAGGTCAAAAGATAAAATATCAAAATAATGATAACTACAAAATGAAATAAGGGAACCATGTTTGAAGAATTAGATGACAGTATGATACTAAGTCAACAAACAGAGAGACTCAATGAAGAGCTACAAATTATTTTTTTTAAAGGAAACTAACATAAATTCTGGATTTGAAAACTAAAATAATTGAAATGAAAAATTGATAGGTTCAATAGCACATTTGAGATGCTAGCAGAAATAATCCATAAACTTGAAGATGAATTCATAGAAATCAATGTAAAAATAAAGAGAAAAAAATGTTGAGGGAAAATGATCTAAGGCATCCATTCATTACACCATCAAGTATGGAAGGAGGGAGACTCTCAGAAAGTAGGGAGAGAAAGGGGAGGGAGTAAAATTACTT